>NC_136772.1:1585009-1621056 GCF_947034865.1 Barbatula barbatula
TCTCTCTCTCTCTCTCTCTCTCTCTCTCTCTCTCTTCTCTCTCTCTCTCTCTCCTCTCTCTCTCTCTCTCTCTCTCTCTCTCTCTCTCTCTCTGTCTCTCTCTCTCTCTCTCTCTCTCTCCCTCTCAGAGCGAGTGAATAAACTGACCGTCGTTCTCTCTCTCTTTTTCTCGCTCTGATAGATTGTAGCTGGAGCTAATTGCAGTGGACTCTCTGGTCGGCTTAACCTCAGGATTTCTGTCCTGTTGGGTTTTTTTTCATTTCTTTTTTGCGTTCCGGAGGTCTCTGTGTGGAAGGACCGAGAGTGTTCTGCTTTGTTAATTACGAGGATACACATTCACTCATGAAATAATGGATGTGCTTTGCAATTTCAAGTTTTAATAATCAATTACGTGAGCGATTCTCCACGGAGTTGCAAAAGAGTCATTAAGTCTCAAAAGGCGAAAGAAAAGAGCACTATTTTTAAATATGCCAGAGGGGGATTGGCTCAGAGCGTTCTGCTGCTTTTGCCATTTAATTCCTATAGTTAAAGGGCCAGATAAAACGCTGGTAGCAGTTAGGTCATTGAAAAGAAGTGAAGTACAGAGCACGGACTTAAAGAATGACATGTGTAGAATATTTACAGGGTTGTTAAATAAATAAATAGTGATATTGGTCATTAAAATTCTGTCAATATGAAGTCAAAATAAACTAAATTTTACGATATTTTGGTGAATACTGTACACTATATATACTATATATATATATATATATATATATATATATATATATATATATATATATATGTCTGTGTGTGTGTGTGGTGTGTGTGTGTGTGTGTGTGTGTATGATGTACATATACCACACTTTTGATATACACACTTTTCTGTTTGAATTTCTACTTAAAGTATGGTAGAATGTGTCAAAATACATGTTAACTTTATTTGGAGATATAAGGGTATTTAGACACAAATATTCAAACTGGCTCATCTATTCACTCATAACATGTCACGTTTGGACATAACACGGTTGGTTTATGTATGCAAAAGTAAATGCATATTCATTTATATAACACAGTTCAAATGCAAAAGTAATTCAAAGTAGAAAATTCAAAGTAGTTCAGTGGTAAGACCATTGTGTTAACAACTCAAGAATGTGGCTTTGATCCCAGGGGATTGCAGATATCTATGTATAAATGTGTAGGATAATGCAATGTAAGTCGCTTTGGATAAAACCGTCTGCTAAATGCCTAAATGTAAATGTACAGTAAAATGCAAAGATCCTCAGAATGGAATGCATTTAAAGTTGCAGAAGGATACAGAGGATTAAAAGAAAAACTAAATCACATTGTACATTTTAAACGGTGTATAATAAAATAATAAGAATTTGAAGTGCATTTGAAGCTTTAGCAGGCCCTTTTATTTGTTAAAAGATACTGAATGTTTTATAGTTTATGATATAAACTGTCAGTTTGGATATGGTTAAAGAGTTTTGAATCATAAGGCCGGACTAACCTGGTCAAATCAAGCTTTTAATAATCGTTCTTTCCCTCAACTCTGCACATTAATTCAACGCAGGGGCTTTATATTCACAGCTCACGAATCCGCTGCTGCGCACCCGGAGGGCAGAACTCAACACCTGAACCGCAGTACCACTGTCATGACCCCAGCAGCGTGCGGTGGGCGGTAAAAAAAGAGAGAAGGCCTTCTCGGTCAATCATTTTAGTGGTCAATATTCAATGTTCCTGCATTTTCATTATGAGATGAAACCGACTGCTCTCAGCTATACACTTGTCAAAACCTGGTTCCAGTCCTTCAGTGGGTCTGTACGAGTGGGTGGTTGGTAAAATAGTTCTTTAAGTTAATTTCTCTTTTTATCCAAGTCTTGGGGTTGTTTTACCTATTTTTATATTTATAAACCTTAATGCCTACTTGCAATTTTTCGACCGCTTATCAATTTCAAATCTCTGAGCATCTTTCTATGGTTTGATGCCACTCATCTTGTTCAAAAACACAAATATGACTTTGTTTCCAGGTGGCTTTTTGTTTCTCAGATTGAATATTTTGATGCCGGTTTGAGTAGTCGTGCATCAGACGGACGGTGGGCGGCCCATAGACACGGCGTCTGAAGGCTCGGGTGAGAAACATTTCTCTTTACTCCAAGAAAGACTGCAGACAGTTTTTGAGTTTCAAAAGAGTTTATAGTGAAAGTGTGCAGCGGATCGAACACGCGGGAGTGAAGCGGAGAAGATGGGCAGCTGTTACCAACCATCAAAAGCAGAAACGCATGAAAGAACGACACAGCTGGATCAGGGAGGTTTGTATAGAAAGAAATTAAAAAAGAAAGTCTCTTAAGAAAAAATATAAATAAATAAAACAAACTGAAAGATTCGTGATGGCAGCGTAGTATGCCAGACACACGCACAAATACAAACACACGTGCGTCTCTTTCCTGTTTGTAGATTTGATCTTCTAATACTGTTGAGAAAACGACGCCTTCTGTCTAGCGTTAGCGTTTCATCATCAGTTCTGAGACTTAACAATAAATCTTCTAATGTGACACGTCGGCGACAGGAGCTGAAGAAATGCTTGGAATATGTCTTGTCTGTGTAAAGAGTTAAAGGAAAGAACGACACAATTAAACAGGCGTAAGTGAGAGAAGATCTGGATCTGTTTGAAAGAAAGGGGGCGATAGAGTTACTTTAAAATACTGCACCTTTAAAGTCCCTTAAAATAGAAAGTACAAGGTTTACGCTTTTAGTATGAACTATATACTGTAGTGCGATCCAAAACGTTTCGAAAATGTAAGCGTTCAAAGTTTGTTAACATACCTGCATAAAGACAACACATTCTCACGGCCCAAACGTAACTATTTTACGAGGTGTATGATTTAGGATCGTTTTGGATCATTTTGGTACGATGTGCACTTGCTCCAGTGACGTGAGGTTTGGGGCGGGGCTTCAGTATTACTTTTTTCCAGTAATCGTACGTTTTTTGTACGATTCACAACGTGAGAATTGAATTCATACGAATTGGCCGCCTCGTAAAATAGTTAGGAATTTCCTGTGAGATCAGCTTGGTAAAGTTTGTCTGGCCTAATGCATGGCCAAACAAAGGAACGTGGCCTTTACACCAAAAGTAAACTTCAAACTTTAACATCGTTCTGCCGTTGGCTGCCAGCGCTGATATGTCCTGCAGGAAATGCAAATCTAGTTGAAATTGTTATTAAAAGACAAATACGACGCACACATACACACACCAACATGGTGGGCTGACGGGTCTTAAACATCACAGGCTTCCCACACACACACCCCACGTGTGTTTGGGAAGCATTGGTTTGGCTCGTATCTCCGTCTGATTTCATTGCGAGCAGCGGACGGGGTGTTGCAGAAGAGACTGAGGAGAGGAAATGGTCCATTTCTCCTGGTGTTTGGGAATGGAAACAGAGGAGCATATGTTGGGATTTGTGGAGTCAATCCATGAATAACCTCAAGCAATCTTTCTTCTCTGTCTCTCTTTCTGGGCAGGCTAGAAGTGCAGCGGAGCCGTGCGGGGAGATCTCACTTCCCTAAAGTATCGGGCTGTAGTCAAAAATATTTACACTGCCAGGAGGTATTCCGTGAAATATTCGCAAAGATTCAATATTGAGCTGACCTCTCACTGGGCCTCTCTTACCTCTCACACTTTCTCTGTTTCTCTGGATACAGTAATGTGTTGCTTTATGAACTGTTTTAGATTATAGACGGATTGATTTGACGTAAATATGTTTTGTTTCTTTAATTATAAGTTTTTTTAATTGTCTTTATCAAACATTACATTTACATTTAGGCATTTGGCAGATGCTTTTATCCACTTACATAGAATCATCCTATACAGTTATACATAGGTATCTGCAATCCCCTGGGATCCAACACACAATGTATCTTACCACTGAGATACAAAAACATAAATGTTGCTTGAACTTGAGCTGAATTACTTGAGTTTCACGTCTTTTAAATATGAATTAAGCCGTTACGGATACTACAGCTGAGCTATTATTGCAAATATAAAACCTAATTAAGTAAGTAAACTTTATAAATATTTTATCCTAATACGCATAGGCTTATCTTGCTAAAAATAGATTGTACCGTTTCGTTCAGGCGAGCCAATATAAAATGTGATTATCAAGAAAAACTGAGGCTACTTGGTGTTTTTCATTTGCTTGATCAGAACAGGAACAGAATTACAGAATCGGTTGTAATGGAATTTAATTTACTTAATTTACACAAACTGAGATACTCGTTTATTAAGAAATACAATTTTACATTAGAAACAAAGAAACTTTTATTACAAAAAAATGTAAGCAGTTTAACAGACAGCAGTACATATGTTTAATATGTCCCTTTTAAATGCAATAACACGTTTGTATTTTTAATAGAAAAGAACAGAACAGACTGTTGAACCTTCTCACAAGACAGAGATCAGACTCACAGAATAATCTTTCACTTCAAATGATGCTTTAATTTTATTATTGTGTCTCATTTATTTTAGTTTAAAAGTCACTTATGTATGAAATAATCACATTCTAAAGCAACAAAATATCAACATTATACAATATAGTACACGTTTAATAATCTCATTTGCTTTAAATGCTATGTCACACTGATCTAACAAACACCCTCATTGTAATATAGAATGAATGAATTGGTTGAATCGGTGTGAATTAACCATAATATCTCATTTCTGATGCTTCTGTATGTTGCTGTTTTCCATAGAATGACCACGGCTGGATGTAGAGCACTATAAAGGAAACATTACAGTATTGTATTTCTCTATTGTGCACTAAACCTGGTGCGCCTGTCCAAAGTTATCATTTCTTAATAGTGCACGAGGGGAAAGTTCAGAGTTTCAGTGGACTGGGGAATAATGTGTAAATAATGACTTTCATTTCATCCCGCTTCTTACACTCAGATTTCTGAATGTTATCAGATTATTACATGAGTGTGGATGCAATGTTTTTATTTTGGGAGCCTAACGCAGCCCCGGTTATTTTTGTTTTACTGAGATCACTCCGCACATGCTTTCACAGATGAATAGTGATAAGATTTTGAATGACATAAAGGATAAGATGCTTTATCAACTGTGGCCACTAGAGGGCAGAACAGATCCAGACAGAAGCACTCAGCACTGTTTATTAGAAATAATCTGGATTGATGCATTTCAACTTTTAACACACTCTCATTAAAGTTCAAGCTCTTGGTGTTCCAGATCTCAACGCAAAATCTGTGAATCAATATTTACTTAGTATTAAATAATTGGCACATTGCTCAAAAATAGTTTCATTGATTTTTCTTAAAGATTTATCCCATCCGCATCTTGCGTAAGTGTGTTTTCATGAATGTTTAGATAAAACATTCATAAACATTTCATTTTAATATATGTTTTCTGTTGTTTGGTTTAGGATTAATTTGAATCGTTCATGTGTAGCTACACAGTCAAACAATACAGGTCCATGGGATGTCCTCAAGATGGCTGAGTAAACTTGTGTGTGTGTCTGTGTGCGTGCACAAACGTACGCGTGTGTGTGTGTGGGAGTGCGTGTGTGTGTGTGAGAGAGAGAGAAAGAGAGGTTTTTCCACCGATTGCCAGGGAGGAAGAGATTTTAGGATCAGAGACACTTACAGCGTTCTCACTAAAACCTCTCTCTCTCTCTCTCTCTCTCTATGCACACACAAACACAGATTTGACAAACGTACCACAAATTGTTATAATGTAAAATAAATTGTTAGATTAAATCCCTTATAGAGAAAAAACGTTTGCTTATAATTGTAATATTTGAAGGTGAAATTATACGAGTAAAAAGCACGTACTAAAATCAGGCTCTGAGCGGACAGTATTTGATGTTTAAAGTAAAAATGGACTATTTACTTGCACAATGATGCATTGTTATTTCATTTTATTTTATTTGAAATACAACAACTTCTGAATTCACTTTTCACCCCGCCCTCTTATTGTCCCCCAACCCCTCTCTGCTTTTCACAATCGAAACCATGTTTTTAATGCTACTTTCTCATTTGAAGATGCTTCGGCAGATTGCGGGTGTGTGAACAGGATTTCAGGTTGTCTTTAATGACAGGTATAAACCGCATTATAAGACGTAAACACCACTGATCCAGAAGCACTTCCTGTTTCATTTTTTTAACACTTTACAAACAATTGGAGCAAAATATTAGAACGTAATAAAGATGGAACCACAGGACGTTTTTAACCGAAAAAAGCATCTTTAAGACTAAACGTCCAAAACAGAGAGCGCTTCTGGACCTTTGTTTTGCTAAATTTAGGACAAATGAGATTTGGTTTTGGGTAGAGCTGTCCATCATATAGGCCACGTAAACAGATTATTTTAAGAACATCTATAATCAAAATGTTATCTCAAACTTATATGATACTAAAGAGAGATAACATTTGATCATCTATGAGTTGATTTATTAACTGTTCATTTGTAATGTTTTAGGTAAACATCAGACCCTCTGGAAATCATCCGAAAATGTTCTCATAGGTAAGAGCATTGCATTAGCCGAGCAAAGGTCATGGGTTCCATCCCCAGGGGACACACATACTGATGAAATGTATACCACATAATGCCCTGTAAGTCAATTTAGATAAAAGCATCTACCAAATGCATAAATGTAAAATCCAAACTCTCTGTCTTTATACATATGCATACAGAACTGTATATATCCCTGTATATTTTCTTTGGGTTCCAGACATATGCAGCTGAGGTATCGTCTCTCTATGCATTAGCTTTTATCACAGCTATTGTTATTATTCTGCATTTTACTGGAATGTCTTCAAAACATGACAACTGCCTGAACAACAAGACTAATGTATTCGGTGGCAGGGGAGGGAAGCGGAGGGATTGTGAAGTGTGCGGTGAAGTGAAACATGAAAGGCTCCAGACAGGATGTGACACGGTGTCGTTCAGCTCGGCGCAGATAAAAAGCCCCTTCTCTCCCCGACCCCCCCGCAGCACAGAGCCGGGCCCCCAAAAATCCTCCTCGCCATTAAAAGGTTTTGTTTTTGTAAGCGTCTTTACAGAAGCAAAATGAGAAAAGTGCAAGATGACAGTTGATACCTACATGTGTAAAACTGCAGTTAGCGTTACTGAGATCTACAGACACGCCGCTTTGAGTCTCTGTACCGTCTGTGTCTCCAGCACGCTGTAGGGTCTTGCGTTGGTGTCCTTCAGCGGTTGATTTATGGTTCGGCTCTCTGGTTTGTCAGACTACAACAGAGGACCATCATCACCGGCTGCGTTTAATTCTTACACTGTGTGCTAACCAGGCGCGACATGATCGGCCAATGTCGCGTAATTTGTCTGTCTGTAATGGAAGCGAAATGCTGAACGAATTTGTTGTTTGGTGTAGAATGGAGGTTTAGAAGACGTGTTGGAAATTCTTTGCAAAGAAAGAGATTGTAAACGTGCTGTTATAGGGTCATGCACAATTGCATTGTGGGTAACATTGTGTGCAATTTTTAGGTAACGAACGTTTCAGTGCACTGGAATTATTTAGCAAATGAGACTTAAAAAGCTGATCAAGATGCTTTTGTTGAATCATTAGCTATGTCTGAAACTGCACCCTATTTAGTGCGCTTTAATGAGTGTTAGCCAACACCTTCATTCCTTACATTCATTCATTTTTTACCCACAATGCACTCTGGTGCAGTGTACAACCGCTAGCTAGTTCCCATGTTTCAATATGACACAGCCACCTGACAAGGACACTGACAGTAAAGTCTGCTAAAAAGTGTGTTCATACCCTTGTATTTGTTCTTGTCGACAATACATTTTTTGTTAGTTTAGATGAGTTTTCAAAATAAAACAAAACTCACACACGGAAGTGTTTTTATGTTTGAAGATTCATTGAATGCTTTTGACATATTATAATTAAACATGCTAGTAAATAAACAGGACAAGACGTTGATTTTGTTCATTTTATTAGCAAATAAAGTTAATCCATGTGTTTCAATTCAAAGGCTGCGTCCTCCGGAAGTCACATTTGATGACCGCATACGTTTAATTTCAGTCAACAAATACATAAAATTTACATTTGTTAGTAAACAAATGTTAGACATGATCGTAATAGTTTCATAATTCTTTGAAATGTAAAGGTTGCTTTTCTGAAATGAAACCTAAAAAAACGAAATGTGAGGAGGCAGCCTTCAAATTGAGACGCAGCTAATGTGATAAATATATCAAATAGTGCGAATAATAACTTAACCAATGTGAGCTGCCTTAAATTCATTAAGTTAAAATTTGGTCATTTCAATTTAGCATTTTTCATTACAGTGGCTGTAACTTGCAAAAAGTGGTGAAATAGCTAACTTAGTTTGGATGAGTTGAAGTAATGTTAAACAGTAAGTTGACTTGTAAAGCCAGTTTGATTACATAAATAAAAATATGACGGCTATTCTTTTTGTGTTTTCAAACACTCGTCTGTCATTGGTCAGACAAACAGTTAGTTCCGCCCCAAATTCGTGCCATTCGTCGAGTGGTTGTGTCGGCCTGGTTTAACTCCAAGTAGTCACTTAAACAAAGCGTCTTTGCATATGACGTCACATTTGAACACTTCAGCTTCAATCGCCTTACTTTCTCATTGTACATTTATTTTTCCAGCGATCACTCATTTACCTTTGCTCTGCGTGTTATTCCCTCATAGATTTAAAGAGCTTTTTCTTTCTTTCATCAGAGAATTGAAGGAAGACTAGAGGCAAGCGTGTCCCTCTCACAGTGGCCCTTGTTACAGGACATGTTAATTGAATCAGAGTTCACAAAGTCTCGGTTCAGGTGTATCCAAGTTAACACTTATTTCCATTAAAGATCTTAGGCGCGCCGCCGCCGCAGACGGACAGATTTCTTTGTAAAGGTCTTTGTAAACATTCTCCGCACATTAACACCATTCAAAAATACAACCTGGTGCATATCGGTCTATTGATACATATGTGGAAAGTCCACGCTTGCTTGTGTGGGGGAGAAAAGTCGTCGAGAGAAGAGAATGTGTTTGAATCCGTCTCGGTTATGGACACGGTTAGAACGGCCCTGACCCGCCGTTACCCGCTTCTTTTAGGCAACATCCAGAGTGACTGAAGCTCACAATAGTGTAAACGGACATCACAATAGACGTTTGGCCCGAGCACGCTAATGCATTCATCCACAGAAAGCATTTTGGGCCTTTTTTATAGTTGCCAGATTGTGTAATTCTGAAAGATTAGCTTTGAAAGCGACTCTCTATTAAGAGCAAAGAGGAAGCATGCAATGTGTTTTTTTATCGATAAAGCTTTATGTGTCTCTTCAGGGTTAAGAAAAACCTGTTATTGTTTTGTTCACCAGCAGGAGTCTTTCTCAGAATGGATCTCTCAGCGTGTTGCGAGCCGTCGGCCGTTAGCTGAAGTCTCCTCTAAAAGACCTAATTGTGCAGAATTGTAAAGTGAAGAATGTATAGCGGAAATCCCAACAAAAGCAGCTTCACGCTTACATTTACGCCACAGGTTTTAAAGTCATTTTCATCTTTCATTATTTATTATGTGAGTACAGCAATAATATTAATTGATTGTACACAGAGGTCCTGTAATTGTGGAAAAGATGGAAAATCGGGTCGCTTGATTTCCAGGCCTTACAGGGACAGATCACCCAAAAAAAAGAATCTTACATCACTTTCTCGCCGTCATGTCATTCCAAACCGGTTTGATTTGATTTCTTCCGCAGAACACGAAAGGAGATGTTTTGAATTGGTACCCAAACAATACTGATCTCCATTGACTTCCATTGTGTGAACACAAAACCACTTTTTCTTAAAACCGCCACCTTTCCCTTCAAATTGATATCGTTTTTTAAAGAATTTAGCATTACGGATGACTGAAAAGATCGTGGAGAAGTCGTAAAAATTCATCGCTCAGAAGTGATGTGTTTTGTTAAGAGGCTAACGTTTAACCTCAATTTCATTTTCTGACACAAAGACAGGTTATGTGTCGTGTTTTAGTGCCTATATGAGTAGTTTGACGTGACTTTATGATCATTTTTCGGTTCTGGATGAAATGCATTTCTGGAACAGTGAGTGATCTATGGTTTCGCATGCGAGGGGTTGCGTGGCATGCGTGTTTATCGTGTGACGCTCAGTAGGGAGTTTGTTAAGTATCGAACTAGACCAGATCAAAATGCACCCTCATCAATATCAGCGTCCGGCGGTTCTTTCTCCAGACCGATAACCTTTGACCTTGTGAGCGCTCACTCAATCGGGAGGCGACTTTAAATCGCTTCTCTCGCAGTTTGTGTTATTTAAGAAAATGAACCACGCTCAAACTATGGTTTCTGTAATGAGTTATTGATAAATTGATGGTAGTATGATTTTACTACAAATACAACTATATAGGGAATATCTACGTGTGGTGTTTAAGAAAGAAATGTGCACTTATTTAAAGAAATCTGTCATTATTTATGTTATATGTTATGTTCATTTTACAAAAAAGGCACAAATCAATTCTTAAATATAAAGATGCTTCAAAAGTGATGCTTCTTTGGTGCATAACCACAGCATAAAGAACCTTTAACATCCGAATAACAGTTTTTTTAAATAAATCTTTCAATTTATGTTTTTTAAAAGTGTATACATTTAGTTTTGAATAACAGAAGTTTGGTGCTTTTCTCACACAGAGGTGTCTTATGACTTTAAAGCATTAAATCAAAAAAAAAAAAAAATGATTCTTTGATTCATATGACACATTGCAGATGTGCTTCCTTTAGGACAAAATAACATGAAATAATTGTTATATAAAATAGAGGAGCTGTATGCCTGTGGTAACTGTTCAGCGTGAGATTAATACTTGTAATTTGTCTTTATTTCAGATGTTTCAATCCGTGTTGTCACTGAGATTGAAATGAATGAGCGTAATCTGAATTTATACGCATTGTTCCTTTGGGTTCTCCCGTTCAGACAGAGCGCAGGACATTGACACACCTGTTATATCTGTAATAGCTTCTCTGTTCTCTGCCTTTCATTTCCTTCAGATTTCCTAAATTGGAAAATTAAAATGAAGTGGATATTGATTTACACGGAACTAACAAACTGGTGCGTTGCTCAACAAGGCTCATTATCAATAGCAGACGGCGCACAATGGTGCGTTTACAAAGTCCCCAGACGAGAATCTGAAAAGCTTATTTGGATTTAAATGAGCTTACGAACAAATATGATGTTTCCCAATTAGAGCGAAAGCAAATGCTCTTTCCTCTTCTGAGAAACGCTAAGATGATTTTTATTGAACAAACTTTGATCCCTGAGATTAAAGAGGAAGAGAGATGCTGGTAGGATGCTGATTTCTGGAGGGTCACAGAGCTTACAGACCGTCAGAATGAAACTTTCTGATCTTTTCCTTCATTGAATCTTCATCTTATTACTGTAGCACACTTCCTGTGGCCTGTGTGAGGTCCTGCTAAAAAACAGCGTGTTATGGTCAAATCTGAACATTTTCTAGCTTAGGTTTGGCCCATATTTCACTCAACCATGGGTTGTAAGAACTACCGATGAGAACCGTTGATACCTCATGATCTCATTCATAACATCACATTTTGGTGGCACTTTCATTTGAATGGCCAATAAAACTGTTCACATTGACATATTTTCTGTTTCTGTGGTCAGACATTAGAACAAGTATCAAATAGTGATGAAACGTGATTTATTATTGCTTTCCCTTCCTTCATTGCTCCTTAAACCGTCCGCGGTGCTACACCAATCTCGCAGTCGGTATCCGCCTTTTCGTTTCAATAGCATCTGGTTATTATTATAGTTACTAACATAAAATAATGGTTCGAATAACTGGAAGATTAATTTGCGATTCATATAATTATAATATTTTAAGTTTATAAGTTTATAAGTTTATAATTAATATTTTTTCTCCAACGCAAGTAACAACGCAGCATATCGCTGCTGTCCTTCTGAAACTTCCTATCTCAATGTTTTATGCTTTTGTTTTTACCACAAATCATTATTATTAGTCAACTTGAAATGTTTGTCACTGGGTTTTGCAAATATCTAACCTATAAGAAGTATCAAAAAGTGCTTGTCAACTTTGACGATACAGTATTTCATCATTTATAAAGTCCTTTTCTTGAAAAACAGCAAATTTGGACATCCAAAGTTTCAGAAGGTCCATGATGATATTTTATGAAAACGTTCCCCTCGTTGTGTTGAATTTTTTATTCTGCAATGCGTTTATTTGGACATAAATATGTCTGCTTTGTGTTTTTACTTGTTTAACAAAACACATAAACTGGTCGTCGTATTTAACTCTGAGAATATAAATGGCTGTATTTAAATCTAAACAGGCATGCGTTTGTGTGGCCTATGGGCTTGTATGTTAGTTGCTTGATGCTGTCATGACCGTGGATGAGGGGAACGTGGTGGAAGAACCCAAGTGCAGGCAGACACAGGGATGAAGGGATTAACAAAGACTTTAATATAAAAACACGGCAAAACAAACATCCACGATGGGAAAACACAAACTAAACTGGATACAAAAAACAGAAAACAAACTCATCCCACAAGGGGGGCAAACATAAACAACTAGGAATTAAACAAAGAACTTGTAACCATACAAACACTACGACAAGACCAGACCAGAGAACTTGGAAACATGTACAGGGAACAGGTACAACGAACGAGCACAAGACAATAGACATGAGGGCATCTTAAAGGAAAACTAACAAAGGAGATAACAACGGGCAGGTGTGGGTAATGAAACACTAATGGGAAGGTTAACGAGACAGAAGGGCGGGAAACACTGACGAGACACGAGAAAGCACATGGCAAGTCAGAATCAAAACAAAGCCATGTCTTTCTCACACAAAACCTAAGGCTATGCCATGACTCCGCTGTAAGACCAAGAATAAACATGACATGATGGCGGAATCATGACAGATGCGTTTCGCTTCTGTTTACATACTAATAGCATCTGTTTTTGCGATTGTTTAGTCGTACGCATGCTTTGGCATTTCATGCAGCTGTTGTGCAACACAGTAAACGTCGCATCTGTGGACTCTTTAATGTCAACACGACGTTCGTATCGCCATTTAACTTGCATCACGTTTTACATCTGATCTATTTCTGCATGAAACACGACATTCAATGCGATTGTGGGGCTTCTTCTATTGTGGATTGAAAGTGCATTTAATGCCAGAATTGCTTGTAATGTGGTTCACGTGTGACGTTGGATAAAAGCATCAGCAAAATAACTACAATGCTCGGAGAATACAGAAATAGGGAAAGTTGTTTTATAGGTGTTATTTCAACGTGCAACCTCAAATCCTGCACAAATGTGAGAACTAATAAAGTAGCAGGTGTACGGTTGTTTTATGATATACGCTAGTTCAGATCACATTATACATTAACTGTGATGGATGAATGCACCTCTCAAGACTAAACTGAAATTTAATTTCCTCTCGGTCAATTTACACTGAAGCATCTCTTTTTACCCCCCGACAAAAAATATTCATTCTCCACACAATTGATGCTGTTTGGCTGATAGAGTTGCTCTTGTCTCGTTCTCTCACTTGAGCGTAAAACTCTTTCGGCGTGTACATGCTGTTTTCCTCATATCTGAAGAGAGTTGTTATTCCAGAATGTTTTCTGTGAAGTGCGGCGCTACTTGAGACGAGAAGAGCGTTTCAGAGCTATTGACAGAGAGAGACGTTTTCTCTCCGAGCACTCGGGCCTCTTCAGTCGGACCCTAAACGCCACAGAGAATCGATTCATTACTGCTGTCGAGCCGTTCGGTTTTGACTAGATTTGTTTGAAGATTTCTTATTCATTTTGTGCAGTAACAAATAATAACATAAACCTCCTACCGAGGCCCAGGTTGCGTTCTATGCTCTGATTTCTGGGTAGGATGTATGAAGTGGGTAGTTAAGACGTAGTAAATGTTGTTGAAAATATTATAGGCACCTGAAAGGATATTGAAGTTTAGTAAATAAAAACGGGAATAGTAACACAAAATCCGATGATGTGTTCAGTTAAGTTTGGAGAAGATTTTGCGCCCCGCCACCCCTGTGACTCGCATATACTTCAAGATTCAGACCATAAAAATTCAGTGCACAGAACGTAAAGTGATAGAAATTCAGCACCACGCAGACAGCGGAATAATAACATTAATGAAAATTTTACATTGACTAAAAGTCAGAGTTCTCCCTTCATTAATTTCAAAATCTCTCTCTTCTCTCTCTCTCTCTCTCTCTCTCTCTCTCTCTCTCTCTCTCTCAGGCTTTGAAATGCATTCGGACAGCCAGCTCTTTTCTCCCCCTCACCAAAGACTCTCCGAGCCCACCGAAGCTTTCCACACGTCGCTCATCACTTGCAAACGTGACGCCAGCCGCCGACCTTTCAACCCTTGAAGAGTTGAGTTTTGGTCTCCCGCTCCACTGAAGTCGTGTATATATCACAGGTTTAATTCCATATTTCATCCTCTCAAACATCCTGTGGGCGTTTTATGGTGGTTGTTGGGCACCGTGTTGATGCACGGACTCACACGGGGCTATTTAAGAGAGCTGAGATCTAAATAGCGCTCATTTGCTCCGCAATAGATGCTGCAAAGCTGCAGCTGTCACGAGGAAAAAGCATCATTATCGCAGAGATTTGTTGTGTGGGAAGCATCTTGTGTTGCACATGTATGCAGGTGAGCAGGTTAATGCAGGCGATGCTCTGTTCATTGAGCGCATGCTGTCTTGATGCCCTGCGAGTTAAGACTCGGATTATGTTTGTGGTGATGTTCGTGTCGTACATTTAAGGTGAGTTTGTCAAAGGCCTGGGTTAAAAATAAAGTAGGGCTGTCAAGCGATTAATCGCGATTAATTGCATCCTGAATGAACGTTCGTGTTCACATAAATGTCTGTGTACTGTGCATATTTATTACCACGTACATGTGAATACACTTTGGAAATATTTATATATAAGATTTATTGATTCTTATATTTTGTATTTTTCTTAAATATATATATGTACATGTACAGTATATCTTTATAAATAAACATTTCTGCAAATGCACGGTACACAAACATACTGTATATAATGCAAACACAAACTTTTACTCTGGATGCAATTGATCGCGATTAATCGTTTTCCCGCCATAAAATAAACAAAGTGGGAAAGTGTATACGCTGTCAGGTATGATTTCATAAGAAACGTTGTTTAAGATAAGAATACGTAAAATAACCTGCAATTCATGTTTCAAACAGAGATGGCACTAGAGGCATGTACTTTTTTATGTACGATAACGTTTTCTTCTTTTCGAACATGATCATTCACGTCTTAACTACACTTTGGTTTAATATGGTTTTGCAACAAATACAAACTGTGATTACTATAGTTATATGAGTTTAGTTTTTCATTTCAATCGTCCATTTAACGTTTGCAGTTTCTCACAAAGTTTTATTTACTAACCAAATCCAGTTTTTATTGGTGAAGTGTGATAGTTTTGGACCCTGGACATAGCGAGACGCACATGAATTTATCCTCCGTGTATAACAGAAGTGCTGTGGTCGTGATGTCTATGTCGTGTCAGGTCCAGCGAGAGGTTAGAATTACTTTTGGAAGCGCATTTGGTTTAGCCTTGAATAAACACAACTCATCTGCCTTGAAATGCATTGGAGTTTAAGGCGTATAGTGAGAGCTTACCGCATGTCCTCTTCTCTCTCCCAGAGGACACTGGGTAATCGACGCCGCTGTCTACCTGACATGGCCGGGGGGTGGAGGGAAACAGAGCAGGAGAAAATACTGAAAGTTGAAGCGTCGGTATTGGACTCTGAGTGCAATGCTTAATCTGTATATCTAAATCCCTGAAATCCACCGAGTCCGCAATAGATAAAACACCACAGTGAACCGATGAAATAGTTAGTTGTCATGTCAAGGACTTTGTGTGTTTTCTCATTTCGGGCTTTGTGCGGCAGGTCAGGGCATCAGCGAGACCAAACACGTCTACAGAGCTTCTCTTTCAGATTTGGTTCCAAAAAACGTAAACGCTTGAATCGAGTGAATTCACGGTGATCAGGTCTGGTGACGGTTCTGTGTTATCTTACGACATCAATGTGAATTAAATGCTGTGATAAAAAACTCAGTAAAAATATATACACTGTATACTTAATGCATATTTTGGTCTTGTTTTCTGGTGACCATGCATAAACACGACGGAAACAATGAATTTATTTGCATAAGATTTCACGGTTTGTTTTCAAGGCCTTTGTTATCCTGATTCTTCATGAAAGCTAAAAATTCAACCATTTATAAAGAAAAGCTATTTACATTATTTATAGAAAATACACTTTACATTACGGTGTTCATATTTAATGCATTAGCTGACATGAACTAACAATAAAAAGTATCTTTTGGTAATCTTTGATCCAATGCAATTGTTCATTGTTTGTTCATTGTGCATTAACAAACGATACATCTGATGTAAAATATGTATTTGTAAATGTTGAAATGAACATGAACTAAGATCAATAAATGCTGTACTCCATTGCTATTTAGTTCATGTAGGATTACCAAAAAAATATGTTCATGAGTGTTGATCTGAAAAACAAGACAGGACAGAGACATCCGCGTAATGTTTTACCATCACAAAAAAAAACATTTTGTGAATTCCGAACCTTGATCATCAGATTCCTTCTTAATTCTGTATTTCTCTCTGTCTTCTGTGTTTCTTATTTCTGTAACTCTTCCTCCCGGTGAGAAGCGATGTCGAACTTTTAAAGCAGCTTATCTTCTCCGCCGTACCGCCGATTTCCTTGTCGGCCCTCAGAAGTGATCACCTTCCCATAATGCCCCGAGGATTAAACAGGCCAGAGCCGTCCCCTGGCTGCATCGCGCTCCTACCTTTGTACTCAATAAAAGACTAACTAGAAAAGAACGAGGAGATGGCGGGATCAATCTACTGGAAGCCTCCCCACAGTTTTCTCATCACTTCTCGTGTCGCGTGTCATCTCCGTGTGTAACGGGGAAAGAGAACAAACACGGTATGTGGGCTGATGTTGTGTCTTTCTCTCTGGCTCGGTCTGAGAAAATAAAAAGCATGTTAAGGGTAAAGGAACGATGATGGCCATAAGCGGAGGAGATCAGTTGTGTTCTGTGTTGTGTTTGAAAAGGTACAGTTTGTGATGAATTTCATGACAATGTGTTTATTAGCATAAGGTCGAGAGAACTCATTTTAGTATTTCATCCGTGGATGTGCGGAAGACCAGACTTCAGTCGGCACTCGAGGGGGCGATAGACATGTCTGTGCCATTTCATTATACGATTTATTATTTAGATCATAGACATGCAGACGTCACATCGGTCATACTTGAATCATTTTAGAACTTTGCCGTCATATTGAAAAGGGCAATAAAGATGCCCTATAGACGGTAACAATGTAAACACAACTTTATGTGGCCCAAACTTAACTTCCGGTAGACCTCCGCAAAGAATCAACAACTGTTGAGTAGTTTTAATTTAATACAATTAAATGAATATATTTAATAAAGTAATATAAATGAAATATAAAGTAAATAGTAATATATTATAACCAAGGACAGTAAACTTTGTGCCAGACCTGTGCATCTGATGAAACCGTCTAGAAGCACATGGACGGGGGGGCTGTGTTTCTTCTGAAGAAATAGCGCAATAACTTTTACGTTTCTTAAGCAATTTCACTGGTTTGCAATATACATGGAGTACATTTTACACTGCAGACTTTAGTCTAGTTATTCAGTACAAATATACTTCTAAACGTGTAATAAGATATTTATTCTTTTTTTTAAGAAAATGAATCATTAACTTTTAAAGCTTCTTACTCTAATGGCAGATATGTTTTCTTGTTCGAAATTTTAACTTATTTGATTTTCCTTCTTTTAACAAAAAACAAGACTTAATATCTTCGGTCACTTTGCTTTTCAAGTAAACGTATCTTGACTTCAAAATGTTTAGATATTTGCACTGGGAAAACTAGACAGAAATATTAATAAAGAATTGTTTCTAGTTTTTATTTGGTTTTCCCTAATTTAGTGTCAGATAAATGTTTTTGTCATGAAGCACTGACATCAGTCGAGGAAAGTTAAAAGCTATTGTTGGCCACGTTTGACTATGGTAGTCAATTCCTATCGGGGTTTGGAACAACTAGTGGGTGAGTAATTCATGACAGAATTGTTGTTTTTGGGTGGAGTGGGATAGTTCAAGGTTGGCTGAAGCGGTCACAGATTTCCGTGCTGACAGTTTAAGGCTTGCGATGAATTTAGAAAGACCTGCGGTGGGAAGCTCACCTGTACGTCTCATTTGTCAGTGTATACATTTGTTTTGTTTGAAATCTCTGTGCTGAATCTGCTGAAGGGCACATCAGCACCCTTAAGCCACCTCAGCAGTATTGTATTTGAATCAATGATTCGAGTTTGTGCTGACACGCAGTCACTCTGTTCAACTCTCGCTTTGAGATATCAAGACGTTTCAGGAGGGGTCCAGAGAATCATTCAGACTCTTATGTTAACTAGAAATAAATGTTAACGGGTTGTAATTTGGAGTGGGATCTGTTAGTCCAAGCAATGGCAGATGGGGAGAAAGCAAAGCTTTTGTCAGCTCATCCATAGTTTTTTTGTATTTTGGTTCTGAATCAAACGAATGGCGATAAAAAGTAGTTGCGCGTGAACGCTGCATTTGTACAACTTTGTAAGCCGCTTAGTCGTCCTTTCTTTTTCTACACAAGCCGACCATCTTTACGATTTAACATATCGTCCCTCTTCATTTATATTGAAGTTTATCGAGTCCCGTCCTCATTGACAGCTCGGAGGATTTAACATGGCTTCTGTATTTGCCGTATGTTCTCGCGCGCATTCCTCCTAATGTACTTTCTATATTTCAGTCCTTGACAAGAATCATTTCTTCAATAATCATCGGTGCTTGTTGATGGACAGACCTTGAGTTTAGGAAATCAGTCTGGTTGTATGTTGTAGTAATTAAATACCCCAAAGAGAATTGATTCTGGTTTTGATGGTGGAAATGTTGAATCGCCATTGAATTGCATTTTAATTAAATTTACATTTTTCTATGCGATGCACGGCACACAAGGACGGTCATTTCTATCCGATGCATGCGTTTTTGTGCGTGCACGCGCGCGCCTGAGCTTTCACGTGTGTGGAGCGTCTTAATGCAATTTTCATTAACACAAGGGTGAATCGAAATACTCTATAAAACATACTTGTCCTTGGACCTCTCTTTTCAGAAGTTATCCACAAGTGTGTGCGTGTGTGATGCTTCCAGGTACCCCTGTATGTTCTCATACGCTGACATGCTGATGTGCAGGGCCCTGTCACAGCCGACTGCCCCTCGCGAAGACTTTAAAGCCCTCCGACAACACATTCATAAACAGTTTTGACAAGCTTGAGAGATTTTGTCACAGGACAAAAGGGAAAGAGAGCTGTCCAAAACAAAGAGAGAAATTTGCTTGACAGTTACAGTCCCGCTGAATATGTATTATTCTCCAGAAAGAAAAGCAGGAGACCGTCGATGGGAATAGTTTCTTGAATTCTATCATAGACCCGTCACATGTTGTGCGTGTGGATTTGAAAGAGAATAAAATAAACTGTTTATTTGGTACCAAAGTCATTTCAAATAAGGATAATCTGGATGTAATGTGAAGTCATTTGCTCTGGAATCTGTGATGTTTATCCTCATTGTCTGTGAACTCGTATGCAGTGCATTCTGGGTCGTATTTTTGTTTACTGTTTTTTTTTCCAGGGCGAGGGCATGTCACACAACCTGCCCATGTTGGCATCCGCTAGTGCCAAGTGACCGATGAATTTGTGCCAAAATAGCGTAATTTTGATTGGTCCCTCTGCCTTTGACATCAACAGCAGACGGTACGCAAACCCCCGCCGGTAAGACTGCGTATGTTCTGTTTTAGTATTTGCATTAAGCGTAATAAAGCACCAAGGTACGTGAAGCGCTGTTATAGCTGTAATGAGTTCTTCAAGCACGACTCCTTGAAAGTATTAAGATACAATCGTTGTTCTCTTCAAGCTGTGTTTCGGTGAAAGATTTCCGGGTCTTCATCGGGCTGATCAGGACCCGGGCTCTTGAAAGGGTGTGCGATAAAGTCTGGAGTGAAATGACTACAACAGACAGCTTTCAGGACCAAATGAGCTGCCAGTCTTATTTTTTTATCCCCAGTCGATTCTTTTGAAGTTCGAATCAGACTTCAGTCACGAGATGAAGTCAGAAAGCATTCGTCCAGCGTGAACAGATGAAAGTTTACAGAGTGGTCATTCATCTGAAAGAGACGGGCGGGGGGAGGAGAGAATAAAGAAATTGTTCCTTGCTTTTAGAAACGTGTACTACTTAGTGTGTGTATAATACATATGTGTGTATGTGTGTGTAACCAAATGCAGAAATGAAAAGCTTTATGTGCTTTATCGACACGACTCTCAGACACATTTTGATATGGGCCTTTATCATTATAATGTAAATGTGTGCGTGAACATGAATAAGGCATTTTTTTATACCCAATTGGCATTAAAGTGCCTTTTCTTCTCCTTCTTCTTTATTTCAGAAACCGGGGTCCCATTGTGTAGGAGCGGGCGTGCGTTGCTCTAATGTAGAGCCGATTCTATATCTGGGGATGAAGCTGTCTGTTCAGGTGATTGACACAAGCCCACATTAAGAGGTGGTTTTGAAAATTAGTCCGTGGAGACCCAACGGAGGTGCGCGGAAGGAGAAGAGCCGTCTCCGAGAGGAGCCGTGCCTTTTTAACCTCGCTCATTGGTATTCTGCAGCGCACACGCCGCGGCGCTCTCTAAATGGCTGAGGCGCGCAGCTTCGAGCCCCTCGACACGCGCGGGCTCAGGCGGACCCCGCCGAGAGCCGACGAACAATATGCAGCCCAGAATACAGAAATCAAAACGGTGCCCAATTAATAATCACATAGTTAGTTCATATTTTATACGCCGAGCCCGAACAAAGTTCGAGCGAGCATAAATTTTGAATTCGCTTTTCTTTTCTGCTTTCCGCGCGGCACGCGCCGGCCGCGTTCACCTTAACATTTTGAACTTTCTTTCTTGTTTTTTTTCCGCCGGTTCTGCATGGCCGAGTTGCGGCGGCCATAATTATGTGCTCGCCTGGCCGCTCTTTGTCTCAAATTGTCTTTTATTCTTGAATTTTCCAAATCAAGCAAAAATGGCACGGCTATTATTTGAGTGATTTTATTTTTTGTGGGTAACACATTTTTTGGTGCTGTAAAATTCTTTATATTAGAAAAACGCATAAGTGCACTTTACCTGTGGAACATTACCATCTGCATGCGCACAATTCTGAGCATGTTCCTGTCGACCTTGAACCGTCACTTTCGCTCTCTACCATTAAGCTTCTCAAAATGCCCAAACCAGCACTTTTACAACTTCATCTAATTAATCAAAGTTTAACCGGCTCCATTCATATGCACGCAGTTTAATTTATTGACTGCTCTGCAAAATGCATTTTCATGCAGATTTTTGTGCGAAATATTTCTTTTCTTTTTGTCATAAAAAGCATCCGTGAGTTCTGTTGTCTTTGTGTGTGTGTGGCGCAGTTTCGCACGTCAAAGTCAGCGTTCAGCACCTTACAGATTTTGACATATTCATTTAAAGTTGCTAATCGCATGTAAATATGCAAGGCAGGTTCCCCTGGGCGCTCTTTGAAATGCAAATATTGAGTGCAAACAAAGGTCTGGACAGACAGAGGTGCAGATAGAGTTAAATCGCAGAGGTGGCTTCTCTCCCTCGTCTCATTAGAACAGAAAAGAAGACCCCTCGTCTCTCATTAGACTATTAATTACGATTTGTTTCTAATTTTGTTTGAGGAATAGAAACAGTCTGCTGTATATGAGAAGTGTTTTCATGTAGATCATCTCTGTGTACTTTGTAAATCTTTATGCAGTTTCTATCTGCTCTATTATCTCTATATGTGTCTGCCTTTTTATCTCTCCGTCTGTGTCTGTTGTATCTTTTTATCTCTATATTTGTCTGTCTTTCACTTGTCTGTCCATCTATCTGTCTGCCGTTAACCTCTATATTTGTCTCTCTGTCTGTCTGCTTCACCTCTCTATCATCTTTATATTTCTCCATCTGATTATCTATCTGTCTGTCTGTCTGCTGTATTTTTCTATTGTCTCTCTTTTTTGTTTTTCTGCTGTAGCTCTCTAATATCTCTATATTTCTCCATGCGTTTACTGTATCTCTCTATTATCCCTGTCTATCTCTCATTCTGTCTGTTTGTCTGTTGTATCTCTCAGTTATATCTATACTTGTCTGCCTATTTATCTGTCTGTCTGTCTTTCTGCTGTTCCTCTCTGTCGTCTTTATATCTGTCCGTCTGTCTGTCTATCTTTGCCACATCACCACATCAGTCCACTGTAGTCACCGTATCTGTGCACACACATATCTATAGAGGGAATTGTTTGACAGGAGAATTGCGTCATTCAGATCGGCTGTAGTCGGGTCCAAACCCAACCCCACGCCGCAGGCCCTCTTAAAGCGAACGTGCGCTCGGCAGTCACCGTCCGGCCAGCCAGAGAACACACTTTAACAACATCACGCCTCGCTGTTCCACCATTTCCAATTTCCAGCGGGCAAATTGGGATTCCTGACTGCACTCACAAGTGTCTGAAGCACCATTTTCTGACGCTATGGAGTGGAAAATATGATCCAATTCCTGTTCAACGCCTTTTCATTAACCGAGCGCCGAATGTCATCCAGAAAAAGTGCGTGCTTGTGTCCAAGTAGAGTCATAATTCTATATTATTACCATCCCAATTATACTTTGGAGAATTTTGTTGTACTATTACATTTTTGGGCCTTTTCAAGAATGCGATGGAAATGCGCTATTAAGCTCTCGGAGAAGTGGCGGTCCGTTTTCGATCAATCCCAGTGTTTTCATATGAAGAATGGGAAGTGTGTATTTAAAGCGAAACCTCTGGAGAGGCGCTTCAGCACTCCGGGTGTACAGCCACTTAACCAAACTCAGAGATATTAGCCTCGCTCTGACTTATCCGCCAATCCATGTCCTGTTCCCACTGTAGTCCCTATTAAAATTTTACAGGTCAAAAATCCAAACGGCACGGAAGAAATGTTCTTTTTCATTACAAGTGATCGGGTCAGCCTGTGCCATAATGGCAGAGTAATTAGAAACCCTTGACTTGATACGACGTGTCTGTAAATCAATGCTGCACTAATGAATCAATATCTTAATTATTAGACCTTTTAATGAACATTTTTGTCGTATTCCCTCAGAACCCCTGGCTGCAGTGGCCCAAAATGTCATCATTAATTCCATCCGGGAGTTTGGTAGCGCCGGGTAAAAGTGCTTTTATTAGAGATCCTCTCCACACTTTTTATATTTAAATATTCATACCACGGTCGTGGGAAACCTAGAAATTGTAATGTTGTCATCTTTGTTACAGGCCTGGAAAAATCACAGAAATGTATAACATTTTTAAAGTGAATATCTGGACATCTAGTAACCAAGGGGCAACCACCCAGAACAGATTGGCAATAGTTAAACAATCACCTAAGATGTTTAGAAAATGATTTTCTATCTATTGTATCCAGATTTATTTAAGTGCATATACCCATCCCACATAAATACTGTAGTTTTATATTTACTGTTGTAAATTGTAGAATACTGTATACTACGATATAGTAAATCGATGTAGTAAATGTTTTGTTTTTGTTTATAGTAACATTATCATATCAAGCAGGTTTACTTGACTAAATATAACATTATTTAAAATAATTTACATTACATTTTTCATAATCATTTAACAGTGATTTTGGGGGTTAAACAATTTACAGATTAAAAAAAAACGAGCAAAATTTTAAGATGTGAAAACAATGAAATATTGAAGTAAGTGTATTAAATTGAGTAAGTTTAAGTAAAACAATTAAGTAAATCTGAGTAACTCGCACATTTTTATTAGAATTCAATCAAAAATATTAAGTGTACATTAAAAATATTATTTGTTTATTTAATATTTATTTATTTTAATGAAATAAACGTAATATCTGTTGGACTTTTTTATGTCTCACTTAAAAAAATTACTTAAAAGATTTGATGAAGTTAATGTAGCCGTCTATTTTTGTGATATTTAATAAGCCACTGAATTATATGTGTTATTAATATGTCTCTGGAAATCCACATAACAGAAGTTTATGTATGCAAACAGAGCAGTACTTTATAAAAGATGTGATGTAGTGATTGTGTCTAACTGGAAACTGCACTATTTACACACCAACCACGTGCATGTAATGAGACGCTGTTCAGGTAATTACAGATTGATGTGATTATGCATATACATGCTTATTATCAGGCCATGTAATTATCTCTCTTTCATCACCACACACGCTGTGCACAATCTGTAAACATATGGAAGTTATTTACCAGTCTACTCATTTGGTTAACATACATAAACAAAGCTTTATGAGCTCTTGTGTTAAGCCTGTCAGCTGTGATGGCTCCTAAATGAAATCTGGATTTACTGCATTTTAACCTCCACATGGTTTCGGATGATTTGCGTAAGTAAAGTAAAGAAATAATTTGGTCCACACGAGCTCTGTTTGTATTCCTTCTCTTTTGAAGGCCTGCTACAGCTTTTTGGTCAATTTGATGAGAAATGTTTGAGTTCATATTGAGATCTTCAATAATCTTGACGTTTGATTCCAGACTTGACAAATCTGAGCTCCGTTTGAGACATTGGTGACATCTCTTCTTGAGACTTTAATGCAGACACTTGTGAGATTTCTGACTCTTTTTCTCAGGAGAAATATCTGAGACGTAAATGAGACTTAAGCAAAAGTTTCCATTTGCTCTCTGTTTAATCTCATTGATGTCCAGGAGAAATAACTGGAATTACTGTCAGATCGACTGTGCCGGGGTTTGGAGGGTTACAAGGCGGGCACGCCTGTCGACTCACAATTATGATTGGTGCAGGGTGGCACAAGAGAGGAGAACGTAAAAAAATCACGTGGGAGATGACAAACTTTGTAGAATTTCTGTTAAATCGGGGTCAGCTGAGGCCTAGTTGTTAGAGCGTTGGGCTTGTGATCAGAAGGTTGCCAGTGGGAATCTCAGTGCCAGCAGGTGATGACTGAAGGGCCCTTGAGCAAGACACCTTACCCCTGATTGCTCTGCAGTGATGTGCCACTTTAAAAAAATCTACTTGTAAGTCGCTTTGGATAAAAGCTTCTGTCAAATGAAATGAATAAATGTAAATAAAATGCACAATCCTGAAGCAGTAATACCCAATGAATGGAGCAGGGATGCCTCTTTATAGACCATAAAATATTTACTTTATTTTAATTTCCATGTCTCTGTTAATATTTACATTTTACATTTAGTCATTTAGCAGACACTTTTATCCAAAGCGACTTACAAAGAGTTCATGGAGCAATAAGCGATATGTCATACAAAGAGCGATAGTACAATAGGGGCTAATACAAAGTTACCAGTTTCAACAAAAGCCAGAACACTACCTGTTGGTAGAAGAGGGTTAGAGATGAGATGCGAGATTTCATATGGGGATTTGAACCACCAAAGGATAATATCTGTGCTGTAACCATAGTAATTTTCACGGAAATGCTCACTACATTTAACCTGTGCGATCTCAAAATATATTTGGTAGCATTTGTGTAAGTTAAAATTTTGTTGTGTTGCGACCCGTTTTCATTACTGTACAGAACATGCTAAGAACCGCACAAAGTATGTGCGTGCTCTGACCTACCGGTCCCGAAATTTATAGACGATGCGATTTTTCATCCAACGTGTTACTTTTCTATGTAAACGCGCAAGACAGACGGGTTTCAATTGTTTAGTGCATTTCTTGCGTCTGCAGCGCCTCGCTCATAAGTACTAGTGTTTACGCCGGTTTGTGCTGCCAGCAGCGCTTTGAGCACTTGTTAACATTACGTTGTCTTTAATACATTCACAGGCAAACCTCTTCAAAAACGAATCATCTGTCTCTGTGGAACGTAAACATAAAGCATGATGTGTTTATGTAGTTTTAACCGTTTATGGCTATGAGGGTTCAGTCAGTGGAGGAAGGAGGATTGTCAGTGTGATATGATCGCAACCTCTGCAAACACCTTATCTTTAATAAAAGCTTCATCTGTTAAGAAAACAAAGAAACATTTTTGTCCAATTACTGAATGTCATTTTGGTTTGTGACAAACCGTTTTGCAGTGTTTACATATTGTTTATCACTGCATAATATAAGTCATTTAAATAGAAGTTTAATGTGTTTCATGAGGTTCTCAAGATGATTTTATAATGCCTACATTTTTGGTATTTTGTGTTAAAGACTATCTTTCTCTATGTATTTCATCTTTGAGGATTTCTTTAAAAAAGTCAAAAAATCTCGCCTGCTTCTAGTGGGATAAGTGTCTCATCACATCCCTATACTTCCTACACATTTTCACAGGAGGGAAACTTTTCTTCCTAAGGAAAAAACATTTATTTTAAAATAATACATTTTAATGTGAATCAAAGAATCAGCAATATCTATTTTAAAGAAGTGACAGCGACGAAAAAGTAAATTCCAAACCAGTCCACATTTTCAGAAGCATTCAGATTCAAGCATTTATTTTATAAATAAAATGGCCTATACATCCAACACATTTTCAAGTAGTCAGAAGTGCCTATAGAGTCACACGAGAAACTCTTTGATAAAATAATGTTTTACATTGAGAAGAACTGGTGAGCGCTACAAAACCATTTAAGGTTTAAGCTGTCGATTTTCTTAGTTTAGGCAGCATCTGTCCTTCAATTTAAGCACTTCTATACAGCGCAAAAATTACAACACTGGCTGTAAATGTCATTCAGACAGACGCTAATCGCATCAAGGAAAACATGTTCGCTGATGGCACATTTAATGCCCACGATGAGATCTTCTGCTGTATTCCCTTCAGGGAGTGTGAATGGATATAAATCTTGTATTGCCTCTTCAGCCTGTTGTTCTTCAAATAGTGTGTTTCTTCTCAAAAGTGTGGTCTCCCGGATGATGATGTTATCGCTCACAGGTTGCTCTTCATAGCTCAGACGATCTGATGGAAGTATAATAATCATATAATAATCTGGAATTGGGAAAATGTGATGAGAAACGTTGGAGCTCATATTGAGATGTTTTGATTGGGGAATTGACAAATCTGAGCTCAGTTTGTGACAAATCTTTGACGTCTCTTCTGAAGTTTCCATTCGCTCTTTATTTAAACTGTCAAGCAATTAGTCAGAGATCTCATCTGATTTTTTCTAACAGGTTGCCCCAAATAAAAGCACCAGTTCAAATAGTTTTGAGTTCGGCCTGTAAAATCATTAGAAACCCGAAAAATTGTCCTCAAGCGTTTTTTCTTTTCTTTTGTAAGTTACCTTGATAATATAGGTTACATAGTCGAATATATTAAAAGAGAAGAGACAATAATATAGAGGTTAATTGTAATGACTGCACCCCCCTACGGATGCTGTATCGTTACTATAGTAACCGCGTGATGAGTTAATCACCAAAGCAGATGATGATCTTGATTCACGATCTTGTCTCTTAACTGTTGGTGAAACTGCATATGTTTGGTGTAATGAAGTTCGGGATAAACACAGATATCAGTGGGGATGGGAATGGAACTGGTTCTACTTTAAAAAAATAGTGTGTAGAAGGAGATGATGTGCTGCTCATCTTGTCTTCTGCTGTGTTTACACAGTGTAGCAATTCCACTGCTGAATTATTGAGATTGTACGGCTCTACGCCAGAGATAGACTGAACAACACACCAGAACTCCTCATACCAGTAAGTGTTGGGGCTGACTGATAGAGAAAAACCTTTTAGTCTTTAAATAATATTTCAACCGTATCATTTTGACCACAATTGTATCAAGTTTATTTGTTTTTTACAATTTGTACAAAGGCCTAATGTGAGCATAGAGCAGTTCAGCTGAAGCATGCTGCCAGATTTCTGGAATTGCATGTGTCAGCCTCCATCGATGAATTATAAAGTTAAAGTAAATTCGGACAAATATGGCAATATAACAACACCAAAACAAGTACAGAATATAAATAGCATCACTTCAAGGGTGCATAGGCTTTACGATGAGGCTATATATATATCATATATACAAGTTTACATGGCACTGTCGATAAACAGATAAAATGTTTTGTGATAAGATGCCAGTTTTCTGTTTTAGAAGATAATACATGTAACACCCGAGGACATGAATGATAACATCCAAACTAGGGAAATATTCCCCCTCCTAGTCACTTCATGACGGGTGCCAATACAAATCTCTCTGTGGATAAATCTCACGGAGCTTAAGGGTATATGATAAACCAACCTCTCCGTTCCACGCGGGTCCCAGGAGGACCATGGAGTCTGGCAGGAGACTGAGAGGGTGCGGTGAGAAGTCTGTGTGTAGTCGTAAGAACAAGCCGAGGTTAATGAGAAGAAGTAAAAAGAGCAGAACTGACATTTGTTTAGAAGAGAGAGAGAGAGAGAGAGAGAGAGAGAGAGAGAGAGAGAGAGAGAGAAGAACGAGCGTTTGTTAGTCGCGTCACATCAGAAATAGGCGTCGCTTTGATTTAACTCCCTCATGACTCTGAACCTAAGCAGTGTGAGAAAAGAGTTTTGGAACTGGTGCTTTTTGACATCTGACGTCCGTGTGACGAATATATAATTCCTGTTTAATGAATTAAAGAACAACACTTGATCTAAACTTAAACATATCAATCCGAACTCTAAATTTGTTTATCTAATCTTAGAACATCATCCATCAAACTTAGAACATCCAACCGACCCCTTGGCAACCGTCGCTCTTCTGCCATATGTGGACTAAACACGTAGTACCTCCCCAAACTCACGCCGTCGGTCGATCTCAAACGAGCAGTGATATTTGGAAAACACCAGCGTGACAATGTTACACTTTTAAGGGAACTACAAACTGGCGAGAAAGTATTTTAACAAAGAAAAAGATCGACACCCATCACCTTTAACTTGATTTCACATCAAAGCCCACAGACCCGCGTGTCTAAACGTATAGTGTGCCATTTGATGATTTAATGTCACGTCCATTTTCATACGATGATTGGCCAGCGGCTCTCCCACACTTTTCCTGCGTTAGTCGTGATTATACAGCACATCTCACCGGTGTCCGACTGCATCTTAACCACAGCGTCCGTGCAGCTCATCTTCACTGAAGCAGAACTAAAATCTGGAAGTAATCAGCTGGCGGGGGAACATGAGAAATTTTCCTGAAAACACTTTAGCGCGGCTGGAACCCTCTGCTCTTGGAGATTGGATTCAGGTATCTAATCCCAGCCGGCAGCTGCCCCCCCCCGCAAACCACTCCGCTTCTCCGTCACCTCTCCATCTCTCTCACTCCCTGTCTCTCTCGCCCTTACTTTCCCTCTCTCTCCCCGTATCTGTCTCTCTCTCTCTGGCTATAGGGTGTCTCAGGGCCATAGAAACCATATAGATTTTCACACTGTGTTCACGTTTGAGTGATTTCATATTTATGAGTTGAATGTAAATAATAAGCACCATTACAATGGTGTAATCTTGTCGGAACGAAACTCCATTTATAGCATTTGCCGATTGTTTATTATTCAGTCATGTTAGTTCAATGTGCATTAAATAATGGGGTGGTTTCCCGTATGTATATGTAGGTGTATAAAGAGCTTACTAAATGAAGCGTTATGGTTTTATTACCTAAGAATCAGCTAATTTTATCCACATACACCACGGGTGCCCAAATTCGCCATGTTGTTTCTACTGTACCAAACTGCTCTACAGGGCGTGTTTCATTAATTTGTTGTCTCCTTGGCAAAGAAGCAAAAAAAGTGACAACATCTTTGTCCAGTGTCAGCCAACGTAGTGCTTCGAAAGGGAGGGTTGAAGTGAGCCGTTGCAATTCACAACCTGCCAACTAGATGCGACAAAGTCAAAAAAACATATAACAAGGCATTTGTTGCATCCAACAGGGATATAGTAACTGAATATACTTGGGTACTGTGCTCCTTCTTTTAGGACCAGCTCGGTTGAGGTTCCAAGCGTACTGTACCGATACCATAATGTGACGTGTTTACACACAGGGTCATTGGATTTGCAACACATGAATACGCATTTTAATACGTAATATTGGCATTTCGTTATATGCGTCATTACAGTATTATAGAGATTGAGACCCTTAATGCCATGCTAAATGCTACATTAGCTTAACCTTGTGCGCGTGTTTAAATGAGGCGTTTTAGGCAGGTTTGGATGAGCCTGATCTCTTTTGTTTTGGGACTTACATTTTTGCAATTTCACGTGTCTATAATATGCAGGAACAACTTGTAACACACCAAAGATACAGGAAAACACGAAATTGTGTTGTATGACTCCTTTAAACAAGCTTCTCTTAAAACATCGATCCTCTGCAGTTAAAAATGCTGAAGTGTTGCTCGAGTGCACATGATAGCGTGTGTTTATTTATTTGCTGATGGATCAGCTAGCGTGATGGCATTCAAGCTCATAGACAGTGGCCTTGAATATGAAAAACAAGCAGAACACATTTCTGTGTAGATCCTGTTTATATTTACACTGTTTACAACAATTTACACAGAAATGATTTCCTCTTGTGTTTCATGATCAAGGCCCAGCGATGAGAGTCATACAATATCTAATATTAACAAATTCAAAAAATATTGTTTAGGTTTAGATCATATTGAATTTACGGGATTCATAGATGTAATGTTAATGACATATTAATTGAACACAGCGTGTTTTAGTGGCTTAACTGCTTTAAAACAGCCACATTAATATGACAAAAACGTTTCTCAATTGGTTTTGGTTACAGATGCAGCTTTTTGTATCCCTGCACAACATCGAATTTGTTCAATTGTTGTAGAATACATTTTTTGTGAAATAGACCACTTTTGTGCTGACGTCATGCTTATGTCAAGGCTTTAGCCTGATTCAAAACAAAGAGAAAACTGGAGGCGGCCAATACAAACCAGCACAGATTCAGCTACCTGCCGCCATTGCCAAACAAAAACACTGATGACAGCTTTAGTTAAACACAATGCCCGAATTAGTAACTGGAGAACAAGGTTATTTTTCATGTAGCGTTAACCTTTGAATGCATAGGGTATGCTAGCTAACTTTGTTCGTTATACAACTAGCGGTTAACTATCGGCCAGAAACGAAACTTAACGGAAACTGTTTGTCATCTCTTCTTTAGTTGTCACAAGTGTATTACTATAAAGGTAGAGGGAACATATTACGTGTCGGGTTTGTGTTCAAGTGTACACGCGGGCATCTATAGATGTATACGTTCTCAGTTTATCTTTACTATACACGCTTGGTTTCTCTGTCTGGTAGATCCAGACGTCAGGCCACTTAGGTGGGTTCAGTTCGTCCCTGGATCCATTGAGTGAGTGCATACAGATCGGACAGGTTCCTTGCGTTAAAGTTAACAATCGCGGTCCTGGACAGTAAACTTGAATCCGATTTTTTTCTAGTCATTGTCAAAAAGCAAGCAAACAAAAGTCATCTGCCTCCACCTAAGCTCCACCAACAAACACGCGTCACAATGTTTACTAATAGAAAAGGCGTGTATAGAAATGTTAACAATACAAATAGCTTGTTTCATCAACAAATACGATAAGATATTGTTTTTAATAAACATTCATTCATTCATTCATTCATTTTCTACCGCTTATCCGGGGCCGGGTCGCGGGGGCAGCAGTCTAAGCAGAGATGCCCAGACATCCCTCACCCTAAACACTTCCTCCAGCTCTTCCGGGGGGAACACCGAGGCGTTCCAAGGCCAGCCGGGAGACATAGTCCCACCAGCGTGTCCTAGGTCTTCCATGGCGTCTCCTCCCGGTCGGACGGGCCCGGAGCACCTTCCGGGGAAGGCGTCCAGTAGGCATCCGTAACAGATGCCCAAGCCACCTCAGCTGACCCCTCTCGATGTGGAGGAGCAGCGGCTCTACTCCGAGCTCCTCCCGGGTGGCCGAGCTTCTCACCCTATCTCTAAGGTATCGCCCAGCCACCCTGCGGAGGAAGCTCATTTCAGCCGCCTGTATCCAGGATCTTGTCCTTTCGGTCATGACCCAAAGCTCATGACCATAGGTGAGAGTAGGAACGTAGATTGACCGGTAAATTGAGAGCTTCGCCTTGCGGCTCAGCTCTTTCTTCACCACGACGGACCGGTACATCGACCGCATTACTGCAGAAGCTGCACCGATCCGTCTGTCAATCTCCCGTTCCATCCTTCCCTCACTCGTGAACAAGACCCCGAGATACTTATACTCCTCCACTTGAGGAAGGAACTCTCCACCAACCTGAAGTGGGCAAGCCACCTTTTTCCGACTGAGGACCATGGCCTCGGATTTGGAGGTACTGATTTTCATTCCAGCCGCTTCACACTCTGCTGTAAACCGTCCCAGTGCATGCTGAAGGTCCTGGTTTGAAGGGGCCAACACGACAACATCATCTGCAAATAGCAGAGACGAGATCGTGTGGTCCCCAAACCTGACACCCTCCGGCCCTGGCTGCGCCTAGAAATTCTGTCCATAAAAATTACGAACAGATCCGCCGACAAAGGGCAGCCCTGCCGGAGTCCGACATGCACTGGGAACAAGTCTGACTTACTGCCGGCAATGCGAACCAAGCTCCTGCTCCGGCCGTACAGGGACCTGACAGCCCTTAGTAAAGGACCACAGACCCTATACTCCCGAAGCACCCTCCACAGGATGCCACGAGGGACACAGTCGAATGCCTTCTCCAAATCCACAAAACACATGTGGATTGGTTGAGCAAACTCCCATGAACCCTCCAGCACCCTGTAGAGGGTGTAGAGCTGGTCCAGCATTCCACGGCCTGGACGAAAACCACACTGTTCCTCCTGAATCCGAGGTTCTACTATCGGCCGTATTCTCCTCTCCAGTACCCTGGCATAGACTTTCCCGGGAAGGCTGAGAAGTGTGATCCCCCTGTAGTTGGAACACACCCTCCGGTCCCCCTTCTTAAAAAGAGGGACCACCACCCGGTCTGCCATCCCAGAGGCACTGTCCCCGACCGCCACGCGATGCTGCAGAGGCGTGTCAGCCAAGACAGCCCCACAACATCCAGAGACTTGAGGTACTCAGGGCGAATCTCATCCACCCCCGGTGCCTTGCCACTGAGGAGTTTCTTGACTACCTCAGTGACTTCGGCTTGGGTGATGGACGAGTCCACCTCTGAGCCCTCAACCTCTGCTTCCTCAATGGAGGACGTGACGGTGGGATTGAGGAGATCCTCGAAGTACTCCTTCCACCGTCCGACGACATCCCCAGTTGAGGTCAATAGCCTCCCACCTCCACTGTAAACAGCGTTGGTAGGGCACTGTTTCCCTCTCCTGAGGCGCCGGACGGTTTGCCAGAATCTCTTCGAGGCCAGTCGATAGTCCTTCTCCATGGCCTCACCCAACTCCTCCCAGGCCCGAGTTTTTGCCTCCACAACCACCCGGGCAGCAGTCCGCTTGGCCTGCCGGTACCTGTCAGCTGCCTCAGGAGTCCCACAAGACAGCCAGGCCCCATAAGACTCCTTCTTCAGCTTGACGGTTTCCCTTACTTCCGGTGTCCACCACCGGGTTCGGGGATTCCGGCCTCGACAGGCACCGGAGACCTTACGGCCACAGCTCCGAGTGGCCGCTTCGACAATGGAGGCGGAGAACATGGTCCACTCAGACTCAATGTCTCCAGCCTCCCTCGGGATCTGGTTGAAGCTCTGTCGGAGGTGGGAGTTAAAGATCTCTCTGACAGGAGACTCGGCCAGGCGTTCCCAGCAGACCTTTACAGTACTTTTGGGTCTGCCGAGTCTGTCCAGCTTCCTCTCCTGCCATCGGATCCAACTCACCACCAGGTGGTGATCAGTTGACAGCTCCGCCCCTCTCTTAACCCGAGTGTCCAAAACATATGGTCGTGGGTCAGATGAAACGACCACAAAGTCGTTCATCGACCTGCGGCCTAGGGTGTCCTGGTGCCACGTGCACTGATGGACACCCTTATGCTTGAACATGGTGTTTGTTATAGACAAACTGTGGCTAGCACAGAAGTCCAATAACTGAACACCGCTCAGGTTCAGATCAGGGGGGCCATTGCTCCCAATCATGCCCCTCCAGGTGTCACTGTCGTTGCCGACATGGGCGTTGAAGTCCTCCAGTAGGACGACGGAGTCCCCAGTCGGAGTACTTTCCAGCACCCCTCCCAGAGACTCCAAGAAGGTCGGGTACTCTGCACTGCCGTTCGGCCCGTAGGCACAAACAACAGTGAGAGACCTAACCCCGACCCGTAGGCGCAGGGAAACGACCCTCTCATTCACCGGGGTAAACTCCAACACATGGCGGGAGAGCTGGGGGGCTATAAGCAGACCCACACCAGCCCGCCGCCTCTCCCCATGGGCAACTCCAGAGTGATGAAGTGTCCATCCTCTCTCGAGGAGTGTGGTTCCAGAGCCCAAGCCATGCGTAGAGGTGATCCCGACTATCTCTAGTCGGAACCTATCAACCTCACGCACCATCTCAGGCTCCTTCCCCGCCAGCGAGGTGACGTTCCACGTCCCTAGAGCTAGCTTCCGTGTCCAGGGATCGGGCTGTCGAGGCACTCTCCTCCGACTGCCGCCCGATCCACTACACACCGACCCCCTATGGTCCCTCCCGCACGTGGAAGGTTTTTAATAAACAGTGTTTTATTAAAACATTTCTTTAAAACAGACACAAGCACAACAACATAAGAAGCTGACGGTCTTATAGCACAAACTATTGATATATTTTGTACAAGTTTTTTGTCCTATACACCCGGCGGCCTTGAATTCAAACAGGATGAATCTAGATTTATGCTGAACTATAGAGAGAATTCGTCTAAAGGACAGAATCAGTGGCGCTGTTAAACACAAACCCTCGCTGTTGATCTTAGAAGCTTTCATACTCTGACCCGGTCACATTCCTGCAGGTAATGATGTTTTGAGTCTTTGTGTGTTAATGGATATAAAAGGGAACCTGGCTAAACTCACATGAAACAGACACATGCCACTGTGAGAATGAGGATGAAAACTAACGTCACGCACGCACACATTTCTCTCATCACAGACAGAATGCCGCAGTACCGATGGTAGACGAGAGAGAGAAAACCATCTACTGTACAAGGTATGTGTACAGTATGAGGGGAAATAAATAGATTTCCTTTGTAAAGATTCCTAAAAACAGACTGATAGGCATCAATACACAGCTGTAATAAAAGAGGACAGCACACATGACATTGTAGGGTGATTATCTCAGGAGAAATATTGGAGAAGCACAAGTCATTTCTATGCCACCGGCATCACCAAACGGAATTGTTTTTCTAATTTGAGATTTTAAAATCTCTTCTCTGCGGTGCGTTTAACTAAACATGTGTCTGCCTCGTGTGTCTCATATCTTTCTGTCGTTCTTCTCTCTTTACTCTTTGTGCCATGTGTCAATCTGTCTGAGTTGAAGCAGATTACTGTCAGTTTCCTGCAGACTTCACAGAATCAACATCATTCGGGACCGAGACGAGATTGTTCAGCCACAGACGCTCTGACATCAGGTCTGTCTGTGTGTCTGTCTGTGTGTCTGTCTGTGTGTGCACATCAGGGTGGGGAGAAATTCTGGAGTCAAAGAAAATGCAAATACAATGCAACCAACCATAGAATGTGATGATGGCCAAAATAAACAACACTTCTCATTTTATCTGACGCTAAGTCTTCTGTCAAATCTTTTAATGATTATTTCTACCTCAAATCTAACTCACATTACCATTCGGTTCCTCTTCCTCAGCGGTAAATGTCTCTCTCTCTCTCACACTAACACAGTCACACAGAGTCATTTAATGGCATCTGATGGTGTGTTAAGTGAGACTGTATTAGTCACATATGTCTGAGTTTAGACGCATGCTTCTGCTGATGTTACTGTCAGAAGCACTCTCTCGCTCTCTCTCTCTCTCTCTCTCTCTCTCTCGCTCTCTCTCTCTCTCTC
>NC_136772.1:1621256-1631256 GCF_947034865.1 Barbatula barbatula
GCAGAATTTAGCTGGAGGAAATATTCAAACAAAACGCTCGTACCTGTGTGCTGCATTTGCTTGTTTTCATTGCAGAATTCTCTGCTGTGTATTAACCGCTGCATACGCGTGCATGTTAAACAATACAGATAGAAAAGCGAAGTGTTAGTAAGATCTCATCCAGGATTTGGACAGCACAGGTCTTCGGCCTCTTTGATGAATGATGCCACTTGCTTTTGATAAATAAAGGCACTTCTTCATGTCTTCAGTGAGAGAACAGATTTCTATGAGCAGGTTCTCTTTCATCATACTCTCAAGTAGGTGTGCAGATATATTTCTAGATATGTAAGCTCAATTTCAAGCGGCGCTGTGTTCTGAAAAGCCGGTGCGATTTATATTGCAACACAAGTACTGCATGTTGAGTTAAAACAAGCGGCGCTACAGCAGGCATTAGCAAGAAAGAGGAGAAGTTTGAGATTTTTGTTACACTCTACGTGAACTTAAACACATCAGCTTTAATGGCACAGGCATCCATAGTCTACAGCAGAGGTCATTCACAAACTTTACACGCCCCACATCTGTTGTGAAAAACACAAGACGTATTACCTTAAAGGGAACGTTCAGCCAAAAATTAGCATTTTTCATAATTTATTCATGTTTATTACACGGCTCATTGGAATCCTTGAATCTGATTGGCCAGTCGGGACATTTGCAGGTTCACTATTCCCAGATAACAACCTCTCAAAACTAATAACACCAAAGTGTTAACCAGATGCAGCAAATCATTTGGACAGGTTTTTTGGAGACATTAAATATAGATTTATCTTTTAACAACACATATGACCTTATATTAGAAAATTGCCAACGTTTGAACATAATTTTCTTACCTTAAAACCGAAAGCAAACCCCGCATAAGGTTTGCATACGTTAAAAATTAGCTCAAAAATATTTCAAATTCATATTTGGTGTCCAGCTTTTTTCTCATGTGGCAAGTTGCCGTGTAATAAGCAGGATAATGTACAAGCAGCCGGCTGTTATCGCAAAATAAACCCCTTCATTGTGATACAAGACTGTCAGGGATTATTTCTGTTATAACAACCAGCTGCTTGTACATTATCCTTTACTCATGTTATTCCAAACCTGTATGACTTTCTTTTTTTCTGCATGACACATAAAAGATGTTTTGAGGAATATTGGTAAGCAGACAACACTGAACACCGTTGACTTCCGTTGTATGAACAAAAAACCACAGAGACATTTCTCAAAATATCTTCTTTTTGTGTTCCAGTGAAGAAATCCTCATGTGGATGTAAACCTGTGAAAGAGTCTCAATAAATGATGACAGTTTTTATATTTGGGGGAACTGGCCCTTTAACAGATTCCTGTACACACACCAAAGTAATACTAGAACAGAACAGAAATACAAAGGTGTAATAAAATGAGGTGTATACAGTAAGTGCAAATGAAATAATAGTGCACTCATGAGGGAGTTGTTGCGCTTCTTACCTATATCTCTCAAGATGGTGGTGCATTCAGATATTTCTTTTTGTATTCTTTTTTCTCAAATCTAACATTGTTTCTTTACATTTGAAAAATATGAGTAAACTGTGCATCAGTGCATTTTTATGCTGGTTTACTATTTGTGATATATCTCTGTCCTTAGTGGCAGGTTTTGCATGTCAGTCAGATGGGTCTTCGTGTATCAGACTGCAGTTCTCGGCCGGTAGGAACTGAAGAAAGCTCCAGAACTCTTCTGCAGTCAAAGATCTGGCTGTGAGAGAAATGCTTTGCATGTAAAATCAACTGCTGTGCTTGGAGGGAACCAGAGGTGGAGTAAAACTTTGAAATCATTCAGTATGTTCAATACATCTCTGTCTGCATAAGATAATTGCCAAGAGTAAAAGAGCAGGAACTGATCTTCACGCTGACAATAAACAGTTCTGTGCTCTATTTTACACTGTTTATATGCATTCCAGAATTCCACAGCTTTCCTTCAAATCAGCACCAAAATAATACAGATTTTATTTTAAATCAACCAGATTTTGGAAACTTTCTAAAGAAACATAAACTTAAATGGAGAATATCAAATGCCCATGAATGAAAATTTACATATGTAATGCACTATGACCTCTGATTGAGTCGGCTGTGACTTTACCAAAGGCTAATTCTTGGTTATATCACAAATGCATGACCCCAAGTGTTTTGTTGTATTTATCTAGCAGTGCCAACAGCACACACTAATATACATTTATTTTCAGATATAGTCACAATATTTGTATCAATGTTTATGTCTCACGCCACACAGACAGAGCGCCGGCCCACGGAGAACTCCGTGTGAGTTCATTAGAGTCCCGGGGAACTGAAAGAGGCTCCGGAGAGATGGTGGGGAACTTATTCACTGTCTTAAGACTCAATCCTAATCACTTTACTATAGCGTGACTGACAGAGGCTCTCTTCAACATGATTGAAAGTATCGATCGGCTCATCGCTCACCGAAGCGCTCCCTGCAGCCGGGATGCACAATCACAGGCTGCGCTTTAGAAACAAAGATCTCTTCATCTGTCCTAATCATCCGATCAATAATTAGAGTCGGAACAGAGTAGATCTGACAGCCTTCACTTCTTCGTCGTCATCGTGTCTCTCTGACCACCAGGGAATGAATTTGCTGAGTTGTAAATGCTGTAACACAGTTGACATTGAGATTCACGGACCCCACAGTGTGCGTCTGTGTCACCTTCAGAGATGGCAGGGAGCCAGACTGCGAGCTGCCGGCTGCGTAAGAGTTGTTCATCTCTAATGTCAGACTTCACGGAGATCTTATTATGTGTCACGGCTCGTGTATTTTCCTCTGGGATCCTCCCGACGTGTGTCTGGTGTGATCTAGCTGTTTAAAGGAACAGATGGACTGATCTGTGGTCATGTGTGTCAGTGTTGAGCATCATTCAGAACTGAATTGAGTTCGCCTTTACAATTCAGATTCAATTATTGAGTTTGCAAACACCACTCTGATGAAAAACACGATAGAAACCATCACAGACATTCTATTGGATTGAATGGTTATGATAGACATTTTAAATGGAAAGTCTGATAGTCTGTACTGGTATAAATGTTGGCTTTTATTGGTGGGATGTTATCTGACAGATGGGTACCAAAAAGAAAACCATTAAATCCTACTTGAAAGCGACCCTAAACACACTACATAAAGGAATTTGTAATGGTTTTAAAGAATTGATGGATTGACAAATGGAACGAAGGAATGAAAGACCAGTGGATGGATGGATGGAACGATAGAAAAATAAATGGATGAAACGAATCAACGATATAATAATGGATGGATGGATGGATGAAACAATAGAGTGAAAGAACGATTGAACAATTAATGGATGGATAGATGAAACAATAGAACAAAAGAATAATAGAATGATGCATGGATGGATGGAAAGAAAGAATGATGGAACAATGAATGGATGTATGAAACGATAGAATGAAAGAATGATAGAACAATGGATTGATGGATAGATAGATAAGACGATTGAACGAAGAATGATGGAACAATGGATGGATGGATGAAACGATAGAATGAAAGAATGATAGAACAATGGATCGATGGATATATAGATAAGACGATTGAACGAAGAATGATGGAACAATGGATGGATGGATGAAACGATAGAATGAAAGAATGATAGAACAATGGATCGATGGATATATAGATAAGACGATTGAACGAAGAATGATGGAACAATGGATGGATGGATGAAACGATAGAATGAAAGAATGATAGAACAATGGATGGATGGATAGATAGATAGATAAGACGATTGAACGAAGAATGATGGAACAATGGATGCATGGATGAAACGATAGAATAAAAGAATGATAGAACAATGGATGGATGGATATATAGATAAGACGATTGAACGAAGAATGATGGAACAATGGATGCATGGATGAAACGATAGAATAAAAGAATGATAGAACAATGGATGGATGGATATATAGATAAGACGATTGAACGAAGAATGATGGAACAATGGATGCATGGATGAAACGATAGAATGAAAGAATGATAGAACAATGGATCGATGGATATATAGATAAGACGATTGAACGAAGAATGATGGAACAATGGATGGATGGATGAAACGATAGAATGAAAGAATGATAGAACAATGGATGGATGGATAGATAGATAAGATGATTGAACGAAGAATGATGGAACAATGGATGCATGGATGAAACGATAGAATGAAAGAATGATAGAACAATGGATGGATGGATAGATAGATAAGACGATTGAATGAAGAATGATGGAACAATGGATGCATGGATGAAACGATAGAATAAAAGAATGATAGAACAATGGATGGATGGATATATAGATAAGACGATTGAACGAAGAATGATGGAACAATGGATGCATGGATGAAACGATAGAATAAAAGAATGATAGAACAATGGATGGATGGATATATAGATAAGACGATTGAATGAAGAATGATGGAACAATGGATGCATGGATGAAACGATAGAATAAAAGAATGATAGAACAATGGATGGATGGATATATAGATAAGACGATTGAACGAAGAATGATGGAACAATGGATGCATGGATGAAACGATAGAATGAAAGAATGATAGAACAATGGATCGATGGATATATAGATAAGACGATTGAACGAAGAATGATGGAACAATGGATGGATGGATGAAACGATAGAATGAAAGAATGATAGAACAATGGATGGATGGATAGATAGATAAGACGATTGAACGAAGAATGATGGAACAATGGATGCATGGATGAAACGATAGAATGAAAGAATGATAGAACAATGGATGGATGGATAGATAGATAAGACGATTGAATGAAGAATGATGGAACAATGGATGCATGGATGAAACGATAGAATAAAAGAATGATAGAACAATGGATGGATGGATATATAGATAAGACGATTGAACGAAGAATGATGGAACAATGGATGCATGGATGAAACGATAGAATAAAAGAATGATAGAACAATGGATGGATGGATATATAGATAAGACGATTGAACGAAGAATGATGGAACAATGGATGCATGGATGAAACGATAGAATGAAAGAATGATAGAACAATGGATCGATGGATATATAGATAAGACGATTGAACGAAGAATGATGGAACAATGGATGGATGGATGAAACGATAGAATGAAAGAATGATAGAACAATGGATGGATGGATAGATAGATAAGACGATTGAACGAAGAATGATGGAACAATGGATGCATGGATGAAACGATAGAATGAAAGAATGATAGAACAATGGATCGATGGATATATAGATAAGACGATTGAACGAAGAATGATGGAACAATGGATGGATGGATGAAACGATAGAATAAAAGAATGATAGAACAATGGATGGAAGGATGTATGGATTGATGGAATGAAAGAAGAATAGAATAATGTATGGATTGATGGAATGAAAGAAGGATAGAACAATGGATGGATGAACAATAGAACAATGGATGGATGGATGAAACGATAGAACAACTGGATGGATGGATGGATGGATGGAACGATAGAACGAAGAATGATAGAACAACGGATGGATGGAACGAAAGAATGATAGAATAATGTATGGATTGATGGAATGAAAGAAGGATAGAACAATGGATGAAAGAACAATGGATGGATGAAACGATAGAATCAAAGAATGATAGAACAATGGATGGAAGGATGGAGGGATGGATTGAAGGAACGATAGAACAATAGATGAATGGATGGATGGATCGCTCACTTGAACGAATCTAAAATAACAAATGTTTTAGTTGTCATAAGCCAAACAGCTGATCTGGACTCTGGGAATGACACATCAAGCAGTGGGAATAAGCGGCCTCAGACTGTGACTGTAGCGTGTTTGCGTTTGCTGGCGTGTGCGTGTGCAAGTATGTGTGTGGCGTGTACATTAGTGAAAATCAGAGGATTTGATTTCTGTCTGTGTGTGTTAGTGTGGATCTGAGAGAGGGAGCCTGTAGCAAGCTGTTTTGTTGCTGCTTTGGCTCTGTGTTCGCCTGAAGGCAAGACGTCTGAGAGAAATAAAATAAAGCAAACTCCCTGCAGGCAAACAGAGAGAGAGAGAGAGAGAGAGAGAGAGAGAGACAAAGAGAGACAGATCGAGAAATATTAACATTTTCCTTTTTTTAGCACTGGCCAAAATGTTTAAATATGTCATTGTTTAGTCACTATAACTCTTTTATTTTAAGCATGCTATATTCTAAACCAACAGAATATGAAATCTGTGTTTACAAACAGTAACTAAAACTCTCGTCAAAATGTTCTGTGGAAATGATCATGTCACAGATATGTTTAAGGTGAATTTCGAAAGCCTGCTAAGTACATGTTCTGTTCATGTTAAAAATTAAATACATAAATTATGGGAAATTATCTTTTCTATATGTGGTATCCATATATTGTGTAAGTAAATGAAAATCCATATATTGTAATCCATAATACATCAGTGTATTATAAAGCAATTAAAAGTTCAGAGAGTAGCAGAGAAGCAAACTAGGAAGTGATGACATCATGACAGCAAGTAGGAAGTGATGACATCATGGATATGCTAATTAGTGCATGATGTCATTTGTCATCTGGCATCATTTTGCATCTTTCCAAGCAGGATTTAGCTTACTTTGCATTAAAAATAGTTGGCTCTGAATATCTCACAAAGGAAAACTTCAGTAAAACAGAATCTAATGCTCTCTTTCTCTCAAATTCAAACGCTTTATTGGCATGACAAATGTAAAAATTTGACATAGAAAATAATTTACAACATCTCTCTGTCTCTCTCTCTCTCTCTCTCCCCAGTATTGTACAGTACAGTGAGCTCACTGCATTCCAGTTTTCTGACCTTAAGCCTGCAGTAAACCATCAGCTAATTGCTGTCGGTCTGAGACCAGGTCACCAAATAATTCACTAATAAACTGTTCGTGGCTTTAACAGCCTACCTGTACTGTATATAAAATCCCACACACAGGGTGAAATGATCAAACACAGATAAAACTGTTAATATGTGGAGAAAAGTTATTTGCCAAATTTGGAGAATAAATAGATTCATTACCGAATAATGCGTAGTGTATATACAGCCACGGAAAAATAGACCACAATTAGCCTTTCTGAATGTGTTGAATGAAACGCTGCAAAGTAAATACACGCCTAAATGGCAAAGCCTTCTTATGAAAAACAAAAGTGTCTGCCAAATCAAAAAATATAAATGCACGCTCTCTACATTTCTATCTTAAAGTTAAATGAAACTATAGCTATTGTCGAGTTTGTCTCATGACCGCATAGATCCACTTTTTCTTCAGTTTTGTGAGAAGTCGTCGTAATATTTGTCAGTCCGCTCAAACGATGAAGTCTAAAGAGATGCGACAGATTGTAGCTGGGATTTCTTCTGCTTCATTGGTGACGTGTGTGTAACACAGCGCTGGAGATGCATTTGCATTCAGAATGTCGGTTTGCTATTTGCCTAGAAATGCATATTCATGTGCTATTTAGCACATCTCTCCAGAGGTATATTTTGAGGATCTATTTACTTGAGAGAAAATGGACTTCAATTTGCAAAAACAGAGTCCATTTTCCATCTCAGTGAGAGGTTTGAAGATGAGCTTTAGCGGTGAAGTGTTGTTCTTTAACCTTCTTTCATGTGCCAAAGCAGCTTCATTTGCTGAGGGCCTGTCAGAGACTCAGCATACAGCAGAAACAATCGCTTATGTAATGTTGATGAGCCGGTGGCTCCATTTCTCTACACGGTGTCCGGTTATACAGTCGTCATCCTAAAAGAAACCCAGACAGGCATACGTCTGTTTGTCCGGGATCGTCTTTTGGAAAAAACCTACTGTAATGCAATATTCATTCAATTGAGAATAAACGTAAAGACAAGCTACATAACACGTGAGCATCAAAAGCACATTCTTTTGAGAAAGGAGTTTTTTTTATCTCATAAACCACACCGGGATACATTATGGACACCAAATAGACACAGGGGTTATTTGCCTATTGGCTGGTTTCTGAAGGAAATGGAGATGAAATTGAATCATGGGATAATCTTGACCCTTGCTGATATAAGTGATATTAGCAGTTAAAAGCAAACACTGTACTGTATGTAAACATCTGTTCTTATAAAACATCTTTATCTATCACATAAGTGGAATATTCCTCTGGTTGAACAGAAAACGATAATACGGGCAACAAAATCATGTTGTTTTTTGAGATTCGTAACAGGATCACTTTTAGTTAGAGACAGAGATTGCATCATGCAAGGTTTGGAAAAATGCAGGGAAAAAGCAAGTGTCACATACAAAAATACTAGACGTTTATGTAAACATTACTTTATTTGATGTATTTCACATAATAATAATGTTTTGTCTTGTGCCTTTCTTATCTTTTATTTACATTTATGTCTTACCCCTATCTCACATAAACAACAGTGACAAAGTATATTATAATAATATAGCATTGTACACTATTTCGAATATTAATATTAAATTGACAGCGACACTGAGAGAGGTTGAGAGAGACGCAAACAGGAGAAACATTTGTTTCTCTCTATGCAATGAAAACAAAATAAAACAAAACTGTATGTTCCAGACAGGAAAGGATTAAGGATTATGTTCTTCATTCAATGTGAACGTCGCACTCTCGAGGTGGATTGTGGGATTGACACCGTCAGGTTGATTTCCACCACTGCCGTGAATGTGAATGAGTCAGAGGTGCGGTGCAGGTGTGACTGCAGGCGTCGTTGTTGTTTGTAAATGATCTCATTCTTTTTGTTTTAATCTGATTTAATACAAACGTTTCACTTGGTTAGATAATCAACCAGGGTTTACTACGAATAAAAGTTAAACCATTGTGACGCACGTGATCATAGTTACCATGGTATTTGTAGTAAAACGCACTTGCTATATTACGATAGTTGCTATATTATTCATGGTTAGTTTTTCTTAAGGGGTGAGCGAGTAAGTTTGGTCGTTTATTCGACTGCTGACACAGTAAAACAAAATCTAAAAAACAAACATCTTGTTACTAAAATGAACAGAAATGAATTAAAATAAATGTCCAGAGTTAAACATCTCAACTGCAGTGGTGGGAAAAAACAAGCATGCACGTCTTCATTCATTTTATTCAAATTAAACTCATTAACACAAATAGTTCAACATCAGATAAAAGATGATGTGCATGTGGATCACTGGGTATCTGTAATTCCAGTATCTGTTCATCATAACTGCCAGTGGACAGGTGTTTACATCCATTCAAACCTATCAGTCTGTTTTAACTGCCGAGTGACAGAGAGAGAGAGAGAGAGAGAGAGAGAGAGAGTTTGTGAATTGAGTTTGGTTGTGGTTGAGAGGATCTGAGTTAAGGTGCTTTCATACTGTGCATGACAAACAATGAGCAGGGGAACCAATTAGTGTGTTGAGTTGAGGAAAAAGCTCACGTACTGAAAGCCCCGGTAGATATGTTATGATTCATATCCAAGAAGCATTTAGCTGACTATTTCTTTGTTTGCCAATGGCTTAATTATGGAAGCACTGTAGCGTTGTGTCTCCCCAGAGGGCGACTTGTTGGAGACAAGCCAAGTGCATTTTTTATTGCACCGTGTGTATTTAGACGTACAGCTGTGTGTGTGAGTGTGTGTGTAGTTTTGTAGATGGTTATTAGGAAACAGCTCGCTGCCGTTCAGCCAGTTATCATCTGTGTAGCATAACCACGCTTTTGACCGTCCGAATAAAATCCGGTCCAGTTTGCAGCAGGGGTGGGCGGTGTGATCATGTTTATGAGTAATTCTGTTTTACAGTAACTGTATACATCACAATATAGTTACTTTTGCTGGAAATTCAATGAAAAGAGTGCATGTGTATGTTTTGCTTCAAGACGACGTGAAGCGGCCTTATTTAGAAAAACCAGAAACGGGCTGTACAGAGAACACTACAACAATGAGCAGAAATATGTGTATAGAACTTGGGAACAGA
>NC_136772.1:1636256-1773756 GCF_947034865.1 Barbatula barbatula
TTTTGTAAAGATTATTTTGATAGACAAAGCAAATATCATAAACTCTTGTCGATCGCAGATCTTTTCATGATCCAGAATATCAAGGAAAGGGAAGGATACAAGTGACTCGTAGACCTTGAGCACATTTCCAAATTCTTCTCTTGGTTGCTTAGATCCATAATGCAAAACGTTTCAGAAGGAGACTACTTTACTTTGTTGTTCTGACATTGAGAAAAGAGTTTTCCATCAGCTCTCCCCCAACACTTAAGTCAATATATTGAGCAGGAGTACATATGTGTAATAGAGGTATTAGAGGAGGCTGTTATGGTGAGGTGAAGCCTCTATTTATAACCATATATTAGAATTCATCTTTACATTGATGAATGGCGTTAATATTTACATTAAATACATTTTTCGAAAACAATTATTTGACTCTGGTAAAGTACCAGTGTAAGTCATAGCCTCTCTGAAACACGCAGATTTTTTGACAAAGATCATCGCTCTGAAATCGAGGTGTGCTATGATTGGCCACCTAACTGGTGCGTAATGATTGGTCAAATACCGCAAGCGTGTGATGGAAATGCAACGCCTCTCACCATATTTGGAACATCAGGTTCCAAAGCAATTGCACTGACAGGTCACCCACTTGCGTTTACATTTAGGGCAGTGTTAGTGGAATCGTACCACGAACTGATGTAGATTTGTGGTGGTGTGGTTACACGAGGTGTTTCAGGCATGTCTCGGTGAGCATTCGCTTTTAGATAGAATGCATCTTTTGCTCCGACACTTTATTTTTAGCAATTTTCCGTATCTAATACATGCATGGGCAACTTATAACACACCAAAAGCAGGCACAGATCAAGAATTTGGTAGCCCCTGGGCACAAGTGCCCCTATACGCATGGGCGCACAATAAAGTTTTGAAATAGCCCATAGGGTACGTGTAGGAAACACCTCTATCTTATACAGGATTACAATACCAAGTTACAAATGATCACAACGTGAAGAACAATATCAACACCTGTACACATCCTCCATCATATAGGATTTACACCACAACAATGCTTTTCTGGACCAGCAACAACACTATCAAGACATTTCCCTGCATACTGTAGGCTAACTCACTGACATTTGCAAGCACACATCTTCCTATTCATTCAGTTCTATCAGATTCTTCCATAATTCACACACAAACACGCCGGATTCACAAAACTGTTCTTAAGAGAATATAAGAACTTTGTTAATATAAAGTATAGGACGTTCTGAAGTGTGATTCTCAAATTTTTTCTTAGAAACATCTTCATTTTTCTAAGAATAAAAGGGCAGACTTTGTCAATGATTGTAATTTGTCCATTTGTTAAACGTTATTTGTGTAACAAGCACCTCGTGACTCGTATGTCTAAGCATGTAATGTATTAAACGGCATTAACGAATATTATAGGTATAGCCTATACGTTTGTGTAAGTAAACATTTTGCAAAGCACTCCGCATTTTCTAATAACGAAAGATAAAAATGGGTAAAGTAAGGCAGTAAGACCTGATCAACATTATATCAAAATTCATTATTGGTAAAGAAACACCACCAAATACATGTAAAAAACTCGTACCTTTTGAGATTTTAGACTCAACCGTGAGGGTATTCTAACTGAGCCTTTAGATTATATTTACAACAATAAAGCCGTTTTCATTTACATATTTTCATATGTAGTTTTTATTGTCAGTTCTGACGCCACATCTTCTAACAAATCACCATAAAAAGCGGCGATATACATGTTTGGCTATATTCTTTCACACGGCCTCTGTCTAGGCAATCATGTGCATATTTACAGACGAAATGTGTTCATGTTTATACACTCAAGCAGTCGATAACAGTGACAGGTTGTTGGAAACGCTGTTTTGTATTCATTTCATTCAGGAGTCACCTGTCGAATGTGCTGCTTCTTCCTGCCGCTCATTGACCATTGCATATTTTGTTTATAAAAATGAAATATCATTTATTTACATTATAACTCATGTTTATACTTTAGACAATTGACCTGTCTATCCTCTTTAAAGTTGATATAGTTAAAGTGTTTCAGATCAAATTCTTGGGAACCCGATGTGAGGTAAAACTTTGACATGATTCGACATCTCTATCGGCATATGCTAATGGAGGTAATTGAAGGAGCAGTGACTGATCATCATGCTGGGAATAAAGTTATTTCATTAGACACAAACACTGAATGACGGATTATCGTAATGATGTTTACAGACAAAAGACACTCAAGTCAACGTAAAAAGAACTTCACAATCCTTTTTATATCCTTGATGTGAATCTTTAAGTGAAAGAGAATGTGGAAGGGATGTGACATCATGTTCACTGATCATTTGTCATCTACATCTATACAGAACTTCATATATTACAAACTGTTTGAAAGCAGCTTTATGGTAATGTTCATTCATTAAACAAATATCAGAAGGTGTAGTTCACCAAAAATAATCATTTATTCATCCCCTCTGTCATTCCAAACCTGTATACGACGCTTTCCCTGTGGAACACAAAAGAAGATATTTTGAGAAATGTGTCAGTGGTTTTGTGTTCATGTAATGGAAGTCAATAGGGGTCAGTGTTGTTTGTTTACTAACATTCTTTAAAATATCCTCTGGATAAAGAAAAAAAGTCAAAGAGGTTTGGAATGACACAAGGTGTAAACAATGTAATAATTTCAAATGATCCTTTTATGGGAATAATGATATAATTCAAATGATCCTTTTATGGGAATAATGATATCATTCAAATGATCCTTTTATGGGAATAATGATATAATATGAAAAAATATACACATACAGTATATACTTTATGTATACAGTAGGTAACACTTCACAATAAGTTGCTATTAGTTAACATTGGTAAATGTATTAGCGAACATTAGCCAACAATAAACAATTGTGTTTTTCAGCATTAAGTAATCCTTGTATAATATTAGTTCATTATATATATATATATATATATATATATATATATATATATATATTTATAAGAATATAAACCTTTAGATCAATGTCAAGCTTTTTTACACACTTTATTTTTAATGACTTTGAAGTAAACAGCATTCGATCAAACAAGGTCATTGTGATTTGTGCTTCACTGCGATTTAAGCATATCTTACAAAATCCCTTCTTAGTTTTATTGTAAAAAAAGATTAACTTTCTAGAGGGAATTTGGGGTTGTAAATGAAACAATCGTTGACACAAGTTGAAGTGTGAATTAGCATCTCTATGTATTATTTATAAATAATCTTGGTGCTATTCACCGATGCAGATCGTCAGACCCTTTCACACCATATGTTTTTTTTCAGGAATATTCCAGCTGTGAAAAGGATGCTGGACAGGAACGAAGATGGCCGTGGCACTTTAGCATTATAGGTAATGACTGTCGCTCTCTCTCTCTCTCTCTGTCTGCGGTGAATAGGGAGAGGCGTTAATTGAACGGCCTTGACATGGGTGGGTTTTTCAGGAGTCCCACTTCAACATCGAATGCAGAAAGAGGAAAGAAAAATTGTGTTTTAGTGGGTATTTTAAAACCATGTGCTTTAACCATGCCTCGCTCAACACTGACCATTGTTGCTGAAAATGACATTTCATGGTTAACAGTTGTGACCTTCTTCGGGAAATCTCAATGAGGCTTTTAAATATAACAGGCCTCACAGATTATCACATTTGTGAATGCACCCAAGAATGTACCCCAATGTGAGAACACACAAGTTTATTCTACACGACTACAGTCCTTCAGACGGACAAAATATCCGGTAGCACTTCTAGGAGCAAATTCTCACTATTCCTGTAATAGCATGCCTATTATTGGCATATTGGCTGTTTATTATTACTTATAAAGCACATATTCTGCATGACCGTACTTTACATCCCTAATCCTACCCAATACCTAAACCTAACTACTACCTTGCTAACTATTAATAAGCAACAAATTAAGAGTTTATTTGGGGAAAAGGTCGTAATGAATGCTTTGTTAATAGCGAGAATTGCCCGCTATGCTGAAGTGTAAAAAAACTGACATTTTTTTTATGTGCTTAGAAATGAGCAAAAATACATGTATTTATGTGACTAATTATCCCAGAATCTTGCAGTACCTGCACCTCACGTATGACATTTGTTTCTACCTTCTTCTCTCTGTCTGTGCATTAAATAAATAATAGCATGTTGGTCTGTATTCCAGATGAGCGCTGTTTCAGCTCAGGGGGATGTGTATCTGTGAGATATAGGATATATATTTTCTCTCTCAGATTAAGAGATGAGCGGCGCGAGAGAGAGAGAGAGAGAGAGAGAGAGAGAGAGGGTGAAGGCCTAGGTTCCCGCTGTCGAACAGAACAGGGCTGAAATGGCAAATCCATCAAAGCAGCAGAGCTTGTCTCACCTGGGGTGGGCTCGGACCCGAGCACCGCAACGCAGCACACTGTGTGCCGCCAACGGTCTGCAGCAGACCGAGAGAGAGAGACGAGTTTAGGTGTGTAAGGAAAAATGACCTGTGAAAATGTGCATGTGTAACAGGAGGAGAGAGAGAGAGAGAGAGAGAGAGGATGTGCAGGACATGCAGAGAGCGTGAGCGCACTGCCCACTGGCTCAGAGCCAGACTGAACGCCATCGTCCTTCACCTTCCACAGCATCAGTTTGACACACAATTACAATAACATTAAACTCGTCTATCTTTACCTGTAACCACGCACTGTACTTTCTGCTTTCATCTGTGTGTCATCACACCCTTTACTCTAATACTTTTAATTCTGTACATATCTAGGAAATGTACAGTGTTCAGTACATGTTTAGTTTATATATGTAAGGAGACAATTAGTAAAACAACAGTGTTTTTTTATTTATTTTGCATCTAATTTAGCCGTAATTCGTAGCTATGTTTGTTTTGTGCTAAAAACATCAAACAGGAAGTGCTTCTGGACCACACTTACTTACGTCTTCCAAAGTGGTCTATACATGATTATAATAGCACCATGTAGCACTAAGCACTAAATTGATGCATTTACATAAATATTGATAATATACACTCGCAAACACACACACATTATATGATATAGTATGCAGTATAGCAGTTATACATTAGCTTTAGTTAAATAATACCACAATTTTGTGTTATGGAATTCGTTTTGTGTTGATTTTGTGCTAAATAAATGAAAGGGACAACATAAGGTTGAGTTCAAAGTAACACAAAATGTTGTCATTCAGTAGACACAGAGGTGTGTTGAGTTAACATTATGTATATATACAAATCAATTGGATGAGTTAACAGAAGATGACAGAAATGTATTCGACCCAGCAAACGTGAAATCTGTTTAAATCACAATTTATGATGAACCACCATGAGACAAAGCAAAATGAAGACAAATCAATTATTGATCACTATACAATTCATATATCTAAATCCTATATTGTTTCCTAGTTTTAATGGAGCGGTTCACTTCAAAAAAAGTCCCCATTGACTTTCCATGGTCATTTTTATTCCTACTATGTTACGTCTATCGGGTTTATTTTTAAAGTGAACCTTTAAATGCTCTTTACTGTGGAAGATCATGATAAAGAATAAATGGATGTGTCCAAATTCTTGACTGGAACTGCATACGACTGGACTTATGATGAGATGATCACATCTAAAAAATGAGTGAAATATTGACTCGAGCAGTCAGAGGAGCAGAACGCACGCAGCAGGTACTGCACTCATAAACAATAAAGTAAACGCCACCTGTGTTAGCAACCTTCCATTGTGTCATTTGCATATTTAACATCCTCTTTAAAGCGTACGTCAAGGCACGGGGTCACGCGACCATTGTGCGTTAACCTAAAGTGACATACAGTAATTGTCCATCCATTCAATGACAAAAAACCCGTCGGCGCTCTGCTTAGAAGATCTTACACGGAACGCGTTCTGTCACTCTGTAAAATGCAAGTAAAAAAACCAACGGTAGACAAAAGGTGCGAGGGGGGCCGGGGATTGTTCCGCTGTATTTAACATTCACGCACAATGCTGCGAGAAAGTGACAATTGCTTATCTCCATGGCGATCAATAATGGCTACGGGTTTAGTTCGGCGAGCGCGCGTCTCTAATGCCGAGAGGATGTCATTATTATTTTCTCTCTCCTAATGATGGTCATTATGCACAGCCACTGATTGAATTCCATTTGTTACCTGCGTTTGAGTCTGAGTAGAATAATTACCATTTAAGTGTCTCCATTAAAATTCATACACGAAGACCTCCTGTTAAAAATAACCAAAGTTTTCTTTGAATGTGAAATGAATTGCGTTTCAGCCCAGTCCTGATTTAAATACTTGATTAAAGAATGGGGCCTTGTGCGCGGATTTTGATTCCTTGCGAGATGCTTAAAACAACTTGTGGCTCTCGTATCCTGCATTCTTATTTAATATTTAATTAAAATGGATCTGCTGCTGGTAAAACACAATCAATATCCGGCTCTCTGTCGAAATTACATTTTCAACCTCTCGTGCCTCATTCAAAACAAACATTGTTTTTCATTACGCAGAACATCGTCCAGAAACCGTTTGTTTGTGGTCAATTTTTTTTTGCGGCGTTTTAGCTCGATATATGCAAGAGTTGATTTAAAGGAGAAATGCTTGACTCTTGCAAATTCCTTTATAATGTGTACGTGTTTGTGTCTGTCTCACGTTGTCCTGGGGGTGATGGACATTCTTTCATCATTTACTTTCTTCTGCAGAACACGATGGAAGATATTTTGAAGAACTTTGATAACACTGGACCCCATTGACTTCCATTGTACCGAATGAACACAAAACCACTGAGACGTTTCTCAAAATATCTTCTTTTGTGTTCTCCGGAAGAAACAAACATGTGCCACATTTTTTCTATTTTGGGTGAACTGTCTCTTTAACTAAAGCTGATGTTTATTGTTAACTGGGTAGTTTTAGGTCTAAATTCAGGTGAACCGTGTCCAAGCTAATTTCTTAAACTATACTTTGTTACAATTGAATTGTTTATAGTCATTGAACTGTGTGCGTTTTGCCAGATTCTCATTTAACTCAAAGAAGGCAGAGCTTTTTCAACTTTATCAGTTTTTTACTCATGAGACCCGATAAGCCACTCGAAACCTTGTATTACAGTAATTTTAACGCCTTGAGTTTAAGAACAGCCCTTATCCGCAGTCAAATCGCTGTAATCTTGGCGTATTGCCTTAATGGACTTTCTAGGCCTGTTGGATTGATAGTAAACATTCTGTCTCCAGTTACACCTGCTTGTTTTCCTCCTCACCCAATATCTCCAGCTCCAAGAAAAACATGTCACTTCTAGTTTGTCGCTCTCCTGAAGTCCACCCCTCCATCCGTCCACCCGAGTGGAATTAACTGTGTTTGTGTTGCAGGTAAATAAGGCGTGTAGAACCCTAATACAGCCGTCGCCGAGTAAGAGCCCAGCTGCGGCCGAGCGCCTATCCCACGGAGCGGAGCAGGGAGGAGGAGGGGGTGTGGGAGAGCCGTGGCGAGACCCAATCAATCAATGCCAGATTACGGCTAAAGCCACTTCCATACCCATTAAAGGAGGACAAATGCAGAATTGCAACTGAACAACTTCTAGTTTTAAGCCAACAGTGGGACTTCCTGGTTATTTATCAAAGTCATTGCCGGTGAGCCAGAACGCCTGGCCGCGCGATTGTAGTTCTCAGCAGAGAAGGAGCTCTGTTGAAAGGAGCGTGTTTATGCCCTCAGCTGTGGCGCTGTCAGCCTGCTGGAATTTACTGTAAATCACATTGCTTTTATTGCGAGATTTAGTAGCTTATCCTCTGTGGGTTCCATTCACTGTGAGCTTGTCCCCATTAGGACGTTAGCCGGAGACCATAAAGGGACTTGGCTACACATCATTGTATAACGCGAAACCAAACCTTTCATTTCGCTTTTCTAGTACAGCCGCTCTTATACGTTCTTCTTTGTCGCTCGCCGGTTGGTCACTATTTGGGCCATGATGACCTTCTAACGGTCACTATTGAATGTATTTCTTTTGATAGAAGAGCTCTAGTTAACAAAAAATTATATTTGTTTTTGTAACGCAGTTTTAAAAGAGCACTGGTAACCAATCCCCTAGGCTGAATAAATGAGCTGAAGTACATAACATGCATCACTTTATTTGTAAGTTTATTATCATTGTTAGTTTTCCTTTGGCTAAATGCCTAAATGTAAGCGTAAGTACATTATAGTTCTTCTAAGGTGTTTTTGTGTTTTATAAGTCTTTACAGATGTTGTCAAACAGCAGTGTGTCAGAACGTGTTGTGAGAGTTTCTGTGGGCGTGCAGAAACGTGTGGCAGCGTTGCAGTGAAAGTAAACTCTTCCTTTGAGATCGATAGATAAGTACTTTAATCCTGAGATGAGAAATATGAAAAAACACTCGCATTCACATACACTGTTCGGCAGAAAAACATATGATTGCTCAGTGGACAGTCGGTCAGATCTTATAATTGGTGTGAAATGTTTGAAAAAACATGATTTCCTATTCTTTTTGTAAACCTAAATTGTATCTAGCAGTTACACAATTAGATATTCATCTCAGGTATAACATTCTTCATTGGTGATTTACAGCTATACAGACCATATTAAAAGGATTAAACATGTCATCGCGATCGGTTTTAAAGCAGCCGTTTGGCTTTTATTCCAAAGCATGTGTTTCCATCGAGAAAGAAAGAGGGAGGATAAAAATCTCATGAAATCTCTGCCAAGCCCGGTTGAATTGATGGGAGCTGACAGAGGAGTCTGCAGGCAGAAGGTTAAAAAACAGCACATCACGTGACTGGACAAACTCCTAACCCCGGTCATGAGGAGACTGTGTGTGTGTGTGTGTGAGTAAACAACCTTACAAACACATATTCCTATCAAATTAGCCGCTAATGCAGAGTCTACACTGCCCCGATCATTATTACTTAAATGGTTAATCAGTTGAAATCCATTTAGATAAATGGCTGTTGTTAATCACAGCGGGGATGTGAGACTGAAGTGAGGAAAAACACATTTAAGGTGTAATGTCATGCGTTTAAGGACTGTTTCCTCGGCCTGTTTAATGAGTACTTATATAGCTCGCACCGGAGCCAAACTTCAGAGGTGAGGAATGAATCGCTGCAGTGATGCTTTTCACATACTGTATGATAATGGTGCAAAATGATTAGATATTTTTCACAAACGGTGAGAAGAACACGTGTTTCACATGAGATATCGCAGCAAATATGAAAGAAATGAATAAATAAAGACAAAAATCGAATTTATGAACACACTGTTTGATTGAGACATGTTCAGAAGAGTGCACTTCTGTAAAAAAAGAAAGTAAATTAATGCACAAAGTTGCATGCAGTTTTTTGCAATCACTATAGTCACTTAGCAGTCAAACCTAGACGAATCAGCAGTGATTTGTCTAGTTTTGGTTTAAAATGCACATATTTTTTGCTGAAGAACAAATATTTTTTGGGAGTGCAGACCTTTTTAGCATTTGTCTTTATGACCTATAGATACTGTAGGCCCCTAACTTGTTGTGAAAGCATGGTTTCTTGGTAAAAAATGAACAAAAAAGTCTTAAATATATAAATATTTGGTTTAAATCAGTGTCCAAAAATGGTACCCTGATATCACCGGTATGCCCAAAATGCTTAGATATGAGCCAACGGGGACGATTTTGTCAGTTTGACATAACTTGACTCAAAATCATATGTGAACCTGGACAACACAACCAGTCTTAATGGTCCATTTTTACTGTAATAAATGAGCTTTCCATTGATGTGTGGTTTGTTAGGATAGGAGGATATTTGGCCGAGATACAACTATTTGATAATCTGGAATCTGAAATCAAAATGTTCAGGAAAATCACCTTTAAATTTGTCTAAATGAAGTCTGTAGCATAGCATACTACTCACAAAAATACAGATTTGATATATTTCCGGCAGGAATGTATTGATATACTTTGCTTAATATAATGATTTTTCAATTATTCTATTATTTTGATCCATAAAATGTATTTTGGGCCATTACTAAAAAAGTTCCTGTGCTATTTAAGACTGGTTTTGTGGTCCAGGGTCACATATAAAGGAAAGTATGTAAAGTCCACCTGCAGTTTTATATTTTAATCAGATATGGCCACATAGAGGCAAACATTGCAGATTTCAGCTTTAATGAATTAAACACTCTATTACTTTGCTTTTGCCAACATCACTTTTCTTCCAGCAGCACATTGACAGCCTCCGCTGGCGATGCAAGGAGAAAAACCTTATGCAAATGAGCACTGATGCGACTCCAAATGTCATTGTGAACAGTTTTAACAAACACCGCCGTGGTAAAATCTGATGGATTATTGCTTTAACAATATACCGTCAACATGTGGTGTTGTATCTCATCAGACTGTTTTGATTCGACAAGCTCAGATGACTAAACATGTTATCAAATTTTCCTCGCGACAAGGGGCCGTGTGTACTCGAAAACTAATTGGCAATTAACGTACTAATCGATACACTAACAGCAAACTGCAGTCCTGCTCCATCCTCAATGTTATGTTATGGTGCATGAGAGTCTGTAAGTGTTTTTAAGGGTTTGTGGTGGATGTTAGGGCAGAGCAGGCACACACTCACGTCTGCAGCGTGTGTGTGTGTGTGCGCGCGTCCGGATGATGTGTGTGTTGACGTGCCGTAGCAAGAGTTCAGGGAGGCAGCTGAGCAAAATAATTTAGAATGTCCTGCCTGCTGACACAAGGACAAAAGGCGCAGAGAGAACTTTCTCATATGCGGCTGGGAGACAATGGCGGCCGTTCTCGCAGCGGTTGTTTTCTCGATGACCTCTCGTCCTTAGACTGATGGTCGGAGGCAGCAGACGGCCGGGTTCTCCCGCATCACTCCTGCATTGTGCGTGGTGTTTTTTAGCTGTTTAGTGCGATGAAAACCTGGATGAATAATCTGATCTGCAGTACCGACTGTGCTTACTGTTCTTAGTTACGTAGTATTTAAAGGAAAAATTCACAAATAAATATTTTATGATAATTCACTCAACCACATGTCATGCGTGTGTTTATGTTTACATTTACGCTTTTATCCAAAGCGACTTGCATTGCATTATACTATACATACAAGCCTGGTTTTAAAAGTATGTATATGATTTTTTGGTTTTCTTGGAAAATTACTAATCGTTTCACTAGACAACACCGGTTGGTGTCGTCTAGAGCCTTTTAAAGCTAAGCTGAAACTGAAATTTGGAGCTTAACAACCAGCCCCCCGTTTAAGCTTTTCTCAAATGCCTCAATTTGATTTTGACAGAAGAAATAAACACACAGACATGTGGGTGAGTGAATTTTCAGGACAGTTTTATTTTAAACTATTCCTTAAAGGCGTCATGGGTGGTGCGCTGTCGTTGAGTTGACGGATCCGAAGCATGGCATCGTACAGTAATAATTATCTGTGAAGAAAGCACATCCAGATTGAAATGTGCTCTGTAAAAATACATGTCATAAGTGTAATGTAAATGATGTTATGTTAAACTTTCTTGTCTGGTCCAGTTTACAGTTTGTGTCTGCTGCATTTTACCAGCCGTACTTTTCCCTCCTCCTAACCAGCAGGCTTTCTCAATCCTCATCACGTACATATTGTTCAAACATAATGAAGGCTGCGAAGTGTGGTAAGACTCAATCACATCAACATTTTGCGACGCAACAAAAGAATGAATGAATGAACGAATGAGCCATTTATATAGAGCGCTCGACTGGATTGGTATCCGGTGTTCGGAGTCTGAAGCAGTACGGTAATTATTACCTTGGAGTGCAGCGAGCAGTCGTTTGTTAGGAAGGGTGAATGGAGCCGAGTCGACTGCCGATGGGCAGAAAATCTCCAAAGGCTTTCAGGCTTTTCTGGAAATGGCCTGCGAACTCATCGGGGAACGCTCAGGGCCAGATCGATGCATCAACCCAAGGCCCCAGCACACGAATCTGAGAAGGCATGCTGGGACTGTGGCTTCCACACTAGACATCATGTGTCTAAACTCCGGGTCCTCAGCCAGGTCCCCATGGATTGTCAAAAGAGCGCTGGGACGCGCCTGAGAAAAGGTGTGGAGTGGTTCTGTCTCGGTGTGATGTATGACAAGACGTCAAAACCAAGATGTGATTCCAAGAAAACGCTTTATTTTGATGCTAACTTGTGTAAAAAGGGATTTGTTTACCACGAAGTTAGATTTCGAGTTATGTATGCAGATTTGGAAAGGATTTTCTTTTTTTCCATTTCATATATTGGAAGCAATGATGATAACAGATGTCTACACATCTAATTAACCACAAGATATTCAACAGTAGCATTTAGACGAGCAAAATAATATATTATACAAATTGTATACGGGATATATATTTTATTTGTATACTAGGTTCTGAATTTTATTAAACGTAGCTGGTGTTTGCCTGTGCAGTTGTAGGTGGTTTCCATGGCATTGCTATGAGGATGCGAAGGTGCATCAGAAAGGATCAGTGGATGTTAAAGGTTCTTTATTAAACCTTCTGACAAAGAACCTCTTAAGATCCTTTATGCCTTGTTGCTTTCATAAATCAATTACTAGCTAAAAACACGTTTTTCATATCTCATTGTTTTCTCTCAGATCTAGTCCCCTCATAACGTTGCTCTCCAATAAAACACCTGCGTTGAGTTTAGCCACTTCCTTTGCGCTTTATCTATTTGTTATAATAACAAGTATTTGTACAATGAACCGTTTCAAGAATACAGCAGACCCGAACCCGCAGACCTCCTTTGAATTTGGCTCTCCCCTCATGCGCATGCGCAGTCTGCGGCACGCTGTGCTTCTCCAGAGCAGCTGTTCGGGGTTTGAAATTCCAACATGGCAGAGGCAGTGGTCAGTCCTCCCCACACTAACTTGGAATGGTTTCAAATCGCCAGCATCTGCGCGTAACCCGCACGAGCGTTCACCGGCGCGCCCGTCGGACCGATGCGGCTCTAACCCGAGAGCTTATCCTGTCGTACAAACAGGTAAGAGTTAACCCGGCGATTTTCAAGCATATGGGAATTTAAAAAGAAGGAGAGGCGACGGACGACCTACGGGAGGGAGAGGAGCGCGATGCATGCCCGGTCTGTCCGTGCCCCAGCCGGATGGGGATGAAGCCCCTTTCGTATTGCGATCTACATCCGTGCGATGCTTATTTTGACGCGAGGTGTTTTGGGGGTTGTTAAATGTGCAGGCGGGTGAAGTTTGACATCGGTCAGTAATAGTTCGCTATGATTTATTACGGCAACATCCGATCTCGGGTGGGAAAGTGACGTTTGAATAGTTACTTTGTAACTTTTCGGTGCGCGCGGCGCATTATGCATGCATCCTTCCCAGAAAGTTTTCATCTTTGCGCATCCCAAAAATGACCTTTTCCAGGAGAAAAGGAAAATACATTAAGTGTAATGACGAGTGGCGACTGTCTTCGTGTCATTTCGAAGGCGATATCTGTCTTTAAACCCGGTGAGTTTTTGAGCCACAGACTGGGAGGAAAAACTGACATGGGCTCTCTGTCGCGGTCATGTGTTTCTTTTCCCTTCCCCTCTCTCTCTCTCTCTCTCTCTCGCACACACTCTCTATCTCTCTCTCCGCTTTCTCTCCTCTCTCACATGCTGTCCAAGAGCTTTTGTTGCTTTTTCCTTCTTAATGACATGCATGTAGGTTAAATGTGTACCTGACGGACAGGCCTGGTTTTCACAGCACTGTAATCCGATAGCGGAGAGGGAAAGTGCCGTAAGAAAGACAGAAGCTCCTTTGGAATTCACATTCGGCTTTTCATCCACCGTTTTCGCCTTTGAAAAAAGATGATCACTAGCTCCAGTGTACATGGTACGTTGACTTATGTATTTTTTAGGCATAAGAGTGTGTTTGTGCATGTGTGTGTGTGTTTTAGTGATGTAATGCTAATGTTTAGTGCTTTTCTTGTATCACGTAACCTGTAAGAATGCAGATTAAGGATGGACGTTCACTCTTTGGGCTTGCATTAAAATGCTAAAAATATATATAATGACACGCTCAACTACGGCGTTAAATGTAGTTCTTGTGTGGAATATATAGATAAAGCGTTTGCAATTTGCATGACAGTTGCATAAAAGTGCGTTTGTCTTAAATTGACAGAAATCGACTTGCTGTCAAGTTAATGACGAACTTCCTTGTGTGTGGAGAGTTTAAGAGAAATGCATTGAATAACATTTTCGTTATATATTTGACAAAAGTAAGCTTTATTTTATGTCCTAATTTTAGGACGAAATGAATGTTTGAGTTAATCCATCATGCAACTAGAGTCGCTTTGTTTGTAATTATGCAAACAAAACAATTCAGTGATCAGTTTGAGATCTAGTTTGCAGATGTTTAATTATTATAGATGACAGATAATAATAATACAATAAATACGTCTTGTATTCACAATATTTAAAATATATTTTTCCTCCTACACTGTACTAATATTTTGTCATGTAACCTCAAATTGTACTTAAACACTTAACTTAGATGTTAATATATTATGTATTAAGAGTTATATTAATAAATCGGTCTGAATTAACCTGAATAGTTTAGGTTACATGTTCCACATTCACTTTTTAACACATAGCTGGCATAGAGAAGTTATCAAAGCGTATGACTGTTTGTAACTGCATACATTTTTCATCCTGAATACAGGACTTCATCCATCAGTCGGGATAGTATATTACATGGACATTTTATGTAGTGCTTGAACATTATTTGCATGCATTTTTGATGTGTTCCCTACATCGTGCACATTTAGCATTTTTTCTATTCTTGCTCTTAAATCACACTACCCGTGGACATTTATTTCTCTATTTTTAATAGCAGCGAGCCACAGTTCTGCCGACGTTGTCGGGCTCAATGCTTGAGGTCAGAAACTATTGATTTGTTGACAGTTACGCCCCTGTCATCGCAAACTCATAGTTTTCAGGACAATTGAATTTTGATTTATTTTAAAGGAAACGCATTTTGACATTTGGTTCTGGCCATCACTCGTCCAAATCAACAGAAACGGCTCGTGATGGTAATAGTTTTTTATTCATATACCACTTTCGTTTGCATGTTTGTATTTAAAAACACGATCTAAATGGCCTGCCTAAGACTGAAGTGTGTTTTCCAAGCCTCTTCAACTCTATCAATAGAAGCATGATACCCGATGAGCGTTTTCATTACCGTAGAGTGTTTTTGCGTGTTGGGTTTTAATCGAAGTGGACGTCGAGCATGTGTTTTTTTTCCTTTGGGGAAGTCTAATATGCCATTAGATGTGTAATGTCCGAACACTTTTCAGGGGTCTATTAACACGACGGGCATCGGTGACCTATTTTGAACATCGTCCGAGGGCAGAGCTATGCAGTTATTTCAAGTTTCAGATGGGGTTGTTTTTAACTAATATTATGCAAAGCTTGTTTTGATATTATTGTTCTGTCCGTGCTGGATGGCTGCTGAAGCGTGTCCTTGCGGATGTACAGATGTGTGAAAACGCTGCTGGTGTTAACTCGGTCCTGATTTAACCCCAGGCTGGGCTTTATAAGCATGTTAAGTGACATGACAGCTTCACACGCTCCTGATTGCACGGCACGTCTGTCTGCGTGTGTACGCTTGGCTTTGTGCGCCGGGTTGACACGAAACCTCATGTCGAGTTTTGCGGTTTGTGTGATGACAGATGCCGACCCCTCCCCTTTTCAGCACCCTCTTTTCTTGATGGATCTGATGTATCTGGTGTTGACATCCGAGCACAGAGCTACAGGCGCTCGGCTATTTACACAAACCTACAGAAGACGCATGCCGACATGCCACTGATGCGCCAATTAGCAGACGCATGCACGCAGTGTGCCGTTTTGGCAATATTGTGACAAGATGCAAACATATAGTGATAGCGTTTGTTCATTAGTTGATGATGTATTCTGAAAGTAATATGAATGTGTTTTTTATTTAGCTGCCTGCGTAATTCAGTTAATTGGCTTTGACACACTTTCTTCGCAAACAGGATTTACAATGTGGCAAATCTGTTAATCACAGCATAGACAGTTAAAAATAGACAACAGAGAGATTTTCTGGTAGAAATATTAGTGTATGGCGAAAACTGGTTACAGCAAAGTGAGATATGTTTTTAAATCAATTTTTTTTCTCTTTTGTGGTTATTATACGTGATGTTTTTCACCTTATATTAATCGGGAGACTTTTGAATATTGGTAATTTAAAATAAACTAGTGAAGAGCTGATTGGATAAATATTTGTTGACTTTTTATGTTTATGGAAATTATATTGTGTATTTATATAGCCATATATCTTTACAATCTCATCTTAAATTTAAATATGTTTTTATATTGTGCACAAACTGTTGTTCATCAGATTAATACTGTACATCTTGTACATATTCATGTTCGGCCATTAACGTTTCAGGGGTTTTGGAGTAAAGTGCAAAATAGATTTGACATAAACTCTTTGTACACTATAAAAATGTTCACATAATGTACGTTTTTTAAAGTCATTGTATTGATCTCTATGTGTAATCTTAGTGGTGTTGTGATGACTGTGTTTGGCAGGTATGTGTTTTTAAAGCAAATGCGTCAGGTTGGGATTTGTTTGGGAGGTATTACTCATCATGGCTTGACGTGGGTTATTGAGATGTTTTTTTATTCTCATGACAATCGGTTTGATTCTTAATAATTGTAATCTTGATCTTAGTTACAGAAAGTACAGTGAAAAAAAAATTCACTGTTGAGTGTTTGTCTTGCCACGTCAGGTACAGGTGGGCGGTTATGACCACAAACTTATATCACAATATGAGTAATTTTCATGGGGTTGTAGATATCACCGTATGGATGTTTCTAGAAATCTATCCGAGGAAAAGGTTTAAATACGATCCCATACTTTCTGCATTGTTTATAATTAATAGAATTTTGCTCTTTATTTCCAAAACGATGCACCGACTAAAATGCCGACTGTACCACAGATCCTCAGGCAAGCAGGTATTTTTCTTCCAAGCCCAGCGTTGGTGAAAGACGAGCTGGTTGGTGCGTTAGGCGTGTAAGTGGCCTGGGCCTCCTGGGATTGTTTGTATAAATGAGAATGACAGGTTTTATCTCAATCTAATGGTGACAATTAAAGGAAACTTCATAGTAACTCGGCTCGCAGGCGGATGAGCACCTTGGGGGATCTCGGGGGCCGTTTCAAATTGATGAAACACTCATCTGTACAGACGGATACATTTGTCAGGCTGTGTAACAAATCTTATTCGGTACCCCCTGTCTACATTTCAGACAAAAGCCTGACTCAAATGAAATCAGTAGTAACGGCTTGTCATCTTTAAGCAAATATGTTAAGCGTTGCTTCCGTGCGTTTCATCCCAACGTAGTGGAGGGACCTCAGGGGAGATGGACAAATTTCTCTCTCTCTCTGTCTCTCTCGTGGCAGCTGGTTGTGTTATCTTGTGTTCGATTCTGCTCGCGCTGACAATTCTTTCACAGATCTGAGCTGGAGTGCATTTGGAAGAGGTTGCAGCTGTCTGTTGCTATACTGAGAGATGCGTTTGCTCTACTGCAAAGATGAAGGTCCATGAATCCTTGACACCCCCCAACCCCCCCTTCTCTCCACCAGCTCATTTAGACACTGTCTGTCTGTCTATTCACCCTTTTCCTTCCCTCTCTCTCTTTGAGTGACAGTTTTTTTGTTTAAATGCACCTGTGTACATTATCCTTGATGTAGGCCCGGATCATTTCTGAGTCACGTAAGTGTGCATTGATGCGTAGACTAATCCATATTTTAGCATTTTCATTTTTAAGTCAGTGGTACTGGAATTTCATTATTTAGGACACAAGTTGAGGTACTTTATGGATTTATAATGATCATATAGATTGGAACTGTGCTGGGATGCGGTTTAATGTGCGGACGTCTCTTTGTGTTTCTTTGTGTAAATGCACAATGTTGTGATCGCGAACGACGTCTGACAAAGAGCCCGTCATATGTCATGATGTAAAAGATCCATTGTAAACCCATAAAGAGGTGAAGTGCATCTACATGCGGTGAAGCAGCACGCATTGATTTGCAGAACGCTCGATTTGATTCATTTGCGTGCGGGTCATTTCAAGTCCATAATCGTTTGTAAGTTGTTTGTCTTTTCTTATCATCAGTGTCACGCCAGTACAGTCCATGTAAATGTGTGTTTTTAGCATTTGTCAGCACGAGTCTGATCTGTACTTAGCCAGCGATGTGATCTGATCTCGGGAGCAGCGCCGTGTTACGGTGATTGACAGTCAACAGGGAAAATCCGAGCGCAGGCGATGGACTCTGTTCATTATGATAATACGCTGGCAGGCAACACACAGACTGTCACCGTAATGACAACAGCAAAACAAAATCACATTACGCTGACAAACGCTGGCGTTTAACGTTCAACTCCAGTGCGGTTTTTAACGCTTTATTAGAGGTTGAATGAGTGCATTAATGGATGAGATGGTATTTTAAAGATTTGTTGGTGTGTTTGCTTTGGAGCTTTGTTGATGATGCTTATTTCTCTCTTGTTTGTAAGTTACTTAAAACTGCAATCCGTAACTTTTGGTTGAAATGAAACAATTCTGTCGTCTTACATGGGTCCAATTCACAATTGTAAGTATATAATAATGATTTGTTATTTGAATTGTCAGGTTGGATGTTGTGGGAAATGTCAGTGAACACATAAAGATTTGCACCTGCAATTTGATGTTTTGAACAGAGATGGCGATAGAGAGGCAGAAGCAGGGATTATTGCTTTAAGAAAGCCTCTGTTAAATAAATAAATGTTGATGTTTGGGAATCTATAATATTGTTCAAGTAAGGGCGGGGTAATACTTCGGCGAAAACATATATTGTATTATTTTATCCACGTGTCCATTTTGTTTGTAAATGTCTTTAAAGGTACAATTTGTAATGATTTTGCAGTAAAATTTCTAAAATCCATTGTTAAATATTTTGTTCAGATGAGTACTTACAATATCTCGAATGTTTCCAACTACTTGTAAATCGTGAGAAAATGGCCATTCTAAACAGGGATACAGGGCTGTGCAATCGCATGTCAATAACGTCATATCTGCATTGCCCTTTTTTACCACCATATTTATGGACCACAATTATACGCCACATTTATAAAACTAACATGATTTCTCATTCCCGTCTGATTGATGGCAAACAGCAGTGGAGTTGAAGACAACAGATCCCATCATTTCACGCTCCTTCACAGCGTCATCAAGCTACGCCATTGTTGTTGTTTTGATCGTGGGCCCTCTAGCAGTGTTTTTTACAAACTGTATCTTTAAGTGCACTACTTTTTTGAAAAACAATAATTTGAGCCAAACACGTGTTCAGTGAAAAGTGTGCAAACATCCAGTTTTTTTTTGTTTGGGTTCTGTAGAGCTGTAAGGATAGAGTAAAAGCTCTTTCATGTATCTCACACACAGGGGTGAAGTTAATGCAGCCCCTCACTTCAAACAAACAATGTAAATTATTAGAACGAACATAAGCGCAGCTCTCGTCTTTTCTCTTTTCTAGCATTTCAAACAATGAGTGCAAGCTTTTGTTTTCCCTCTCCCTGGTCCCTAAAGCTGTCTGCCGGCATAAAGCGAAGTGGCAGCGCGTTGCCTGCTGGGGATTGGTTTCGAGCACTCAATCCCCTGGTGGGAAAAACCAGTTTTAGCAGCGGACCAGTTAATCTCGGCAGCGCGGATTCCCACATTTGCTTGAGTAATTATCATACCCCTGGTGGCAAGGAGAGAGACCTCGCCTTAAATCACTGATGTCTTCATTACTCTGTTTACATTTTAATTAGACATTTCAAACTTTTTGATTTTTAATGGGCTTTGCAGAACGAGAACTCTTCTCTTTAGATGAAGGAAAGAGATGTGCCGAGACTGTGCGAAAGGCGACCTGCGCATCTCTGAATACTTAAGAGATGACAATGATTATTTAAACTTTGACCTTTAATGCAAACCTGTTTTTGAATGTACGTCTGATGCTGTGAAGAGGACAGAAAGTGCGTTACTACAGAGAAGTATGTTTGAATGGGATGAATGGAAGGCTGGTTTGTGAAAGTTCTTGATAGGAGAGCAAATCCGATTGAAGTCGCCGCCGCCGCTCTTTTGATGCGTTCTTTTTTCTGTGATCGTCTATAATTGTGCATTTGAATAAACGTTAAACACAATTCTTGGAAAAATAGAAGGGCCACGAAAGAAACGTCCACAGTTTCCTTCTAGCTAAAATACGACCATTATCATTGAACAACCTTGAAAAACTAGAGGAGCCATTTCAGTCTTATTTGAAGATGTTCTATTGTGTGCAAAGAGGAATTACTAAGACCACTGAAGTGTCTGAAAACGCATGAAGACGACAAGGAAATTTAAGAAATGCATGTAATAAATAGTGCATTGAAGACAAACCAAGCGGTCTGGTTTAGAGTCGAATATTTAGTATGCAACAAGTTTGCTGTTGACCGCGTACTCGCACCCAGAGGGTCAGACGTACAATGTGTCTGCTCTTTAAAAATGTTTTTTGCAGAAATTGCATATATTATCCTTGAATTTGCCCGCTGTAAAATTTTTGGAGGGTTTTTTGATTGAAGTGACGTTGAAAAGCATCGCTCACCTATAGACATAGCGAAACCGCCCGGTTGGTTCTCGCAGGCATCGCTTTCTTTTATTGCAGATGGCTAAAATCTCTTTCTTTGATTCATTTATTTGATGTTTCGTGACATTTAAATTCATGCGAATTACCCTGAGCTGGGGAAAACATGGCCGTGTGAAGATGGCAGTCATTTGAAGCCCAGCTTGAAGAGGGAATTATATCATCTAATGAGAACATAAAATCGTAATTAATGTCTTGAAATTAGCCTGTGAGGAAAAAGTGGCCATTGATATGCATGACAGAAAATATTCATGGACTTGAATGCGAGGGCCAATATTTTGTCTGTTTCTTTTCTCCCCCTCGTCTTGCCGGCGCGCACGAGAGAGAACGAAAAAAATCCTTCAGGAATGATGAATTGAGTCATCACGTTTGCCGGCTAATTGTCTCAAATTGATATTTTGATGTACTACTAAAGATCACATAAAACCAGTCAGATCTTAATTAGGCTGATGATGGTGGGGGGACGTGAGCGATCGCGGCGGCGCTAACTTCCATCCGTTCCTGACGGAGTGCGGATTGCTTGACAGGTTGGCGTCGGGCCAGAGATTGATAGGAGGAACCTTGAGCGAGGCGCAGAAGAGCTGTGTGAGGCCTGTCGGCGGGAGTGCAGGCAGATGGGAAGGCATCGGGCCTGCAGGATGGACACTTCTCTTGAAAGCTTTCCTCCATGCTTATGAGGATACGCTTACGTTAGGGGTTACGCTTGTGTTGGCATGACCGAAATCTTAATCTTAGTCACAGTATATAAACAACAATGTAGTTATTTTTGTGTTTAAAGATCACGTTTGTGGTATTCTTATGAACTCTAAAAGGATTGTTCATGCAAAAAGAAAAGTTCTTTCATCATTTATTTTACTTAATGTGGTTGAAATCCTGTATATGATGAGAGTCTATCATGGGGTTCAATTGTTTGGTTTCCAACATTCTACAAAATGTCTTCTTTTGTGTTTTGCAGAAGACAAGAATCATACAGGTTTGAAAAGACACGAGTTTGGATGAACTGTCCTTTATATGAGGTGGACAGATGGATATTTGGAGATGGTTGGCTGGGTAAAGCACAACAGAACGGCAGGCCGGTGATCCGCAGTCGAGGTGCGCGGGCGCTGGCTGTGCTAATGATGGGTGCTAATGTAATTAGCTCATCCCAGCAGTCCGCAGAGCTGCGCTTTTCAGACGCCGCGTTCACCCCGCTCAGTGCTGACCCCGACTCACCCCGGCCTTTAACAGCCTACCTCTCTCTCCCAGGCATTACCCTGCATTTAGTGCCCTGAAGGGCTGACAGCCTCGCCATTTGTCGAGTTTCGGCTCCAAAACCTGCATGCATTTTCCTGTTGAAGTCAAAATGTGCGCTATTTATTTATTCTTGATGCATTTTTCTAGTGTTATTCATAAATGCTATTACAAATGTAGTTACTCGCCTCTGAAACACGTTTTGCTTGGCGCGTATTTACTGTACATCAGCATTATATCATCTATCTGCCGCCATATCATTCAGCCACTGATTTTAATCGTATACTGCATAGGTTTTACGTGTATTCAAATTTTCATAAATTATTAAGTGCAGCTTTGTATAAAAGGACATTAGTGCGTCTGCTGGTGCCACAAAGCACGTGAAGTGCCCTTCATTCATGCCCTTCAACAGAGATAATTATGGAATAGATGTAAATTTCATGAATTTAATTGTGGGAATTGTATTGTATGCAAATTTCTATATAAATATTAAGTTACGACATAAAGCATTATCTGCGCACCGCTCCTGCGTTCCCATTTTCAAGTTAGCACTTTTTGAGATTGACGTTTGAAGATCAAACGCACAATAAGTGTGCCTTTAAGTCCTAAATGTTGATGCTTTAATTGTATATTTAGTGGTGTAATTGCCGCTGAACAAAAGATTTCCCTCTTTTGTGCTGGAGTTGATTAATATGTGGAACATTCAGTGTTTAGAGGCCTGGCAGGAGTGGATTATAATGATCATTCCCCTGGGCCTGGACGAACGTTTTATTTTTTGGATGTCTGAACGAACCCCCCCGTCTTTTGCACCCCCACCCTTCCTTTTTCACCCCGTTCAGCAGGCGTTAAGGATGACCCTGTTTCCTCACTCCTAAGTAGAACCAATTTGGTTTGGAATGAGCCTCAAGGTTTCTCTTAATGAGATTCCCATATGATCCGTCACATTTCCACCGAGACTTCCGCCGATCTTTTCCTCCATGGCATTTGTTTGTGAAACGCTGACGTTCTCTGCCCAAGCTGTTTGACGGCGTACCTTTATTAACCTTTATCAACCTTAAATGTTCATTAATTCTGTACATTTCTTCAATTTCCGTCGTATATTGCGAAAGACTGACTGATGATTAAAATTTTTGGAATTTGTTATCCATGTGTTTTTTTTCTTTTATACTCATATTGCACAATTATATAGAACTTGAATCTATTATTCTATATAATTTTATTTAGGTCTAGATGCACGTTTTTTCAGTTCAATTATACAAATTCCAAAGCTCAAGCATGAGGTTTCATGTATGACGGGATGAAAACAATAACAGTTTAGTTTATTAGAAAGTTGTCTGAAATTTGTTTGTCGTCCATTTCCAATAAGACCTTATCCTATGTCTTCAGTAGTTGTATGGGTCAAAATTATAGATTTTTTTATTTTATGCCAAAGATATTTTGTAAATTTCCTACCATAAATATATTCAAACTTTATTTTTGTGAGTAATACGCTGTGCTTAGGATGTCATTTGGACAACTTTAAAGGTGTTTTTTTGAGTTTTAAATAGTTTTATCTCAAATGTTGTCCTATCCTAACAAACAAATTTCCATTATCAATGGAAAGCTTATTTATTCATTAAAATTGACACACGGCTGACACACGGCTAGTAATACGCTCAGAAAATTGTTTGACTTAGCAAACATAGTCAAACAAACCTCAATCTTTCCGTTTCAACATACATCAATGCCCCAGCAGAGACTTGTAACATCAATCTCTATAAATTTCAGTTTTTTATTTGATGCATCAAGATGCCAGATCGTAGTGCGCCGCCCCTTTAAGAGACAGAACTCAATGGTATGGCTTGTTTAGGATTTGGCCTATTTGATGATCCCTTTAAATGTCCATGTGGAATTGCATTAATTTAAAAGAGAAAGAGCTCATATAGAGTTCAGCAGAAATCCTGGGCTTTATGAGGGCTGGCACCTCTTTTCTGTTCATTATCGTGAAATCACCTCAGGGAGGAATGTTGACTTTTCACCGTCCAGAATAGCTGCTAATGTGCAGTGTAACACTCTGCTCCAGCGCATGCTGCCATTTTCAGCTGCCGTCACTGATCTCGGTACACTGCAAAATTTCTCTTTTTAAAATCAATATTTTCCATATTTTGATGCTTTGATTATTACGTGGTTTGTTTAGTATCCGTTCTATAGGAAACCGTTCCGCATGTTTATCTGTGAGCACCAGATTTTGAAAAGATTTGTTAATATGTATTACACACATCTTCCTGCGTGTTTTATTCCACGGCAGTATTTTTAACTCAAACTAAAAGCAGTGGCTCAGGGCCCGAACGCCTCAAGTTCTACTTAGCATTTGTTGGACTGTTTTGTTCTTGTGCGTCTGGCTCGTACGGCCATTGTTGCATTTTTCATTCCGTAGCCTGACGACATTTCTTCCACATTTTAATGCTCCCAAAAGCCTTTTGCCTCTTTGTTTCCATTATTCATTCCAAAAAGTTCTGCATTTAGAGTCCGGGAAGGAAGAGGGGGTGAAAAATAATTTGTGTCTGACGAAATTTATGTGCAGCGAAGTCAGCGCTTTATGCAAAACCTCGACTTTATGCAACTGTGGGGTTGTGTAGGAGGCCCGAGCATGCTCTTGCGTGCATGGCAGTGTGTGTGTGTGTGAGGAATCATGAACAAATCTGTGTGTGTGTGTGTGTATGTGGGGGGGGCTGTCATGCTGTCACCCAGGCCTAATGTCTCTCCCGAGGGTACCTGGAGGAGAGCCGTACCCACCCAGTCAGCCTTTAGCTGGGGCGCGCGGTGACACCAGCCTTCCCGCGGAGACTGGAGGTGTCACTGTATGTATGTAAACCAGTGACAGATGACTGGAGACATGCAGACTGGAGAGACCAGTCATGGAGAAAAAAATCCGCTTCTCCCTTCATCTCCCGTCCAGAGCTCAGACACAGAGCGATGAAAGAAAAACAGCCCGGCCTTTAGTTGTGACACTCCCTCGTGTTTATCCGGGGTGATGCATCGCGTTACTTAAAGCTGCGTTGTTTATTTGGGGGGGTTATTTCTGAATCATTTTTTTATTTATAGTAACGAGTCTTTTGGTGTAATTCATCATCACGCAGAGACTGTAAATGGGGAACGCGTCTGATTATCTCATGTGTTCTGTGTGAAACTAATACAGGTTTGACATGAGTGCGTGTAAATGATGACAGAATTTTCATTTTTGTGTTAACTATCCCTTTAAGAAGCAAACATCTTTATTTGCAGTCTAAATCTTGTTACATCCTGACAATTTCCATCTCTTCTGTCGGTGTAGTAGGTTTAGGTAGTGCACACAGGCGCGGGCGGTAATTGCGAACGAGGGAAGATTTGGCGAGCCGGAGCCTCGGGCAGCTTCACGAGGTCACAGGACGCCGGGGTCAGTGTTACACAGCGCAGCCTCACTTCAACCCTGTCTCTATGGAAATAGAACCTGCGACGTCACGCTGCCGTCCTCAGCGCTCGCCATCTTCGGCTCGTGTCTTTAACCCGAGCGTTTGGGGAAGCCAGCAATGCACTCGGGTTGTAATTTCATGCCTTTTTCAGATGGAGAAAGAGACTCTTCAGGTGATAGTATTGTACTTGTGCAAAGAGGTGTTTGAAAGGCAGCTGTGTTGCCATATCGCACGCAGATTGAACGGCTGCTGCGTTTCCTACGCTTCAATTTCCTCTTTAACATTCATCAGGGAGACTCTGGAACACATCTGCCTGTCGTGGGTGGAAACGGAGACCCTGGCGGCAGATATTTGCTAGCAGAGCAACTGCAGTTTTGAGATGGAGAGGTCTTCATTGTTGTTTTGTGGAAGTGAATTGACCCAGAGCTTTTTGTTACTCTGAAAAAATGGAGCCAGAAACGGTGTCGTTATATTTTAGGTCAGCGCCCACACGCGGAAAAGTAGATTTGATCAATTGTTCGTCTTTTGCCGAGGTGTTTATAAAGCGTTTTTAGATTTCTCAACCAAGTGCACTTTTCAGGCGGGGCTGTCCGGCATGGCTGCAACAGATTAATAACAAGCGTGTTGTTTTACTGCAGAGAGATGCTATGAACTCTGAAAATCCTCATGGTCTAAACTTCTCGTCTGTATTGTGGAATCCAGTAATTGTTGTTCCATACGAAGGGTCAACAATTACATACTGTGGTTATAGATAATAAAAAGTAAAGTCGATCAAACGTTTTTATTTTTTATCATTTACCTCATTTTCAAAACTTTCTTCCTTCCGCATGAACCAAAAAATGTTAACTGGACCACTTGCATTTGTTTTGTGTCCACACAATAGAAGTGAATGGGGTCCAGTGCTGTTCGGTCACCAACTTTCTTCAAAATATCTTGATTTGTTTTCTGCGGAAGAAAGTCATAAATGTTTGACAAGAAGGTGCTTAAATGATGACAGAATTCTCATTCTCATTCAACGACAAATATAGTGAACTAATGTTAAAAATGACACAACTTCTCGGTTTTAATTAAAATGTTATTAAATAATACAATAGTGCTTTGTCTTAAGGTCAGATCTCATTTCCCTTTCTATTTAATTCTCAGCATGTGAACAGGAAAGTGAGATGTATAAGAGCTTGTTATACATGTCGGGGTGTAAAGTGACCTGCTATTTTTAGTTTCGCACCAAGCAATTCACATTTGAGCAGTTGCTGACCTCGGCTTGTGTATATTGAGGAGTGGGATTTGTTCCTTAATAGAATTGTATCTAATTAATTAGCTTTTAATTGGAAGAATACAGAACATGCAAATACAGCACATTCGCATTCAATCGTTACTTAACTGCATAAATAATCAGCTTTTAATGGCAGGTGGCGGCCCTTTAAAGGATTGTTGTCATTTGACTGGTGACGGTTATCAAAGCCGCTCTTTCCATCCCTCGCTGCTCTTTGAGATGTCATTATGCATATTAAACTTAAGCCGTCACAGAACCAAAGCAGTTTTGGCTCTGTCATGAGATCAAAAGTTGAACACGGTTTCATTTTTGCCGTGATGCACCGTTGACCAATAAGAGTCTGTTGTTGAATTGAGAGTAGTGTTAGGACTGGTCTTTTAATTTTTAAGGGGCAGCTCGCCCAAAAATAAAGATTTTGTCATCGTTTACTAACCCTCAAGTTGTTCCAAATCTGTATAGTGGGAAACCTAATCGATTTATGTGTGCTGCTGAACACAAAGAAGATATTTTGAAGAATGTAGGGAAGCAAACAGTTCTGGGAAACTTTTGACTGCCATTGTCATTTTAGTGACCAAGAATTACAACAATTCTTCCAAATTTCTTTCTCTGTGTTCATCAGAACAAAGACATTACAGATTTGAGTAAATGATGACGGTATCTTTTTTTGGGTGAACTGTCCCTTTAAGGGAATTTTAATAGACGGTGCTAAATGTCATGTGAATTATTTTTAAGTCGAAACGCAACATTTGTACAGTTTTCTTAATGTGCACCATCAGCTCACATCACACAACAAAAGGACCAGATATATAGTCTGAAAAACAATAATCTCATCAGTAACCGCATCATTTATTCATGCTGCAGTGCATGCTGGGAGCTGGCGTACCCTTCACAAATTAGCCACATTATTTTTATGAAAGTTGTCAGATAGACACAGGGGAATGTTTTTCTTAATGTAGTTTTTAAGTCATTTACTTTCCATCCATCCATCCATTTTCTTCCGCTTATCCGGGACCGGGTCGCGGGGGCAGCAGTCTAAGCAGAGATGCCCAGACATCCCTCACCCTAGACACTTCCTCCAGCTCTTCCGGGGGGACACCGAGGCGTTCCCAGGCCAGCCGGGAGACATAGTCCCACCAGCGTGTCCTAGGTCTTCCCCGGGGTCTCCTCCCGGTCGGACGGGCCCGGAACACCTTCCGAGGAAGGCGTCCATTTCCTTGGTATATTTTGTAATAAGTTAGTTGGTTCCTTCCTCAAATTGTTGATGTTTCTCTCCATACTGTGTAAATCTCTGTTACAGGCTCACGTTTTCAATTTACAGGCATTAAGACGTCCAGCCATCTGCCCGTAAACCGGCATCGCCGTGGTTACGGGGCATTTAGCGTGGAAGAGCAACTGTATCGAGAAGCTTTATTTGCGATCCATCACAGACTTGTAAAGGGAAACTGCTGTTGATCAGAGGCAAACTGGAAATGTCAATTCAATATTCAGCCACTTAGATCCTCAGTATCCTTGTCAAACGGCTTTTACTGCCGGCGACTGTGATCTGAGCGTACGGCAAACGTGCCTTTAAAGCTCTTCAATGCGTTTAAAAGTGGTGTGCAGATGAAAGCTATTAATATTTATTAACACTCTGATGCGTGAGGTTAAAAGTGCCCTCTCAACGTGTTGCGTTTGCCCGTTCGATTAATCGCGGTGTTGATGGTCGTCACAGTCATGACATTAAAGGTTAGACGCATCGGTTATCTTCCCGGCGCGTGGGTTCATATCATAACTTTGATGGGCGCTTTGGAAAAGTTTCTTACAGCAAATATGAAATTTCTCTCACTGTGTCAGGATGTTTCAAACATGTCTGAATTTCTAAAGTGGAATATTAATGACAACATCAGTCACCATTCACTTTCATCATCAGCTTCAGTCACCATTCACTCTCATTATATGAAATGAAGATGCAATAAAAAGTAAATGGGGACTGGGGCTGACATCACTTATGTTTCATGGAAGAAAGTTTTACGCATTTGAGACAACATGAGGAATAGCAAATGGAGACTTTTTTTCATGTGAACCGCCCCTTTAAGTGTGTACAATAATTTTTTTTTATTATGTCTTTTCTTGAATAAATAAATACAGTATTTATGACCACTACATGCCATTGTTTAAATATATTTGTTGATATGAACAAAAGCTGTGTTTAACAGAAAATTTGTTTCATTGTAGTAGGCATGGGCGGAATGAGATTTTGGGCGGTATAATAACCTTAATAAAAAATATTACAGTATTTCTATTACAACACCAAAAAGTGTTATTTCCAAATGTCTGCGTATACAAAAAACTACTTTTCAACTGGACACAATTCATTTAATTTTGAACCAACATGTTCCAGGTAAAAATAAAGCCTTAAAGTCACAATATTCTTTAATTTTTTTATTTTTGTCATATATATTAGACATAAATATCAAGCATTGAATTACATGATTGAATTCAATTTCTTTCTGTAAACACGGCTCATACCTTAGAAACGGTATCACAGTGGTATACCTTGAAACCGGTATTCGGCCCATGCCAACATTGTAGTATAAAAAATTATATTTATGTTGTTGCTACCATGTTTTTTTTTTATTGTCATACACAGAATAATTTTTATGATCTTTCTTTAACCCAACCGGACCCGTCAGGGCTCTCCCTCCCACTGTTTATCTGAGTATTCTCCGGTCAAAAAACCTTCCCATTCCATCTCAAACCTGTTTCTTTTTCCTTTCTTTTTGCTCAGCCGAGCATTTGTCTTCACAATTGCATTAGCTCGAAGTTCTACCTTTTGTCTCTCTTGTCAAATCAATATGCGGATGACAAGAGAACCCCGGGCGTGAGGTATCACTCTCTCGGAGGGAGACAGATCTGTCTGTGTCAGGGCCCCGGCTCAGAGCAGAGGCTGCTGGGAACACGCTGTGCTGTGGAAACTCAACACTGACGGACGAGAGGAGATTTGGTTTTGTTTAACCTGCCAAAAGTCTACCGAGTGCATCTCCTTTTGCTTTCTTCTGTCAGAACTGTAGTGCAGTCCTGTTAGGAATGAGACCACGGAGGACAAATCTGCACGCTTCAGTATCAACAAGATATGGGGGAAGTCAAATCCAAATCGCTACAAATGCATTACAGTTCCTTGACAAATTCTGTTCCTGTCATTCTAAAGGCATCTGTCTGTCTCCCTGTCCATCGATCCGCCGATCCATGCAGTTGTTATCATTCTTGTAACTGAATAGTTTTACATTTATTATAAAAAACATCATTTTGTTTATGCACAGCAAACATGTATTTCTTTTTATTTTAGTCTTGTTTTTTTTAAATAAGCACTCAGGATACATTTAGTTGACAAGGAAAGTGATTATGAGATCCTTGTTTTCTGAAAGAAAATATAAAAATTAAGTTATGCTAAAAAAAGTAAATACGTAAATAGACTTGAATTGAATTGAGTTACTTGGGAACGAAATGTATCTTAATATGAAGATTTTAATAATACAAAGTAATGTATTTTTGCAGTGTGCTTACATTATTGCCTATAAATCTTTATTTGATGTTGTTTAAAATGGGGTGAATTGCCTACTGTAGTCAAGCAGCCAACAAGTGTCCTTAAATATTTTTTAAATCATCCCATAATACACGAGTTACGTGTATGGTAACACGGTTTCTCATGCTTGAACGTGTGAACTGTAACCGGCTGTGCTTGTGCCCTGGTGTTTTGTATTTGGAGGTGACTGAAACATGTCACAGCGTCAGTGGGCGAGCCAATTTCCCCAGCAACCCTCTTTCATTTGTTAAAGTTTGCTGTACAGCAAGGCTACCTCACTTCAGTAACTTTGTAACAAAGTATAGCCCTGAGATTTCTATTTCATACTGACCAAAGATTGCTTCGGCTGCCTCATTCCACCTTTTGTACGGCCAGTATTCTGCGTCTGACCTTTCTTACTGCTGCAGTCAATAGTGAGTGCTTGTGCTGTGGGCCCTGGACACGGCCGCGCAATTTACAGCTGGGGACCGTACTGTCCGGCCTTTGTTTCTCTGTCTTTACGTCTCCTCTCTTAATTAAAGCGGTATTGAGGTTTTAATAGCCGTTTATTGGGTCTGTAATGATGGAGAAGGCTTTGATTTTTCTGCTTTACATTTACGGTTATGCATTCGGCGGATGCTTTTATCCAGAGTGCATTCGATCTATACATTGTTTTTATTCAGTATGTAGGGTTTCTTACACAAATTAAGACAATACTGTTATGCTCCTCGTTCTTACCATCTTGTTTTTTCCTCAAGTTTTGCTCGCCTCTTTCTGACATAAATAAATGACTTTGTTAAAGATTTCTGCAATTTCAAAATCACGTTGTTCTCGGTCATCTGGACCTGTATCCAGAAAGTGCGTTGTTGTTTTTTGTTGTAGGACATTCGCAGTTTTTTGGACTAGTAGTTATTATTCCTACACTAATATATCAACTGGTGTTTGTGAATAATATTAGTATAAGGTGTTCCCGCTTGGTCTATTAATAGAAGAGTCTGGACTGTTTTCAATAAATCTTTTGAATTTATAAACACATGCGTATACATTTAGGAAATATCTGCATGTATATATTAACATCTATATATCACGTTTATTATATATAAACATTTATTCTCTTTTATATATTATTTTTAAATATATGCATGTTTGTGTATGTGTTTATATATACAAAATGAATATGCGTAGTACATAGACATATATTATGTAACTTTTTTTGGGATGCGATTCATCGTGGAACCGCCCTACTTGTATTTTACATTCTTTTATATCTAAATACATTTTTTATAGTACTGTTTTTTTTATTTTTGGTATTCATTAGTCAAAGTATAGCACAGTAGTTTGAACTAAATATTCTAAATATTGTTTTTTTTTTGCGTCTGTTTCTAATCGGAGAAAAGATTTGAATTGTAATCCTACAGTTGTAATCATCCATCTATCCTTCTTAAAACTAACCATGATTTAACTATAGTAACCAAAGTTTTTATTTAGAGTAAAACCACAATAACCACGAATTGACTGTGGGATTACACAGTTTAACCAATTATGGTTATACAAATGTTCATGAATCTGCCTACAAACATACTTTACTTTACTAAAATTAAACCATTTGTCATTTCGCTGAAGGTGGATATCTGAAATAATTATTGATAAATCCTGTTTAATCAACCACTTCATATTATCGAGCAAAATCTGATTACAGATCCATGTGGCAAACGTTTCTTTAAAATGTGTCAATCGCAAGATGGGGATGATTCTGAACATGAATTTCATCCGAGCCGGCGGTCTGTCTCGTCCTTCTGGCAGGCTGTTTTAAAAGCTATCGATCTCAACTAGCTAAGGTAGCGCGTGATGTTTTGGACCTCGGCGGTGGCGCTGGGGCTATTTGAATTCCATTCAGATATCCAATAGCCACTTGGCTGTACATATTTCATAAGCCAGACGCTTCAGCCACTACATACTTCAGTTTTTATTAGTCTCCAAGATCAAGAAACCAAATGTTAACTAATCAAACAGAAGGACGGTGGAGAGGCTTTATAGAAATACATATTTATGAATGATACGGTGTCCGTCCAAATGTCCAGACATTTGTATTTGTGGAAGCACAAACCAATCCGAGTTTCTGCCCGTGCGTGTCTCACCTGTGCTCTTTACGCTAAGGGTTCCTCCCTGCTTAATTTAGACTGTCCTTAAAATCCCGCTTTACGGACACAGAGGTTTACTGTTTCAAGAGAGGGTTGTGAGGATCTGTTCAGGACGGGACGGAGAGCGACGGCAGCTTGGGTTTCTTTTTTTGGGTGAAACTAAACTCTGGTGGACACAGTTAAAGGGACAGTTCACCCAAAAATATAAATTCTGACAATGTTTTGACCCTCATGTTGTTCGCGACTGTGGAACACAAAAGAAGATATTTGGAGAAATGTCTCGGTGGTTTTGTGTCGATGGGTGCCAAGTTGTATGGTTACCAACATTCTTCAAAATATCTTCTTTTGCAGGTTTGGGATGATAAGAGGTTAGAAAATTATGAATGAATGTTGATTTTGTTCAGTTTTTCAACCATATATATGCCGTCTATAAATCAATAGTACATTTTTTTTGCAAAGTAACGTTGCCAACCATTGGCCCGGCATGCATGATACACCAGGTTGTCATTGTATTCACAGATTTTGACAAGGTTTTTTTAAAAAAAGTATGTTTAGTACATCACTGTTGTGTAAACGAACCCTTTTTATAAGCAGTAGAATTTGTTGTCGTTGAAATGGTTTGAATATTGGCAACTAGAATGTCTGGCCAGACCGTTTTCTTGGCAAGACCAAATCTTTACTTCAGATCCGCTTCAAAGAAAGACACAACCTGCTCGACTGTTTTCTGTAAGTGGCTTTCACGCACCGTCTGAACTACACTAACAGTTTTCTTTTCAAACCCGCCGTGCGCTGTCTCTCGCCATCTAGCACCTGTAAACAAGCAAACCTGTTGAAATATCAGAAGCCGCAGCTGTTTGTTAATACCATCAGCAGCGTGTTAACAGCAATCTGATGATTCTGATCTGGTTTTCTGCCTTTTATTCCTGTGTGTGTGTAATGAGGGGAGAGTGTGAGGTAATCACAGCGCTTCATCGGACCACTGAACAAAGTAATCTGTTCATTTGCGATGGGCCGCGGACGAGAAGAGCTAAACACAAGCGGCTGGAATGTGCTCTTCCTTCCTTCCTTCCTCCTGTTTTAGTGGTGACATTCTTGTCTTGTGTGTGTGTTTGTGGGGATTAGGAGTTTTGGGGATGTACATGTTGTCGAGAAAGTGGATTTCGGTCAATGATGCATTATGAAGTAAGGTCACCGTCTTGGGAACGTCACCTTTGAAGTGTGTAAGTAATCTCGGGATAGGGAGAACCTTTTCAAACCTCGAACTGGGTTTATCTGCTTTCCATCTTTATAGCTGCATTTACTTTACTGTAAAACATTATCGACACATCAGAGCTGAATCTACAGCACCAAGTATAAATGTGTGTTCTTTTCTTAAGAATAATAGTTTTTAAAATTATGAAATAACTACGGGAATTATGGTGTGACCTGAAGAATATCCAAAATAAATAAAAATGTGTTTTATTTCATCTTCAATGTTTTCACCCTTTGTATGGAAATGTCATTTTATCAAAGCAGTTTCTTGAGGTCTCACCCTGAGACATAAACGGTATTGAAGGAGTTCACATCTATTCTGGATTCTTTTGGGCCATTTATCTTTATAATTTGGTCCATTTAGCACAAGACATTTGTTTAAAAAAAAACATTTGGCGTTTAGTATGTCTAGACATTTTTGTTTAGAAATTCATATTTAGTTTTTTCCAAAAATATTAATTTAAAATATTCATACATAAAAAACTTCATATAAAAATGTTTGAATGACTATAGATAGAGTTTTTTACACGTTGGTTTCTTTTCTTTTAAGCCATAATAACTAAGAAATGAACATAATAAAAACATGATATTTGAGCGTTTGAGTTATCTCATTTTGGAACCAAACTCTTCATATATGAATACATATCTCTATTTCTGTCATATTGCATATTTTGCAAGTCATCACATTTTTTACATCAATATTGTCTTCAACCCTGTAAAAAACAGATCATTTAAATCGTGTGATATGCACTATACAGTATTCTGCAAATTATCACATATTACATTATGCATTAAAATGCAATATTTCATCATTCTTAACATTTGAAAAACATTATTCTCTTTTTCTCACCAGTCATTCACCAAAACTTTGACTATTTAAATCAGTCGAACGACCAAACGACTGTTAAATTCAGGAGGTATCAAAATCACTGTTATTGCAAACCATTTTGTTATTTTTAAAACTTAGTTATGCAATATATTTAAAAGCCCTTTTTACTTACGCATAATTTGCCCTAATGTTCAAATAGTTTTACTCTTCTCTCTGTAGGTTGTGGAAGTTTCCACACAGTCTGTCGCCATGCAATTCATTCAGATGGATGACGGTATTTGGTTGAAATCTCCTCATTGCATTTAAACGTTTCCGTCCGGCATCTCTCGTGGCCACTAGCGTTCTTTAGACTAAAGCATTGGGCTCCACTCTTCTGACCCTCGGTGTCGAGTCTTAATGAGCATTGCTTGGACGGAACGGTGACGCCTCACGTATGCGCGGGACCCCGTGAATTATTACTTTGCATAAGAAAATGCCAAATGTGAAACAGTTGTCTCTTTTCACGGCAGAGCGCCGGTCAGGCAGAACGCATCACAGGCTATTAGGCCGCGTCAACAGCCTCAACTCATCAGCTATAAAATCATCTGTGATTATGTGGAAAGGTTGGAGCATTTAAATTTGCATTTGAATGATGACGCGCCAGGACGTTTAAGCGTGCGATGATGAATTTAGATGCGTGGCGGATTGTTTCACCCGCTTAACAACTCGCCCCGAGGGCTTTTGTGTTCTCGAATTTGTTTGTCGTTCGCGTTTCACGAACCACTCGAACGTTCTGTCAGTGCTGGTTAATTGTTCGGCTTAGAGTTGAGATAAATGGTACTTTTGGCGGTTTATGGAAGATTAATAGCAGTGCCATGTCTGAACGCTGCCTTGTTATTGAAATATTCATATATTTTCATTATGTCTCGAGGAAGGAAATGGTGTTCGATGCATTGATGCATGTGCAAATCGTTCAGCACGTCGTCGTTTTTCAGATGTTTTGCGTTCAGGTTTTTTATGTCTTTGACAAGAAAACACCAGTAACTAACATCCCCTATAGAGTTGAAGACTTTTCTCTTAACATCTGCGTTAGGTTTTAAACTATATTCTCCATCCCCAGTGAGAGAAACATAAAGGAGAGTTCAGGTGAGAAAATGTGAGTCCATGTATCATAACCGAACTCAATTGACTGTGAACATTTAAAACTGGCTCAGAAATTGCTGCAGAGAGGCACTTGTGAGACGCAGCGATGCATTATTCAACGCATGCACCGCTGCGAGAGGCTCAGTCAGGGCCTGCTCACTTCCACATGCGCCGGCAGAACACCGTGTGACGGTTCTGATCTCAGGACAAACCTGAGGTGGTGCTCGGACGCCCCGCAAACCCTCCAGCAAGACTAACAAACGTCCATCGCTAAAGTTCACCAGAGTCACGATCCAAGCATTTCTGTATTCGATACCAATGGATCTTAATCACGGTGGGCGGCATATATAATTGAACAGGAATAGAAATGAGACCGTTGTGTGTACCTTGGTGTCGATTGTAAGTTCAGTAGACTTGTTTTAGAGAAGCCATTCTAAGAGTTCAGCTCTTTGGTAATGTTGGATGTTGAAAGATGAGTGGCATTATGTGATGGGAATCTGCATAATGTGGATGAGTTCTGTAACGCATTGGTGCTTTAGCAGAGGTGTGTGTTCTTCACAGGTTATTTGTGGCCGTCAAACACTAACAGAGTTCTCTTATGGAGACACCTACTCTCTGAACCGCACAAACTGTCTCTATTCACGGATAGAAATCAGACTGAACTCTCAGCACAGTTTTGTGTTGTTTTGTGTAGATGTCCAGTCTTCTAAATGTAGGGAAGCTTTTTCCTGGCATGGTTTCTGAATGCGACATCCTCGTCTCATTCATATTTAAAGGGATAGGTCAACCATCACTCAGATTTCTGTCATCACGGTCTCTTTATTCTGTGGTGCACAGAAAAAGATCTTTTGAGAAATGTCTCGGCGGTTTTATGTCCATACAATGGCAACAGAGGGGTCAATGCTGTTTGGTTACCAACGTTCTTCAAAATATCTTCTTTAGGGGTCTGCAGGAGAACATCATGCATGTTTGTAATGACATGAGGATGAATAAATGATGAAAACTATTTTAATTTGTCTATCCCTTTGAAGGAGTGGTTTTCCCAAAATTGTAAATTTTTCCATTTTTTGCCCAAACGTTCCAAAGCGCTTATATCTGTCTAAAGTAGAATTATCATGGAAATAAATAACAGCATTACGTTTTAGAGCAATAAGGAGCAAATGTTATAAATGACAGACATTTAATTTTTGTGTGAACTATTTCTATAAGGCAAACATGATCCATAAACCAGTCGGATATTGATTTTGGGCTTGACATTTTAGTTTCACGGTGTTAAATGTGGATTGTCTTGTTTTAGGAGATCTGCGATGAATCAATCACGTCGCGACATCTTGAGACATCCCAACACTAATTGCTTTGAATGGCTGCAGGAAGTAGATTTCTTGAAAAGGTTTTTGTAACATTTAGTCGTCTGTTGTCTGAGCCTTTATTTGAAGGCCTTTTGATTTGTATATTTTTAATGGTATTTTAGAATCCAACCAAATTAAATCACCACAAAATAGACCAAGTATTACTATTTTCTTTTTTAATGCTAACACTCGTGCCCATTCGCGTCCTTGGCAGCCCAACTCTTTCATTTAACTTCTCGATGGCTCTTTATAGCTATTAAATTAACAAAGTTTGGGGGAGTTATGTCATGAAGTGCTAAACATTCAAAAGGATCATAAAGAAGCGTTTCCGTGGCCATTTAATATACCGTGTTTTTACTAGAGTTACAGAAAGAGGCTTTGTGTTGAGCGAGGGCAGAACCGCTTTTTAAAGAAACACAAGTTTTCCACTTTGAAATAAATTGTGACTACATTTGCCTTTTCAGTTGTCAATCTCCTTTATGATTTTTGTGATTTTTATGATTAGGATTTGCGTACAGTGTTGAAGTGGACTACTATCAGGGCCAGCCATTACTTTTCTGTCTCTCCAAGTATGTGTTATATTGTTAACAGTAGATTGAATTATAGATTGGCAAATTATTGCTTTTAAGTATTAACATTTGCAATGTTAATTTCAGATCATCAGCTAAAATATATTTTCCACTTATATCACATACAATTCCAATTATAATGTTATTGCTTCATAAGTTTAGTTTCATTGTTTCATTGTATATAATGTATATAAATATATAATTTAGACCGGCTTACAGAGCGTGAGTAAACCTTGTCAGGGTCTTTATTTTTACGACCTTTATAAAGTGATTTTTTTAGATTACGTAGGAAAGTCTTTGTCCTAAACATCTGATAGACTCTTCACCATACGCGACACTTTAAAATTATTATCACAAGCAATATAAGATAATGGGGTGGTCATTACTCGCGTTGCCGTCATGTCTCCGTATATCGTCTGCTCTTGAAATATGATGCATCCGCTGTGCTTACAAGCCACTTAATATCAGAAAGTCTAGCGTGTGTAATGATTTATCCTTCAGCTGTTGTAATGTGCGTCGTGTCTGGGTTATGGGCTAAATAATTAGCTGACTGTAGTTAGACTGATTGATGAGACCGAGGCGGATGAGACGCTTCTCTAGCCGTCCTAATGTCACCGTAAAAAGGCGAAAGCGAGCGGCAAATGGCCACATAATATACTGCAGCTGCTGGTTTGCGAGATGCTGATGTGACACCAGAGTGCTTTGGTGAATCTGTAACAAGTTGTTTTCTGTCATTATTCTTTGTTTTTTTCGGACACGTTCTGAAACGAGACCGATGTAAAATGCATCGCATAGCAAAGCTCATGCCTTCAATAGAATAAAGATGTTTACAGACGTTGGAGCTGTTTGAACTTTTGCTGGCTGCTTGATTTTTGATTTACACAGCGCTAGATTTGATAGTTTGTGAATGTGCATGACAACAATGGTTGTTGGTTGAAAATGAACCCTTAATGCATCAACATTGGTGGATAACTTTGCCTGATTGGATGATTTTGGCTCATGTCACACAAAATGTACAGACAGCCTTGAATCCGTCACATGAAGTGTTTTCTATATTTCCCATTATTGATACAATAGCAGATGGTGCATTAGACAGGAAAGATAATGGTATCCGCCACTAGTTTTCTACAGGATTGATTCCTTCTGGTTATATTTAGCGTTTCGATTTTAGAGTGATTGAAAACCCGTAGAATAACACAATTGTAACCGTGGGAATTATATTGTGACTGAAAGCACTTTAAATAGATGGATTGAAGATGCTAAAACATCACATAAAGTAGTCACCGTTTGACTAGAATTTGCAATTTTATCATCCAGCTATTTGATGTCTTCACCTGGGAAGTTTGAAGATTATTAGAGGAATTTCCATCTATGCTGGACTCTCATTGGCTATCATTTTGTAATCCATTTTTAATGACAGAAATGAATATGTTGGCACAATTATATTTTTGTTTATAAAGTAACACTTTTCAATATGGTGTTATTTGTTGACGGCTGTAAATGCATTTGCTGACAATGATCAATTTTGTTTTTAAGCATTTATTAGTACTTGTTAATGTTAATGTCAATACAGTTGTTCATGTTAATTCATGGGGAATTTACTTATGTTTACAGACACAACATTTGATTTAAAAATTATGATTTTAGTAAATGCAAATGAAATTAACATGAACTAAGAACAATACTTCTAATGCATTTATTATTCTTTGTTAGTTATTGTTAGCTAATTCCTTTTCTAATTGTTTACAAATAGCATCTTATTGTAAAGTGAAACCATGATTTTAAACATTGGAACACCTGTTAGAAACATTTAGATGAAAATATTTTTAAGGTCTTGACATTTTTGTCAAGCAATACTAAACTTTTGTCCGATAATGTGTACATATGTACCGTATCTATCTAAATCAAATATTTAATATCTCCATATACGTCATTGTTCGCTTTGAGCAGTTTTATGTGCATCTTAAAGCTGAAATCTGCTCTTTTTTGGGGGCAGTAGAATAAACAAAAATCAGTAATTGTACAAGCAATTTTACATCGGAAAGATGGCAATAGAGAGTCATAAGTTACAGAAATCAGCTCTGAACGGAACTTCAATAACCACTTTGCTCACCTTTAAAAATAAAACCGTATCAGGTAAGCTTTTCCCGAAGCTTTTGAGACATATTCGAGCAAATACACTAAATTGACATATGAATTCAATATGTTTAAAAATATTAAGGTTTTTATTTTAAAGCTGTATCACCGAGGCGTAATTCTCTAGATGCCTCTGATTTGAAAGAAGTTTGTTTTTGCAGGTAATGAAGACAAAGGCACTGATTCACAATGTGATGTTTGCAGTGTACTGCCGAAGCGAGAGATCGGAGGAGAAAAGACGCCGATGTATCAGTTGAACAGGCAGACAAACGCTTGAGAGGCGTAATCGCATGTTTACCAGATTGAAATGATTACAGCTCTGTCACACTCGCGGCCCGTCGTCCCGGAGAATAAAATCCTGAATATTACGCTGATTTACAAAGAGCAGCCTTGTCTCTACAAATTGACTGCGTGACTGACAGGCCAACTACATTAAAGATAAGTACACAGGGTAAATGTACACCCGGCTCTGGCAGGTGTGCTTAGTTTTGGGTCTCTCCGTCTTGTTTTTCTGTCAGGGAAGCCACGGTGTTGTGTGGGTCTTTTGGAGAGCTGATCTGAGCGCTTTGGCAGGCTTGGGTGTCCGTGCCGAGTGTCTTTGAGAGCGTCGGGCTACAGACGGAGAGTGAAGCTACTTCATGCTTAGGCTGACATTGATACAATAGCAGATGGTACATTAGACCGAAATTATCACATTATCCGCCTCCAGTTTCTGCACTACGGTTTCGTTCCGCTGCTGCACATATGCAGGACTCGCAAACATATTGGCGGATTGATCACTTTTGGTTGTTTGTTTTACCGTGGTCAACTACAACACTTTTAGTGTGAATGGTGTTTTTTAAAAGGTCGTGGGATGGGAGAGTTGTGTTGCCAACAGTGATGGACCGATATGTCGTCGTTGGTGTGCTGGTGGCCGTATCGACGTTCTCTAAAATCTGTTGTGTTGTGAAGTCTGTTGCTGCTTTTCAGCGGTAGGAGATTGGAGTCAGATACACAAATCTTTGGAGATCTGCAGAGGAAAGTTCAGTCTGAAAATGTGGACAGACATGCTGAAAAAAGGCCTGAAGGTCTGAGTGTCAGTGAGAATGAAAATTCAGTTGCGCTACGGACAAAAAGGAAAAGCGTGTGTGCTTCAGTTGTTGAGTCCTAGCGCAGGGCTCGTGTGTCCAAAACACCTTCCATTGAGATAAAACACGTTCTACATGAGCACTCGGGTTTGCCTGGACCCCTATAGAGAGGCTTTTTACAATTAGGTCTACATTCTGATTATTTCATTTACTCACCCTTATGTCATTCCAAACCGGTGTGATTTCATTTTTTCTTTCAGATATTTTGAAGAATGTTGATAATGCCATTGACGTCCATTCTATGCTTACAAATTTTTCAAAATATCTTCTTTTGTGTTCCACAGTGTCAAGGAGGTTTTGAGGGTAAATAGTTGATGACAAACTCTTTATTTTTAGAATGAACTATCCCATCAGAGTGGCAAATCCTAAAGCCTTTTTAAAAAAGTCCACGACTCCAAAACATTGTTTACATTTTGAACAACTTGTGTGCACAATTTTATATTGTGTCAGACATTGTGGCGAGTCAATGACCCAGGGCAATTCCAACGTTATGGACGTGACATAAAAATGCTCAGAGAATGAGTTTGTTACGAATATATTGAGCCATCTGTTTATTTACTAAACCCTTGTTGATAGAGTCCAAACATGAATAAATGTCAGTCTATGAACACATTTTCTATTTTAAAAAAGGATGTGACAAAAGAAGGATGCGTTTTTTGGGAGACGACAAACTTTGTAGAATTTCTGTTAAATAAAATGTTCAATCCTGAAGCAGTAATACCCAATGAATGGAGAAGGGATGCCTCTTTATAGACCATAAACTATTTACTTTATTTTAATTGTCATGTCTCTGAGGAATGGATGTGACAATCCTGAAGACGGTACTTACCCGACTATGAAAATTCATGCACTTTAAATTTGTAAAGCATTTGTCTTATTTTTAGAGAGATCTCACATGGGAATTTGAACCACCAAATGTTAATATCTGTGCTGTTACCATAGTAAAAACTGTTGTTATTTCATGGTAAGGTTGACACAGAATTGCCCCAGTTTACGGTTCTGTCATGTTCAAGCTCTTAACAAAGGCTCATCTCAACCAAAGCACTAAATGATGGACTTTAGTCTCTGACATGTGTTTAAGTGTCATTAATGAATTAATTGTGTTTAGACGACTTGATTCGATTAAGTCCCCAGCATGTAATGGTACTGTGCAGGTGTGTTGTGATTCCATGACTGTTTCTGGAAAAACCGAGTACAGCTACAGAAGTAAATTACTTTCAACCTTGTTATGATATTTATATTTTTACTCAGAAATGACCATAAATGGCAGTTTATAAAACGCATACTTTAAAGCTGCAATCTGTAACTTTTGTTGTTAGTTACTTTAAGTACTTATCTTTACATATTTATCACTTTTATTTATGTTTGATAAAAAAAAGTTGTGGATTGCAGCTTTATTTTGAGATTACTGGCAAAAGGAATATCTAGTGAGATTTCAGTATATAAGACAGTCCTGGTGGAAAGACCAATAAAATGCAAAGTAGAGATGCATCGACGTATCGGCCATTAATCGGTATCGGTCAATAAAAGCCACTTTTCACACGATAGTTTAAAAACTGCCAATGGTGAGGGCCGATATATGCTGTCAATCAAAAGAAGACAGGTGAATGCAATGAATTTGTGCTCTCTTTGTAGAAATGTTAATAAACATCACCAGTTTAATTTAAATGGTCATTATATGAATAAATAACATTTAGAAAGTTAAGAAATATTTCAATTTATTCATCGCATCTCTAATACAAGAGAAACTTACCCAACGTTCTTGTCCACCATCATCCCGAGCGGTCAGGAGAATCCCTGGGGCTAAACGACGACCTCTGGTCTCCTCTAGCATTTAAACCAGGATGACATGGATTTTCAAATAACCATCCAAGTTAATATTTAAGATGAATCGTGCGTAATGATTTCTGACCGAGATTGAATTAGAATCGCATCCCGGCCTCCATCCGACAAAACCAAAGGAGAGCGATCTGTTGCGCGTCGAAACAAACACACGGGCTTGTTTGTATTTATAAATGTAATTAATGTCTGTCCGCGCTATTTGCGTGCTTGTCATATGGAGTGTTCCGTCGGAGGCACATGAAAGCAAGAGGCTCTCGTAATTGTGTTTACATCCACAGATAAAAATCCCCGGGCTGTAATGATCAGTAATTATAAATATTTTCCCGGGTTTCACGGACCGTAGCCGCGTCCATTGTGTGGCGGTGAAAACAGGTTGCATGGCTTAATTATGACATTGCACAAGAGTAAATGTAGCAGCGCGCGCTAAACACTTCCACTGGCATAATCACACCGTGAGCCGACTTTAAAGAGCTCATTACTGTTAGCTTTCTAAGGAGCGCTTTATTAAACACAGTTACCTAATAAGCGTCTTTGGTGGTGCAAATTGCCCAAAATGGTAATGAGTCTGATTAGGCCACGTTTCAATTATGACAGCTTCCTCCTAGGGCGTCTGCATCCATCCTCCCGCCAGAGAGAGAACACGGCCCTTTTATGTGAAGGAATCTAGCTAGAGATTGAATATTGATGCTGAGACTGCATGCGAGTTGTGACTCGATAGTGACGGATCAAACCATAACCGCTTTACTTTTTGTGTTGCATATTTCAGAAGTCTTCTTTTTTTATGATGTTTGGGGGTATCTTGTTAAAGGGTGTAGTACAAAAAACGTCGGTTTACATAGAAAGGGGAAACGGCGCAAACGTCCTGTCCAGTACTTGTGTTCTCACAGATGTATCTGTCGAGCGCTTGAGCATCCGAAATGGCCAAAATGCACATCCCTTAGAGTATACACACACATAGGACACGCACGGAATAAATCCACCTCATAGCTTCCTTTCAGCAACACAGTAATGAATTGAGAATGGTGCGAGCGGCTGTCCAATTTACGCACTGGGAAATTGGACAGACAGAGCGCCAGCGAGCCGTTGTTTGCTTAAAATCGGCCAAGGCTAGCCAGATTAATAGATCCGAAAAAGGTCAGCTACTCTGTCTCATTGGCCATGATCACAGTGTCTGAAATTACACACCGCAGTGTATCTCTCTCTCTCTCTCTCTCAGTCTCCCCACCAAACCTCTGCGTGTTGATCACTGTCAGAACTACCAGATCCATTAGATGAGCAGAGATGATCAGTAATTACTGTCAGATTTGTTATAGTTTGTAATGGGTGAGGACATATGGTGTCGTTAATCATAAAAAAGCAACCGTTATTGCCTTTATAAATTAAGATGTTTTTGTTGTTATGTGGCTTTGGTTTTGTTTTAGGGAAGTGAGTTTTTGTAAATCGTCTCCCCGTGCGCATTTAGGCAGATGCCTTTATCCAAAGTGACTTAAAGGGATAGTTCACCCTAAAATGAAAATGATTTCCTTATTTACTCATCCTCATGCCATGTCAAACCTTTATGTCTTTCTTTTGAGGTATTGCGATGTTGAGGCACAATGTGATAGCATGCTAAATAATGCGATATTCGATATGCTAAACGATATTTCTTTTTCTAAAATCAATTTAAATTGTATTAAAATATATTAAAGAAATTATATAACCAACATATATTTCACATTATATTAGGAAAAAGAAAGCATCACTGCAACTTCTTAAAGCGAACAGCCATGTTTTACTGTTGCATTAAACAAATCCGACTTTTTGTAAATGCCATAATTTTCTAAAATAATGAAAACAAATTCCGCGGATGGTCGATTGACACCCACGCATACCCCAACTAACATCTCCGTACACAACTTTTTGGAGAATTTAATAGCTCGATATATGCGATATACACATGTATATGCAGCCCTACTCTCTTTCTTCTCCAGAACACAAAAGAAGATATTTTGAAGAATGCCAGTGACCAAACAACACTGAACCCCATTGACTTCCATTGTATGAACACAAAACCACTGAGACATTTCTCAAAATATCTTGTGTGTCATATACAGGTTTCGAATAACATCAGGGAGTAACCATCCCTTTTAAAAACAGAACTGAAATTGTTTGTTGTAAAAGTAAACAAAAATGTCCTAAAAGTTGTATATTTTTATATGTAAACGTTGCATTTAATGTTTGTTTAGATTACCATGAACATACACAGCCTTTGACAACAACAACAGAAGAAATGTACATTTATACCTCTTGCTTTTTAAAGTTAATATTAATGCGTTTCACTGCCTTAGCTGTGCCAAATAATTTGTATACATTATTGTTCTCAAAGCTTTTGCGTGTTTCTGTAACGGATTCTGTAAAGCCGCTGAAGGTCTCGAAAGTTTCGAAAGCGATGAACTTTCAGAATCTCTTGTCTAATGAAGTCCGGCTGGCGATCAATCAGTCCTGCCTGCTTTTGTTCTGCATCTCTGCCAAATGGACGACAGTGGACAGCGTAATCTAAGATTTTCCAGGCGTAAAGTAGAGCAGCCGACTGTAGTAAATTAAACAAAGGGTGTTTGTGAGAAGTCAATCAGGGAAATTGAGCTCCGGAGTCCTTTCGGACGTCTCTCTTATATACAAATAAGTAATAATACAGCCGATCTCATTTCGGCTCTGATAGACTACAAAGATGTAGTCAAATAGTTCAATAATGGAGTTATTTTGTGGAAAAAAAATGAAGAATTGCATTGCAGGCTGATTCACGCCCCTAATTGTTTTGCTTGCGCTCCTAAAAATGAAAGAGAATTGGGCTGGAGACCTGTTTTTAAATGTGTAAAATGCACCCTGTGTGTAAGGCCTCTTAGGAACTATGACATTACTGTAGATCGGTGCTGATCAAAGTTCTAGCGCCGTGTTCCCCAACAGTCACAGATTCCGCTGATGACAGATTAGAGAGTCCCGAGTGACATTTTTATACCTGTAACAGTGATAAGAATGTCCTTTTGTGTTATTTATATGTGCGGCAGTGCTAACCGTAGCTTGAACACAGCGTGGAGCTGGAATACTGTTGATTTAGTGGAGATGAAGCTCGGCCATGATTCATCTTCCCATCCTCTTTCATTCTCCCTCTCGCGTTCCACCTCCGTTGTACTGTCCGCTCTTAGACTCAATAATTTTTCTGGAATGTCTTTGGTCGTGCTGAGCAGCCGTTTTATGTTTAAATACGCTTTGGGTGACGGGTTTATCTGAAGGGTTAAAGCGAGCCTTTCAATTGAAGAAAAAATGCAATTCACAAATATCGGCACGCACATGAGGTGGATACTGTAATTCAGAGCCGAGCCCCCGTAAAAAAGCCACGTCTTTGTGTCATACCGCTTTGATCTACGTAAGGAAGGTTTTATTTTTATAATGGTTTGGTATTAGTGACGGAAAGTGAATTTAGTCTTTTGTTCAAACGCAGAGCGCTTGGTAAAACCCATCATACTGCGAGACGAGAGCATTGTTTGAAATCTCTCGGTGGCGCTTCCGAGGATTTCAACCTCTTGAAATGTCTTACTTTGTTGTGGAGCAAGTTAACACCCACATTCCTCACAAAGAACCGGCTTTGAGAGGAGCCACGTATATATATATATATATCAAATGTATATGAAAGTGGAACATGAAAGCAGAGTAATAAATTAATTAACAAGTGGATGTACAGAGGCAGAGAGAGAACCTCTGAATTCCCAAGGTAATGTTCCCGAAGCAGCACAGCTTATGTCCATAAAGAATGAAAAGGTTGAGTTTTTTGCGTCTTGTATTTCGCTTGTGAAATAAATCAACATGCACTCTATAAACAGAGAAAAAGATGTACTGTATGATTAATTTAACAAAATAAACAATATAGGAGTTTATTTTTCTTGGCTGCAGTTTTTTACTTTCTCTCTTGATTCTCTTTTTTATAAAGCTTGAAAAAACAGCCAAGGAAAAAATGAAGAGACCTTTTTTTAAATACCATTTTCAGTTTCTCTGAATGTTTAGGTTAAAATGATTATTTTAGTTTCAAACCGTGTCCTAACCAAACGCGACGCGGCGCTGTGACATGTGATAAAGCGTATCTTTTCCATGTTAATCAGAGGTTTTTCCCTAACCAGCCGCGACAGGGCTGTGCGACGTGCAACGGCCGTCTTCATTTTGGAAACGGTTTCTATTTCTGTGACATCCCGGCTGACAGCTCTGCCTACACAACGATCTCATTCGATGTTAATTCTGCAACTCATGAACATTAATCGGCAAACATGGATGATAACAGGCTATATACATTTGATAACATGCGTTTAGATTCTGAAATTATAGTATAGCGTCCGGTGATGCATCACTGAAGACATGAGAACAGGACGGGTCTCTCTGCATGTTCAATCTTCAGCTGTTCTGATTGGCTGTTTTTTGTGATTTGATCGTCACGCCACGCCCCTTTTTCGAGTTCGGTATGGACAAACAAATTGGCTAAGGAATCGCATTGCTTTTGGTTAGGATGCTGTGTTATTCTTTGAAGTCTAACAACAACATTTCTCTCAAATTTCCAACAAAAATATTTTTATTTGTAGAAAAGGTCAAAATAAAAGAAAACATGCACTGTGCTTTTTTAGATCTCAAATACTGCAAAGAAAACAAGTTCATATTCACTTTCAAGCAAAACAACAGTAATGTGTGTACATAAATAACTATATATTTATAAATTCTTATTAAATATATTGTTTATGCAGTCTTTCATATTGCTGTCGGATGACTTTGTCACTCCTGAGGTTTGATTTTGTTGAAATTTAACAGGCACTGGACTGGATTGACCACAATCCATCTAGAAATTGATTGACATAGATTGACCAATCAGAAGAAACATCAGCTTCAGGACCACCGACTCATGCAAAATATTCAACAAAAAGAATAGGCAGTCTTTCTATCTCAAGCAGCCAAAATCAGGAAAGCATTCTGGGAAACGTAGAAAGTGAGTTTTTATTCTGACTGTGCTTTATTTAATAAGTGTTGATTATGTGTCAATCAGAATCTTTCATATTTCACAAACAGTAATTTTGCACTCGAAACGTGAGACTGAATGAAGGGAAAGTTGTGGAAATGATCCCAGAATACAGTCGAGTAGGATTATTGAGTGTGTTTGTTTTAATTCTCAGACATTTATGTTGTGATCGGTTGATTGTAGTGTTAAAAGTGCCGTGCGCCTGGCTTTAGCGATGCTGGTTTTATCCCTGCACTTATTAATGGGCTTTACTGGCATATGTGCCATGTTCTCTCCGGCTTCCTTTGTCTTCAGACTTTCTTAGTCATTAACTCGCCGGCCTGACAGCTTCGCCAGCCAAAGCAGCCGTCCCTTTGACTAAAACCTTGTAAATTAACACAATTAGCTCAGCATCATCCTGCTAATTAGCTCTGTATGTGTGTGTGTTGTCTGGCCAGGCTACTGAGAGACTCGTGCGAGGGAAAACCACATGCCTATCTTCAATTGTGGTGGAATCGCTCTGATGAACACACAAAACTACTAATGCTATTGAGAGAGATTTCTTTTTTGAGCTGGAGGGTTGTGATTAGATTGCAGTTTTTGGATATTCGTCATGATAAATACAGCTAGGAGTGGATGATGTGTCACAGTCGCCATAAGATGGTTAATCGTTCTTATTTTTATGTTGAAATTCAGTTTTTATAAATTTTCATACAGAAGGTTCAGTTAAACCTTGAATTATGTTAATTCTTTACCTGATTTTATGTACAACAAGAAATTTATTTGTTATAAAAATCTATGTTTATTTATAAACTAGATTTTTTTTTATATATTAAAAATGTCGTGATACTTTGTGCGGTGAACCCAGTATTGTGTATCGTATACTCCATTTTCTCGTTTGGCTTGAAGTGTTTTAATTTTAATTGGTGACAGGTTGTTTGTTTTGAATCTTTGGTTAAACGTATATTTTTAACTCGTATCACAGCCTTAAACGCAACACGTTGAAAGCAAAGTGTGAACTGTTTAATTGTTTATTAAAGGTTTAACGGGTTTATATTTTATTCATGATGCCCATACCACAGGGAGTAATTATGTGTGTTTAGAGCCTTGAGAGATTCCGTGTTTAAACGCTCGCTCGCTCTTTGCGATTCAGTCTGTGGCTAACATTATTGGATAGAGAGATCAGGGTATTGTGGCCGAGAGCTCGTAAACACCTCCGTTTCCCGCAATCGCTTCTTTGTGCGATGAATAGTGCCCGTGAGCGCTCAGCCCCGTAAGCTCGGATAAGCGGTAGGTGTGCCTGTTTGAGTACAATAACACTGCGGTGGAGTGCCGTTGTCATCAGAAGTCCATCTTCAGACGACGGCAGCGTGCGTGCGACTGAGACCACCCCCGTCATCCCGACGGCTCTGGAGTAAATGTCTCTTTGATAATCCCATGCTGCGTCTAAGATGACAGCGTGCGCGACTGCTTGTGTTTGCAGATGGAGTTTTGGATTAAACTTGATGGTGGCTTTTGAGCCCCGGAGGCAATAAAAGACAGCGTCTGCGGAGAGAAAAGACAGAGAGACAGAACCCAGAGCCTCAAAGTAAAAGAAGAGAGAGACAGTAGAGCATTAGAGCAAACGGGAGGGAGGCAGGAAGGTTTTTTCCCCCCTCCGCCAGCGCCCCCTGCTCAGGGAGGCGGGCGGCAGACAGAAAGCTGTTGTAATTCATGCCGTGCTGTGGGTTTGTGTGATGAAAGCAGCGGAGCGCTGCCTGGGAGATTGCTTTGCTGCACTCCTCCAAGCAGATTTGAAACTGTCTGGGACTGCTTTAGATGAGAGTTGGATTATAGAGTGACCTGCGATGTCTGTGTCACTCGGCTGTGTGCAGGGTGCATTATACTGTGCTAACCAGGTGTTGGAGGCCCGAATCTGCAGCGTTTCTGCAATAGCAACTGTCAGCAGAACCGGCGATATGAAGCCGGGAGTCTTGGAGAGCTGGATGAACGGAAATGGAAAGTAATATTTGGCTGCTGTTGTTGGGGTTGTCGCGGCTGTTTATTTGCGTTCTTTTCAATGTAGATCATTGAAGAATCTTGAAGAAGAAACCTTGATATCGGTAGACGGATGTAATGCTAATTATTTTTGACATCCGTTTTGGATGATTTACAAACAGTTGCATGCACTTTATTTACTTGGGTCACTAAGAATGTTTGCAAACGATGACAAGATAGTCAACAGATTTCTTACATTAGGCTAACCAAATATGAGCATTTTTATCTTGTTTTCCAGTTGAAATATCTACAAATCTTAAACAAGACAAATTTACTTCAGACTTGTTTTGTGTGTTTTGTCCTAAATGCTTGCTTGTATCAACATCACGTATTCTTTTTATTGGAAATCTGACATCCTTGATTTTGTGTTCTTCAGGCTTAAAGATGCAGTGGACCCCAGAGCACGCGCAGTGGGCAGAGCAACATTTTGACATCTCGTCCACCACACGTTCCCCTGCACATAAAGCTGAAGCGTACCGTGGACACCTGCAGCGGACCTACCAGTACGCTTGGGCCAATGATGACATATCAGCCTTGACAGCCTCCAACCTTCTGAAGAAGTATGCAGAGAAATATTCCGGCATCCTGGAGGGTCCCGGTGAGCGGGCGCTCCTGTGCACGTACTCCGAAAATGCCCCAGGACTCTTGAACGGCCGCAAATCAGAAAGCGATCCATGGCAGGAGGGAATCTACCCAATGAACTGCGCTGCAGATGTGTTATCTGCAAGTAAGACTGGAATGACGGCTGGCCTGCCTCCGCCAGACGTGACAGTGAGCGTCGGCAGCTCAACAGGGGTGGCGAGCAGCCTGAGCGAGCCCAGCTACTCCAGCAGTAACTGCGGAAACCACTCGGGCATCCCATCTCAGGAATTCGCTAGCAGTTACAATGGCTCGTATTTGCATTCCACCTACAGCGGCGGGCAAAGCACACCAGCTCTACCCTCCCCACACCCCTCACCTTTGCACAGCGCTGGGCTACTTCAGCCTCCGCCCCCTCCTCCTCCAACCCTGGTGCCCAGCTACAACGCAAGTTCTCCGAATCTCTCGAGTTATAACTTCCCTCCAGCAGGCTATCCCCCACAGACTGCTGTCGCCCCGGGCTACAGCCCAGGAGGAGCGCACCCCCCTTCAGCTTACCTGCCCTCAGGCATTGCTGCCCCCACTCCCCTACCTCCTTCCACACTTCCCGGTTACTCCTACCAGTCCCACAACCACGCTCCAATCGCACCGACACCTTTGAACGGCAGCTCGGCCAACACACTGAAAAGAAAGGCCTTTTACATGACGGGCCAGGGAGATATGGACTCCAGTTATGGAAATTTCAACTATAGCCAGCAGCGTTCCTCTCAAAGCCCCATGTACAGGATGCCAGACAACAGTCTCGTTGACTCAACCAGAGGGAATGGATTTGACAGGAACGTTGACGTATCATCATTGGCCTTTAAGCCCACTAAGCAGTCGATGCCTCCAGATCAACAGCGGAAGTTCAGCGGGCAATCCGGCAGAGCTCTCACCCCTCCTTCTTACGGATCCTCCAAAGGTTCCTTGGGCTCTTCGTTTGGGAAGTTTGGATCCCCCGTTTTGAGTGACCACAGCGATGACAACAGACAGCATCTCTCTCATTCCATCGGCACCGCTACATCATCCAGCCACCCCGCTGAGGAGCAGTTAAAAAATAGCGATGCCAGTTTGGTGGAGATGGTCACTACTGAGATTTTGCAGCAAACTCCTCCTGTGGACTGGAGTGACATTGCCGGGCTGGAGATGGCAAAAGCCACCATAAAAGATGAGGTCCTGTGGCCTATTCTGAGGCCGGACATGTTCAGCGGAATGGCCACCTTACCTCGCAGCATCCTCCTCTTTGGACCTCAGGGGACTGGCCGGACTCTGCTCGGACGTTGTGTTGCCAGCCAACTCGGGGCTGCTTTTCTTCTGCTCAGCGGCTCAGCACTGGTGACAAAATGGCTCGGAGAGGGTGATAAGATCATCCAGGCATCATTCCTTGTCGCACGTTGCCGGCAGCCCTCGGTCGTGTTCATAAGTGATGTAGATCTGCTCTTATCCGCCCAGTTGAGCGAAGAAAGTCCAGTTAACCGAATCAAAAGCGAACTCCTCCTTCAGCTCGACGGAGTTCTAAGCTCGCCAGAGGAACATGTTCTAGTGGTATGTTCCACCAGCAAACCTGAAGAGATTGACGAGTCTCTTCGAAGGTACTTTTTAAAGCGGTTGCTAGTTCCCTTACCGGACGCCACTGCACGACACCAGATAATCAGCCAGCTGCTCTCACACCACAACTACTGCCTCAGTGACAAAGAGGTTACGCTGCTCGTTCAGCGGACAGACGGTTTTCCCGGGCTGGATGTGGTCCGGCTTTGCCAGGAGGCCATGGTTGGTCCTATCCATGGCATGTCCGGTGCAGACCTTTCGGGAATGATGCCAGGTCAGATGAGACCGGTGTCGTACCAAGACTTTGAGAATGTTTTTTGCAAAATACAGCCCAGCATATCGCAGAAAGAGCTTGATACATACACTGAATGGAATAAGATGTTTGGCTGTAGTCAGTAAAGAGGGAGGGCAAATATAGACCCACGGAGTGACCCGCTGGGTACAATTACGAACTCTTTGGGTGACGCGTGCAGTTCTAAAGTGTTTTTTTTAAACGCAGATGACCCCTGAAGAAGAACCTGTGGAACGGTCAGATAGAGTTGAATGATGCATGGCAGTACTGTAAGTCAAGGTCTGGCCCTTTGCACATAATCCAGACAGAGCAACACTGTTTTTGGGGTCAGTACTCTCAGTACCAAGGAACTCTATAAGTGAGGACAAACTTCTTTGTATGTAAATATCATTCTGCTGTTTTTAAGATTCTGTTGCTATGAAGTGCCTGAAGTGGTGCTTTATCGATTCGGATTTGTTTGCCTCACCATCGACATTGGTGGCATGTGCTAATATAGAGAGCTTTAACATGAAACTCGAACAGACATGTTCTGCTTTTCTTTCCTTTTCTGTTCTCAACACGTCAATCGAAAGAACAACAGTATTCCTCAATCACGTCTCACCTGTAGACCCCGCGACGGGCAGTAGAGGGTCCATATTGTAATCTGGATCCTAATTTATTCAATTCGCTTGTGTTTGATTTCCTTGAAAAACTCAGGAAAGGGATTGTGATTTGTACAGTACCTCAAAACGATTATGTGATACCACTGCATACTGCTGACAACATTGGGTTTGCTTTCTAATTTGCTTGGTCTCTTGGTTTACCTCAACCTGTTAAAAGATGAAAAGGTTATGACTATGAATGTAACCAGGTATGTCTGGCTTGTTGGAAAGAAAATTCGAGGCGTTTTTTTCCTTCCATTATGTATTACATTTCTCTAAATCGCATTTTATTGCTTTACGTTGGGAAAGCAGAATTCTGTATTAACTGCACACCTGTTCTTCTGCGTCGCACATTTATAGACTCTTCAAAGATTCCCGGAGTCAAAGATGGGCACTGTCTGTTGTGTAGATAAGGTTAATCTGGAACCGTGTCCGAGTATGCAGTAGAGGTCGACATTCGCGTGAAGTACAATATGTCAGGTTTGCCTCCTCTGCAGAATAGATGGAAGAATTGGGGTGAACGAAAATTGTACAAAGAGGCTACTATATTAAAGAAAGAGGTGGAAAGAACATCTTCACATTTTTCATAACGTAGTTACGTACGTTTGGTTTTTGGTTGTGGACACTGTCCTGCTGCTGTGTGGTGTTGGTGTGGAGATATCAGAAGGCTCACGTGTTACCCTGCGTTCTGTCTTACCTCAGTTTAGCCCTACTTTCTCTTCGACCGGAACAGAGGTTGTAAGCTCTTTAGGTTTGTTCAGGTATCTGAGGTATCTGTAAACATCGAGGCTCATACTACCTGTGCAATTCTTATGCTCCAAGAGCCCAGATGACACCAAACACATGCTCTGAAAAAGCATTCTTAATGGGAAAGTTCACACAAAAAATACAAATTCTGTCATCTTTCACCCTCGTATTGTTAGTCTTCAGTGGAACACAAAAGAAGATATTTTGTGAAATGTTTTTGTGCCTATACAATGGAAGTCATCGGGGCACAATGTTGTTTGGTTATATACGTTTTTCAGAATTTCTTCTTTTGTGTTCTCCATAAAGAAGAATGTCATAGAGGTTTCGAATGACATGAGGCTAAATAACTGATGCAAGAATTTTCATTTTTGGGTAAACTAACTCTTTAAGCCTGTAGATTTATAGCAAGCTACCCGAGTGCCCAGTACTTGGGGTTTGATGCACCACGACAATGCGTTGAGCTTACGTAAATCCATAGGGTATGTTGGGATATCCAATTGTTAACAGCAAGAGGAAACCTTGTTTTTGAATGTATTTCCGTTTGTTTCTCGATATGTTTACTTCCAGAAGCATTTGAGTCAGCTTTTGATCTAGCACTAGAGAGGCGGTGATGTGATTTGTTCCCTCGTTTTCAATCTCTTTCTATCCTCTGCCTTTATATCATGTGTCTCAAGTGTTGGACAGGACCCACGCTCTGTTTTCATCTTCAACATTTTTTGTCCTCTGCAGTGTAATTTGTCACCATTTAAGGTGCTTATTTAGCTGGTGGAGGCACCAGATCTCCACTACATGTATATATGACATATCCTTGAAGAAATATCTGTTTGCTTTTCTCACACTTCCAGATACACTGTTCAGTAGCTGTGGGACGCTTATTTCATAATGTTTGTAAAGTGATACGTGCGCCCAAAGGACCACAATTTCCAGCCTTGGTTCGGTGTCTGAAGCGAAAAGCTTTTTGCGTTCCTTTAAGTGTTTTGTTTGGTGTTGTTTTGAAGAAAAGTTTCTATTGTGCAATTTGTCAAATGCACTTTTAACGTTTTGTGTTAAAGCCTGTCACGCTTATTTGTCCTCCCTCAAAACCAAAGCGAACAAAACTATTTTACTTTAAGGTCAAATTGATCCATACGTTCCATCACATTCACACTTTCAGAGGAACTTGTAGATTAAACCAGTTATTGAGGCAAAATATAGTTATCTCTTTTGTTGGTAATGATTATATTCTGTGTATTTTGAAGCCAAAAAGCACTGATGAACAAAACCACACTGACTGTAAAAGTTAAATGAACAGTCTTTCTGATGTTGTTTTTAGGGTTGTGCTACACTTTTTGTAGACTGGATTGTTGAACAAAACTATTTTTTATTTGCGAGTGCTTTATAATAGTATATAGGAATGTTACAGCTTCAATACAAGTCGCTATTGATGGTATACAAAAAATAATTTGACACATTTTTCAGTCTGGGCTCATTGTACAGTTGAAATACTCAAATTAAAGATTTGGTATATTTGTGAACTCCAAGTGAAGTCCAATCTTTTGACCTGTTTCATGAGTACGCAAGGACACTACAAAGAGACATTTTGCGAACATAACTATCACAGGAGTTACATTAGTAATGCAATGAGTTGTTCATCCATGAAGTACCGACGGCGTGTTTAATTTCCAAAACAAGCCCACACTATGTTCCACTCAAATCGACATTCTGCAACCCATCCGGTCAATAAAGCTTCACTTATATTGAACCTAAACATTCCTCAAATCGATTGAAAAGAAGAGGGAGGAAGGAGGGGAACATCCCGAAAAGTACAAAAAAAGTTTGAAAGCACATCTCCGGTGTAGATATGAATCAAAAGCCGCTTGATTTCCTTTCCCTTCTGTTTGTGTCTGTTGACTTTCTTCTTCTTTCAGTGCTGTTATAGATGTTTCTTTCATCTATATAGAACGATCTCATCCGTGTTTGATTTGACCATTATTCCTTATGACCATTTCTACCTCATTGCTACATATTGACATGTAGTACTTATGTTCTGTCTTTTTTGAATGTCACACATTTGTATAAAAGGAAATAAAGAAAAAAAAGTATAAAAACGAACAAAAAAGGTTCAACAAAAGGCTTGTTCTTTGACTTGAGCAGTCTACCTCAAAAAGACTGTCTGTACGTACACGGAGCGAGTACCTGCACATGTTGAAAAGACACATAGGGCACAGACGATGCACACTCAACACTCGGCCTCTGAGGATTCGTTTCGGATATTGTGGACTGTATAGGTCTTCTCCGAGGTCTCTACATGCAAATATCTTTTTTTCACCCCTCAATCAAAGTAAACCGCTTTCCCTCTTTGTGAACTGTAGTGTGCATGTGGATGTGTGTGCACTTATTATGAAGTGTGTACGTGTGCATTTTTTTTATGAAAAAGTCTATATGAAATGTAGATGCATTTCATATGCCGTATTTGTACATTAGATACACTTGCACATTTGTGTACTTAATGTACATTTGTTATTAGTATAATGTTTTGAAACCACATACATGTTATTATGTGTGTGTATGTACATTATTGCCATTATTGCATTCGACGTAAATGTATTTTCATGTATGCATAGGGACAAAGGTCAATAAAAGATCGTTCAAATGCTTTTGAAACGTTGTGGCTTTTTTGTGTTGCCTCCGTTTGGAATCTCAGTACGATGGAGTTATGATTGAGGAGCTTTATGTAATGATGACATGCATATTTGAGAGACCTATACATTGCACAATATATCAAAGGTGGGTATTAGTATTTTTTATTATGTAAACTAGAAATAAACGAGAAGTGAAATAAAACATTGACTGGTTACATCTTAACTGGGCAACAGCATAGACATCCAGTCAGATCACGTCATTTGTTAACATTTGTTTTTTATTTGACTTCTTTCTTGAAGTTGTATATTCTATTGGATATAAATGTGCAAATTGAAATAAATGACTAGCAAATGTATATATTAAGACATTTTATGTCAAGCATATCATTAAACATGAAAGGTTTTTTTAACAAAGCACATTTTAAAAGCCGAGTATTAAACAAACATAATGCCTCTAAATGACAATAACTGCCGTTTAACAAGACCGGCACATGTGCTTAAAGAGTCCTGATGCAACCCAGCAATTACGTTTGTGAATGATGACCATTAGCATCCGTTTCCCAAACCATTTGCTGCGTTTCTTAAGTACAGTTTCCATTGTTTGTGATATTTCATTATTCTTTCGCTCGTATAAGACATTCCATTAATGCCCTAGATTTTTCTTTCCTTTTTTTGATGGCATAATTATGTAGTGTATGGTCTATGCGTGGGAAGCTGCAGTACAATTAACATTGGGAAGTTGGTGCATTTGATGCCCATGGCTGCTTCGTCTGAAAAGAGCCGTGTGTCATTTATGTGGCTGTACATGCTAAAATACGCTCACTTAATGGATGCAATTTAAACAGGGTCCTTCACAGCAATGCAGGCAATGCACTCGGACTGAACCAGGACGCAGTTTTTATCAATGTCTATGGCACCTACACACAGAAAAGACAAGCGTATCACTGGAGTCCAAAATGGGAATGCAGGCTATGTTTAGGATGTGAACAAACACCTTTAGACGTTCATGACACGTTGTATTTTCTCATTTGTACATTTCCTTTTTATTTCTAATAGCTGTAAGGTTGCATCTGTGTTCATTAAAATGCAATTAAGTCTGCAACTCTGCCGTTGAAGGCGTGATGTCTGCAGGTCTCCTTGACTTCAATACAGGTCAAAGAGTGGCAGCCAATAGCGGCGAGCGTTGCTGAGTCATGCATCGACTGATGTTAGCTTCTAATCAGGAGGCTTTGGCACCATCAAAAGTCTCTGGTCAGTTTTTATTGCCTCAAGCTCGTCCTTAACATCACAGCTGAGGTGGCACATACTGTATAAGAGCACACGTATATCGCTTATGATGGCTTTATTACATTTAGCATTTCATATTTACTCAAATAATGTCCTGGATGTAATCCCACTAAATGTGTGAGGAATAAAAAAGTGTAGGTCGTAGCTTAAAAAATACAATCTTAGGTTTTTGGTTGAATATGGCAATACATGATTTTATCCCAATGTGTATTTTTGCATTTGGGGATTTTAACCGGTGCTATTATTTCTCATGTACTGAACACAAGCTGTGTTTATGACAGCTCATTATGAAGAAATCAAGGAGATTACAGAATACACACATGATGTGTACTTGTTTTATATCAGTGTGTTACTTTATACAGTGTGTATGGCACTTTATATAGAAAAATGTGCTATATAGAAACAAGAACGGTTTAATCAAATCAAGTGTTCAAACAAAAAGAAGAAACTACTAAATTAGTGTTGATAAGGAATTGTAAAAAATGAAAACTAAAGTTGTCTAAAAGGATACTGCAGTTGTTAGGGCCTGTTTTGTAAACATCAAAGATGCATCAGTGTTATCCTCCTCATTAACATGATGAAAGTGAGTTGAAGCCTGTGAACTTTATTTAAAAAAACAAACCCAGTGAAACCAACTGACCGAAGGAAAAACCCTTGATAAGATAGTGGGATGAGCAAAATTGTGTAACAGAATTATTTCATGAATATCAAAGATCCATTCGTCCGGGTTTAGTGTGCTCATTAGCATCGGAGCGGAACGTCGGTGAACTTTATTTTGGACGAATCCAGCTGACCGACACACATGCTGAGGTTTCTTTCCTGCAGTATATCATTGAGATTGCTCTATCAGACATAATGCTCACACAAACCTGTGGACATTAACAGAAATAAAGTATCATTTGAGTTATAATCCACCAGAGGCACTAAAATGTGTTTTATATGATATCCAAGGAGGGTAATGATTTCTTTGAAAAAATAACATTTTATTAAAATTAGCAGAGAAAATAGAGAAATCTGTGTACTTCATTAACTGCAATGAAAGTGTGAAACTGTAATGTGTCATGCACAAATAAAGCAAGAAATCATGTGTAGCTACTTATTAATGCATATTTTGTTATTTTTCAAAGATCCAGTTCACCAAATGCACAGACAACAACAGCAACCTAAAAGAAAATAAATACAGCAGTAAATTGGTAAACATGACCACTTTTCTTTTCTAATTTTCATAAAAATAAAAAATAAAACCTTATGTTAGGATATATGAGACCTGTTTTATTGCACTTATGCGTTTTGTTGTCCTTGTGTTGTTCCAATCGCTTCCATTGTTCACCTCATTTGTAAGTGGCTTTGGATAAAAGCGTCTGCTAAATGACGAAATGTAAATCTTCCTCATTAACTGCAGTGAGAGTCTGCGAACTGTATTGTGTTTCAGTTCAAACCAGCACCCCCCCAAAAATATAAACATGAAAAGGGATGTGATAAGAAAATATGCAAAAAAATAAAGTTGAGTAAAACAAATTACATTGCCGTTATTAGGGCCTATTTTGTAAATATCAAAGATCCACTTATCCTGGCGTCGCGTGCTCATTAGCATTCTGATGAAAGTGGAGTGGAGAGTGTGAACTCGAGGTTATCTGCGACGCCACAGCGCCCGCGTTGCGCCCGCACCACGCCGCGTCTCTCTCTCTCACTCCGCGGCTCGAGAGGATGAGGCGCAGACCTCTCTCAAATCACTTCCTTCATAACAATTAAAATATGCAAAGTGATAATTTTCTTTAAGTAGCCTTAAATGTGCAATCGATTTAAATGCGAGGGGAAATTGCCTAAAGCTCCCGAAGCAGGGAGGGGGAAGAGAGAAAGAATAAATTATGCAAATAGCAAAAAGGACTCTTGAAAGCCTAATTTTTCTGTAATAAGCATACTGTTTCATTTAATTTTTTGCCTCTTATTAAAAGTGACAGTTCTTTTGCGCCGTCTGATGGCTATATCTGACACAAGCCGGAGGAAATGACTGCCCAACTAAACGCTCGAGCCTTTTCTCCGGCTTTTAGATGATGGTTACATTCACAAAGTAATTATGCGCCGGAGAGTCCAGAAATAAGCTTTAATTACATAGTAATCGCTTCTGATGGACACTAGGAAGTGTGAGAGCTGCCAGACTGCAATCCATCAATGCCAAAGCCCTGGCCATTTTTAATTCTCCTTCATTTGCATCATAACCTCCGCACCAAGTTGCACAAACGCTGTTAAATGTTAATAGGACCTGTCTCTCTACTCAAAATGAATGCTTAAGCTGTTCTCATCTTCCTCTCTCTCTCTCTCTCTCTCCCCCACGACCCTCTTTTCTTCCTCTATCGCTCGCCCGCACCCCGCGCACGCACACGCGTCGGCGCGCTCTGTCTTCAGCGCGCACGGAGAGCGCGTGGTCACTGCAGCACTAATTGGGAGTTTTATCTGCTCCTTTCTAACAAGACATGTACACACACGCTGTGTGTGTGTGTTTCAAAAGCAAAGGGTATGTTAATGGTTTGTGTGTGAAGTGCCTGATGTAAAAAAAGAGAAGAGAAATGGAAACAGGGTGCACGTGTTTTATTTTATCTGTAGGCTACCCTGCTTTATCTAAGCACCTGATGCATTTACATGAAAAAAACACACAGACTGAAATCTCTTTCTGAGTCCAACACGGTCTGTCATTATTCAAAATATATGCATCAATGAACATTCACATTTAATTGTATCGCCCCATCCGAAACTGAACGCACGGCTCAAAGTTGCAACATTGTCATTGTATTTTGTTTAACCTCTTAGTTAAATGTATGACCTCAAGTCGTGTTACAGTGATTTTACTGTGATGCTGTGGAATTTCAGACACTTTGCTTCACATCGGAAATGTTTGTAACTTTACACAATGGCTATGTGCAATAAGCAATTGTTGCCAAGTAAGAAGTGTACATTTTACACATATTTATCTGAAATTGGAAAGGAATTGTCTTAAAATAATGTAACAATGCAAAAATCTTAAAATTGGGTGTTTTTGCATGCATATATGGACAGATTCACCAAAATACATTTACACCTTATCAGGAAAGATGAGATTGATCAATAAATTTGCTATTATATTTATGAGAGAGACAGGGGGGGGGGGGGGGGGGTTGGGGCGATGGGAATGGACCGTTGTCAGAAACGGGCTGAGCTCTCACACTTGTGCATTTATAAACACATTTAAAAAGCTTCCAAGCAATCGATAAAGAATAGCTGCTCCAAAATATTCCTCTGTGATCTGAAGATGGATGTTAGACCGCTGAGGCTGCTGTCTAGCTGCAGGCAGGACTGACTGTGTACGCTGAGGCTTAAGTGCATGCAGAAACATTACAGTTGCATATGTGTGTGTGTGTGTGTGAGCAGGTGGTCTCCTCCAGTCAGACTGCCCACCTCCAATTAGCACTTGCCTTTGCTGCATAGAGTTAAAAACCCACAGCCTTCACTCCTACATGATGGAGGAGAAGAGGTGTCTAGGTAAGGGTCATGAGGTCGGCTGAGATCGAGAGGGCCGAGATGCGTACGGGTGCGTTATGCCTTTGCAGTTCAGGTGTGAACGGCCGGAGCAGGCGAAGAAGTAGTTGAAAAGAACGGCATCAAGTCAGACATTTTACTATACAGCATGTAGATCCCAGAGTTGCTGGTTCGACAGCATGTGCGGAATGAGAGAGAGCACTATATGTCTCTCTGGTTAACAGCAACTGTTCAATGCAAACAAATATACAGATAATAATGATAATATGTAAATATATAAAGCACAAGAGCAGTAAGTGCAACATAAGAGTTTAATCATCCTGCATTGTGTTTCTATAGATGCAGAATTCACTTCTGAAAAATGTTTAGTGTTTTAAAAACACCACCGCATTTCAGCTTTTCAGAGCAATCAACTTATGTCTTAAATCAACTAACATCTTTAAAAATTAAAAATAAACTGTTTCAACATTGAACAAATGATACGTTTCATTTAAATAGCGTCTTCTTTCTCTTCCTAATTCAGCAAAACCAAATTATTCTCCTCTGTTTTACCCCAGAATGGACCATGCCGATCTCCCCCACTGATAACAGACGGCAATGACATCCATCCAATCACTGATGCCATGAGGTCACCATCCTCCACCTGTCATTTCATACATTTTCAACCCGTTCTGAATGAAGAGAAATGGCGACGCACGACCCTCCCCACAGCACTCCACGTAACGTGGAACATCTCCGATCATCATACCATCATCCCTCATTGGCTGCACATTTTCACAAAGTGCCCAAAGTGTCATGTACCTCCGTTAGCGTCTTGAAAACGGCAGTTGAAGAAGAACTTAATGATGTGCTGATCACAGCTGATACCTCGTCCTCGCTCACCGCGCAATAAATATATCCTCATTAATGTCAAGAAACCACAGAGTGGCCCATTATATAAAAGTTATGTCTTTATAATGCCTCTTACTTCATCCGAAGAGTGACACAATTTTCTGTTCTAATTCGCCGGCAATTATCCGTCTGCCTTTTTTATAGAGACAAAACATTTTAATTACAACCATAAATGAAGTTCTTACACCAGTTTGGCTTTAATTCTGAAAGTGTGGATTCTTATTAATATCTTAATTACTATTTGAAAATCCCTAATTGACTGTAATACTTTGCACTTGTACTGATTGTAGGTCGTCTTCTCAAATATAGAAATTATTGCAGCACAAGAAGCTCTGGTTGCAACAGGAGGTTTCGAAAAAAATCACATTTATTTTCTACATTTAAAAAAGGAGAGATGCAACATCTTCGCTTTTAAAAGCGTGTTTAATTTCATAAATCACGTTGAAAATTAAAAAAAGGAACAATTTAAAATGTTGTTTTCATGTTGATGTATTTTCTTGTACTGGTGTTCTTGTTTATGGCGTATGAGGAAGCCAAAGATAAATGTTCATTTGTGAACAATAAATTAACTTAATAATCAAGAAAAGGTCTGTCACAATATCAGATTTGTTATATATGATTATCATTGCCAAATGAATTCATGTTAACAGTATGATCACACTACCGTTTAAAATCCTTTAAATAATGTATTCATGTTTTTTATAACCGTATTATTATAGATCAGATTACAGATTATCATAGATATTATTTTTAGATTAGATTCGAGATCTAATTATGTGATTTGTGTTCCTTTCATTTTTTGAGCAGCATGCGATACAGGTACACACACACAATAAAAATAAACAATATATTGGCTTCAAAGTGGTCGGTTCACTGTTGCACACTATTGGTTGGTGGAGGGTTAAAAGGGACGGTTGACACGCTCATCTGTTAGTTTTACCGCATCTCTTCCTGCAAGTCTTAACCTGGAGCAAAGAACAAGGGAAGCTAATAGGGTGCTCTACAATAACCGCACACGCATAAACACACACACACAGCTCACAGGGCAATCATTTGAAACATATAGCATCAGTCTTTCAATTTGATCCCTCTCCCCTCCGCGCACCTCTCCGTAACATCATTATTGATGGCGGATTTGAATCCTCCTCTGACGGCGGCCTGTTATCCGGGCTCGGGGGAAATGCAAATTGATTCCAGATCTGAAGTGGCATTTTTTGAGGGCCTGAACGCATTACGCGCTCTGTCATTTTAGGCCCTACTGGAGGAATCGCAGGTAAATGTCAGTCTCCATCTCGCCCGGTGAGTGTCTGTTTGATATGAGGAGCGTCTCTCGCTTTCTCACGCTGCTCTGTTTATCACACATGAAAATCAGATATCCGAGGAGTGATTGACAAGTCCAGAGTTAATATAGAGACGCACGAAAGGGTATGAGAACGTCTGAATGGAACAAACCAATTGAAATATCAATTACATTACTAACATTGACCGAGAGTAAATATAGGCCTATTAATTATATTTGGACTGCCAATATAGAGTCCGTCCCAAAACCTTCCCAGCTACTGCCCACATTGAATATAGAATCTCGTTGGAGTTCGGTGATATTTATTCAGTATTTCTGGGTGGGATACCGAAAGCACTTACCCGCAACCCATCAAAATAAAAGTCATTTATTTGAGAACAAGTTATAACATTGTTTTTAATAATTAGGCCACGGAGTATACAGTATATACTTTAGTAAATTGAAGTAAATGTGCTAGTAAACTCATAAAAAATAGGACATATAATTAAAAAAATACTTAATAGTACTTACATTTATGTAGACCTAAAACTACCAGCCAAAAAAACCATAGTGATGTAAAGTAAATATGTTGAATTACATTATGATGTGCTCCTGTGCATAACTTTTTGTTATGTGGCATTTTCTGTTTGCTCAGAAGCATTTGTAAACTGCAGTTCTAAAGTTCAGCCATATTAAAGAAACTTAAAATGTTTAACCTCATTTTACATCATGTGTTTTTGCATCAAATTATTAATCTTACCGATACCCATCCCTATATGCAGGTTTTTACAAAAGTGTATGGTTTAGATTATCAGATTACTGTCAGATTGCTTTCTGAATACTTGCAGTTTTGACCATCACTGCATGAATATCTAAACTTGATATCTTTACTGTAAGGCCTTTTTTCTATTCTTTAATCATTTTTATTGAACCTACATGTGCTGTTGTATTGCAGTCATTTAGTATAAAGGCATTTGACTAACTTCTAGTACTTCATCTATTTTTATAATTTAATATAATTTGAATGTGAAAGAAAAGTGTTGTGGACACATAGATACACCAAGATATTCCAAAATGAAATGACTTCGTTTTTTGATATCAATCAAACTTCAGTTGGTTTGTTTTCATTTAAGACATAACAACTAAAAAATACAGCTACACAATAAAACACAATAAAAACAAGATCACATAATAAAAAAACATGATTTTACTAATTTATCTCATTTTGGAACCAAATTAAATATATATATATATATATGTAATCTAAATGTTTATGTATATATAAACTACGTCTCAAAGAGACAACTCGCACAATGGGTCATTTACAAATGTGTATTTGTGTATTTTGCCGTATTAAACACACATTTATACCGATTACATCAGGCTCAGAAAATTCTTCAAAAAGAACAAAAATAACAGCTTTCTTAGATGCCAAAGTTGCAACTCTTGCGTCATCAGAACAGGGTGTTCAACGCACCGTTGTTTCCGTTTTAAAAATGTTTTGTCTTGGCTGAACCGCCCTGGACTTTTCCCCTAACCTGGACCAAACCCATTTATCATTCCTGAAATATATGTTAAATTATCTATATGAATAAGTTTACAAACTTGGTTAAAATGTTCACTCAATATTTCAGACGAAGTTATTCATAACAGAATTAAGTTGATCTTTTACATTTAAAATAAACAGTGTTGTGGCTGCGAGATTTATTCATTTTTGTCCCTTTACACACGAATGACTGAATGACAACAGAAAGTAGAGAAATTCAGAGTAAGAGTGAGCGCTGGAACAGTGAAATAAAGGCGAAGCAGATGGGTGAAAATGAAGGTCAAATTGGATTGGAAGGTTTGTCAAAATGTGATGACATAAGCAATCTGTACGCTGTTATTGCACTTTGCTGGAGGTGGAGGGAAACATTTTAAAATTACAGGAAAAAGGAAAGAAAGCTCAAGAGCTGCCAGGGCCGATCGCCTCAAGTGTTTTCCCTTTGTTCTTTATCCATTTACTTCCCTCCATCTCAGGCTCCATTCACACCCTCTCTTCCCTCTCTTCACAAATGAGATCTCATTCATTTCAACACTCCTTCTCAGAAGGTGGATTAAGGGTCTGTTGTGATTTGTCAGCTGAAAGAAGGAAATAAACAAAGCTAAATGCAAATAATAAAATGCAACTTAAAATATATTACTGCAAAGAGGCTCATTAGCGTTTTAACGCTTTTTTATTTGTTGACCTCAAAGGCTTTGCACAAAATAAACTGTGTAGTATTTTGGTAAAACCCAGACTACACTAAAAACTGCGTAGGAGAAAGAACATGACAAACTTATTTTGTCAATAATTCCGGTGCTGTGTTGAGTCACTTGATATCTATTGTAAGATTCCAGTTAGAAATCGCTCTCCATGACAATGAGATTACCTGGAGAACAAACCGAGAATTGCCTTTGCTTTTAAGATGCCTTTTCTTCAGAATTTCAGAAGAGATAAAAAAATATTGCACACTGCGAAAGATTCAGAAAATGAACTCAAACAATTCTCATTAAGTTCTCAATATGATCTTAAATCTCATCTAGATCTTAAAATTCCTGAGCTCTGCACGTTACTGCAATTCTGTCCAACATCTACATCACTTTTCCTGCACCTGTGAATGTTATTGGGTGACATTTGTTGCAATGTTGCATAGAAACTAAACTAGTTTTTACGATCATTTCTCAAAGTGCGTACGTGATTCATAGAACAAACGTACACACAGAAAACGCCTGTACGCCTCGCTATCAGATGTGAAATCTAAAATTTCATATCTCCGCCTTTCAACGATGTCTAATTAATGTCATTTTGGGATTGACATGTAAAAGAGCGCCTGTCAACGTCGAAATTCTATACAAGTGGCAGGTATGGCTTATATTAAAAAAAACAGCACCTGGAGAGGCAAAAGTGTTTAATTCTGCAAATAAGGTGCAGGGCCACCTGAGTGACAAGTGGTTTCACAACCGGCTCCGCCCACTTTATGCTTCAAAAGAGCTCATCAGAAACCTACGGACGATGTTTATGCAGTCTATGGAAAAGAGGTGCTTCAGAAGAGATGTCAACAATGTCTCAAACTGATCTCAGATTTGTCAAATCCGCAATGCAAACTCAATACTATTGAAGATCTCAATATGAACTCAAACATTTCTCATCAAATGTACCCAAATCCAGTTACAATCTAGATTAATTTTACACTACCATACTCTGTATCTCAACAATCGTCTCAGTTGTTTCTCTTTTAATTTCTCTAAAGCATTTTAATGATGTAACTTGAACCCAAGAAATCCATCAAGTCTTATGAGCTATAATAGAGCAACCTCCAAGGCATACAATTTTCCTCTGGGATTTAAACGTACTGTATGAGACACAATGAGACTATATGAGACAACAAACTGTAGGCCATCGCTGGAAATAAATGGGTTATACAGTTGTCTCAACCTCGTTGGTTTTTATTTCTCCTATTAATAGGCAAATCTTAGACAAAGTTCAGTGAAATGCGACCGAGAGCCATGAGCTATGAAAGAGCAACCACTGAGCAACACTCACTTCCCCTGTCATCTCGTCTCCGCCTCCTACAAGCCCTCACACACACATATCCGCACGGATGGCTGGATGCCAGATGAAGAGAGGCATATCTGGATGTAATATCATTATGAACGCTTCCCTTAAAGCTCAATCATAACAGCGTTATGAGCGATACAGCTCTCTTTATATGACACAAATGAAGTCGTCCATCTTCCCCTGGATTGAGTCATCAATTTCCCATGGCGATAAGGCTCGTTTGAAGTACCTAATCGTCTGTCTGCTCCGTGCCATCCCGCAGGCTGATCGGATAGCACTTTTGAATACTGCTACACAAGCATGACAATCGAAGGCGTCCATTAAGATTGAAAGGCCTCCATTACTGGGGTCTGCCTGTGGGGGGAACGCAGCTTTTCTTTGTGCGCGAAACACCGGCCGGCGTAAATCACTCCCCTCAGCTGCGTGTTTATTGATTACAGCCACTTGTACGCCGAATTCTTCTCCGAATAAAGGGGGGATTTATTTTCCTGGTCGTCAGGACGTCGGAGCGCAGACAAAGTCGCTCAGGAGGGCTCAAGGTGCGACGGGATTTCTTCACGAGACCCGCTCTCCTGCTCTGTGATAGATACCCCGCTGGGCCATTGATTTCTCTGATGGTCTGTAATGAAGCAATGCTGAGACATAAATTATGCATTAACCAGCAGACAGACGATGACCTGTGATTCATTCACAACCTGTTATGTTTATACAGTCATACGGCGGGCCCGATACCATCTCAAGTTCACGCAAGCGTATCACTAAGAGAGACACTTTGGGGCACACATTTTCCGGTCGTCGATGAAGAGTCAAGAGAGCCGACACAAATAAAAATGCACTTATATTATGAAATATAAGCCACCAATGAGATCTCTTTCAATCCTTTATTATTTCTCATCAATGAGATACAATGGAGAGGAAAGTAATACCTGCGTATGTCTCCTGCATCTCAGTCTGAAATCTGACAAAGGTCTCCATTAGAGTTTCAGAAGAGATCTCAAAAATGTCTCAAACCGAGCTCATACAATGAATGTAGATTGTTGAGGTAAAATAATCTGATGAGAAATGTTCATATTGAGATCTTCAATAATGTTGACTTTTGATTGAAGACTTGACAAATGAGCTCAGTTTGACACATTGTTGACATCTCTTCTGCAACTTGAGACTTTTTAAGCACATATTTCCATTTGCCTTTCATTTTATCTCATTGAGGTTTGGAGAAATCATTAAAATATTAAAGAAACCTCATCTGTCATTTTTCTTACAGGTTGCTTCATGCCCTTAATAAAGAGACTCCACCAAGAGATTTGACCCTCGTACAGGCGCGTTTCATTTATTTTTGTAACGGGAGCGGAAGCGAGAAGACGTATCCTCTAAAAGTCTCCCGTCTGGGCTACAAATTAGGTTTCTATTTGAGAGAGCGCTCAGCTTTTCAACTCCATAAACCTTAAATCTGTGCAGAATCTCGCTGTTTACGGTCAAACCTCCCAGGAGCTCTCTGTCCACGGTTCTGCTGGGAATCTCTGGGCCTGTAAAGTGCTTCCTGAGTAATCGTTACTCACAGTTTTGAAGCGGCGCTGGCTGGCGGCGTGTTGATATTTTCTCCATTCTTTTCATTAATTGAGTATTGACGGAGATTGGAGAGTCATTACACCGCATTGATCTGTCTTAAGTTCTGCGGCTCTACGATGCTAGAAAGGCAGACGAACGGCTTGAGGGAATTATCTGAAAGTGTACAACTCAACATCATATCATAAGCAGCATCTGAGCGTCTGAGTGCTTTTAAAGGTAAATTAATTTACTTACCAGCTCTTGGAACGCGTTTTGGAAGCCGCAGTGCTCAATTTATGCACCTCTGAATTTGGATCCGGCGTCGGAAATAATGCATGTAAGAATGCAAATTTTGTCTAGATGGCACGGTTGAGTATTCCAGCTGAATAGGTGAAAGGATGCATTTTACAACCATAAACATTTCAAACAATATTGAGCTGTTGCTGTCACATCTCAACATTTGACATTATGTTGGATATTTATCTCGGCAATAAATATCATTCATGCATTTTGTTTAAATGCGTTTACTTTCGACAATCCAATCATAGGAGTCAAGAAATGAAGATATTTGCTGATATTAGCTCTATTCATCGCACATGAAAATGGAAGGTCTAGTCAAGGGCATTGCATTGTGGGATACAGTATGGCATGCAGCGTGCTCTTGCATACTTCACATTTTTGCAATGTAGTAGGTCACAGAGGTATTCCAAGCACACTGAAAATGCATAACATTTAAAGGACACATAATGCATAAATAATGAAACTAACATCACATTCTCATATTTTAAATGTAGTCTCGGTTACTTCACTTATTCACCCTCATGTTGTTCAAAATCTGTCTCTTCTCTTGAGAAATGTCTCTGTGGTTTTTGTGTCAATGGGGTTCAGTGTTGTTCGTTTTAAAATATCTTCTTTTGTGTTCTGCAGAAGAAAGAAAGTCAGCCTTGGATGACGTAAGGGTGAGTTAATGATGAAATTATATTTATTTTTGGGTGAACTATCCCTTTAAGAGTACGTATGCAAAATGATAGAGAGAGCTTACTGATTGGCTAAAAACGAATGGACAGGACGCTTTTTTGCTGTGTACAATGTCTAACGCTGTTGTAGAAAAAGTGATCTATTTTAGACCACACATTTCAGTGATATCTTTCAGGGTATAAAAAGCACCTTAACATTTAAAAGCATTGTCAAGAGTAAACAGTCGAGCTGTATTTTCTCATCCTCTTATCTCTGTTACGTTGTTGCATTGGGAAAAAACAACAACTGCTAGTCACATCTGCTGAGAACAAAGGTCACTTGCAGAACTGTTAGCAGCAGCAGATATTTCAAATGCATGTTTAACGTTGTCGATTTATGCTAGTTTCTTCCTCTGCCATTTTCTTTCCATTTCTCCCTAAATCTTAGGTCAGAGTTTTCAGTGATATACATACAGGCCCAAGAGTTCAGGCTTCTCAGAGAACTCTCATGGCCCGGTGTGAACTATAACACAACGTTAAAATAACTATCCTGCTCACAACTCACGAGCATTTAGGAATCAACCACCTCACTCCTGTGTGTCAGAGAAAAAAAATATGTGTGGCACTTCAATCCATAAATGTAAATACAGCGCTCCTCATCTGTGATGATAATGTAGAGCTTTTGTGTAGGTTGGTGCTAGCAGAGAGAGAGTGAAAATCTTTCTGCTAGTGGGTAAAATCTATTGATTGAGAATTCCTACAGCTCAGAGGTGATAAATATTCATTGCGGAATCTGATTGTGAAATGACGATCAGCATTCGGACGGATCTCTTTCCACGCCTGAACATCGCCGGACGTAATTGTTTGACCACAGCTGGTACCGGGCGAGTTCACCCACAGCTTCATATTCATGCGGGAGGCCTGCGTGTGTGGACCAAAATAATAAATAAACATGGAAAGGCTCGTTCAGCCAAGGAATATGTCAGAAGACATTGAAATTCTTTACTTAGAATCTTCATTTATATCATTCTGAAATCATATGCTGCACATTCAAATTGCCGGGCCGTTTCAATCCACGGTTCAGGAAAATATGGACAAATCTAACCGATGGGTTAAATGAACCAAGAAACTGTCCATATTTGACCCAACCGTGGTTTGAAATAACCCAGCGTGTCGTTTTTCGGTTGAAAACAAACAGAATTTGTGAAGAACCTTCACTGATGTTTGGAGATTACTTAGGGGTTTTATGGTGTATTTTTGTTTTCTTCTTAGCTTGACAGACATGAATGTTTGTTATATGACAGTGTGTACATTTCCTTACAAAAAACAAGTTAATTCAAGTGTATAAATTGTATAAGAAATATACTTTGTATGGAAACACCTGCGTATCCTGGTTCATGGCTCCTCAGAAAGCATCCTCGCTCCTCGCCTCCTCTCGGTGCAATTCGAGAATCGAGATGTCCTCAATGATGGCCGAGGTCGATCGGTTTACGGGTCATAGGATGGAGGAGCGAGGAAACGAGGAGGCATAAGTTTCAGAAGGACAACAGCGATATTCTTGCAGCAAAAAAGTAAATGCCTGTACTTTACTAATACTAAACTACAAAGTGTTCTTTTAAGCTAAAAACACGTGTTGAACTAGAAAACTCTAAGTTCACTTGTTGTATAATACAAACGAAACATTTCTTTGTAAACTAGTTGTGTCCTTAAAGATTACTACTGATATTTAAGTAGGCTTTACTTAAAGGTTTACTTTTATAAACTAAAAAGTGGGCCAATTTAGTCCCAAGGTTATTGAAACAGTACACTTACAAGTATACTACTAGTACATTGATATTAGAATTAAAACAAAGTATAATTATAAATTCAACGTTTGCATTATAAAAAAAATAGTTTTTTGTTTTTCTTTGGGTGCACTATTTTTGTAATAGGCCGGCACCTAAAAACATGACTGTTGCTAGTAAACAATGCTAGAATTGTCATTTTTTGTCCAAACCGTCCCCTTAAAACCTCTCCAACACTGTCTTAAGGACATCTCATGACAGATGCTATTAAGATTCGTCTCTCCTCATGAAGATATAAAGAGAAAGATTCCCTCGATCCATTCCAGGCACATTCAAAGACAGGGGACTCTGCCCGAACTCCCTCCTCTTCATTATCATTCCCCGGTTATCCGCCGTCGAGCGAATCTGCAGCGCGAATGAATTAGTGAGAATTAAAGAGCGTCTGTGCTGTGAACCCTCTCCAAATCTCCGCTAAGATGAAAGGTACACATCTACCGTCTCATGCACCTAAGCTCCAAGGGATCAAGCACCTCCATAAGTCCTCTTTCTTCTCTTGCCCTCTTCTTCTGAAACGGCAACGGTTCAGGCAGTTAATGTAGCCTAACGCCTGCTGACCGCGGGCCGGGACGCTTGGGTTTTTATACCGGGCCGCACTTCCGATCGCTGCCGATTAATTACAGACTATGGACTAAGAGCCATCTTTTCTTCACCAGACTGGCCTTCCTCACATCTGAGCTGCTCACATGAAATCGAAGACCTCGGTGCCACCCTGAGAGATCAGCGGCGGCCCAGCCGTCATGGAAGAACGCACGGCGGCGGCGATGTTCACAGAAAACTTCTACTTAACACAAACTGTGTGATCGCTGACGGGTGACCGTGAGGCCTTCATTTACATTCTACAATTATAAATTTTATCCAAATTGACCTACGGTGCATTACAAGTGTACATTTTGTTAGTTATAACCCTCACAAAAAAGTATAGTTTAAAAAGTATACTACTAAATATACTTTATATCATTAAATAATGGACAATCAAATCCGTTCCAAACTCACGGCTAACAGTTTATGTGCTTCTGAGGAAAATAAATAAATGAAAGGACATGCAAGTCTGACTGTGTTGTGATCTACTCCTTCTATCCATCTCACCCTCCTGCCAGGCCGGCTCAGAAGCAGACGGGTTCTGTCTTTCTCTTCATCCGACTCTTTTCTCCATCACACACTGGCCTTGTGCCGGACATCAAATGACCACTCAGCCCCCCGAGGAGCGCTCAAGTTGCTACCTCCTCATTTGAGCAGCCTCCCGTTTTCCCCCAGCTCTCTCCTCACGGGGACGCGCGACATCTGCATGTCTGAGATCGGGAGGCGTTCGCGGGCGCTCCGTCCGTCTGTCAGTGGATCATATTGGCCTGTCACGTCATCCTCCTCTTATTATTCAGTACAGGGAGAGAGAAAGAGAGAGGAGAGGAGTCGGGGGAAAATGAGAGCGAGAGTGCAGAAAACATTTTCATAGATTTCTGGCACTTCATTGTTTGTGCCAAATTGCCCCACAGATACATGTAACTGGTTTTATTCACCAATGTTTACTCTGTAATCGTTATCACATAATCTAATTACTGCTGCTTTCCACAACCCACCCCCTCCCACCCCGTCCGTCAATTTGAGGCAGTGCGATCGATAGAGAGGAATTTGCATAAAAATCTATTTGGCATCTTGAACGAATGACGGCTTGGATCAAGCAGTGAGCTCTGGGGATGAAGATGCTGCCAGCCCCCATCCATCCCCCCAAAAAACACAGAGGTGAACCGTCTCTTTACAGAGAATATGGGCTGGATTTAATCACGGTTTATACATTCTTATTCTTACAGCGCAGAAGTTCAATGATGGGTCATTTGTGGTAATGCACATTAGAGATGGATTATAAATTAAACACTCGTGCTCCTTTATATTTAGATTGTTGTTTTGGGAAGATACTTACAGAAATTGGATATTCATGACTACTTGAGCAGTTAACCTTTGTATTGTGTTCATGTTTTTGTGGGGCAAGTGAACCCATGGAATTATTTGTTTTGAATCAAACATCCATCAAATGTGTGTTAAAAAACTGAAGAGATGTTTCCTTTATCCCAATTACAGCATGTGAAGAGTTTGGTTCCAAAATGAGATAACTCCATGTCTAAATATTTTCTAAAAACATGATTTTTTGTTATGTTATCATGTTTTTATTGTGTTTTATTGTGTTGGTGAGCTGTATTTTTTGTTATTATGGCTATAATCAAAACAAAACAACTTCAGATTGATTGATATAAATTGGAATGCACAATAAAAAAACATGAGTCATCTCATTTTGAAACCAAACTCTTCGTATAGAGTTTGCTCAATATTTACCTCTGTTAAATCACATTCATGAAACAAGTTGTTATTTGTTTTTTTAATACATTTTAGTATAAAGGGTAACTATGATATGGGTGAAAAACCTTGTTGAAAAATAAACATGTCTGAGGTTGAGAATTGCATTTAAAGAAAAACTTGAAGCTGGCACCCACAAACCCGAACACCACACAAGGGTTGCAAGTCAACGCTCATCACATTTGTGTTGCAAATTTAAAGTTTAAAGTTGTATATCATATATAATGCTTTGTTTGCATTTATTTGCAGAATATTGATAGTAGATAAACAAAATAATAAAAAGCGCTATATAAAGGTGAAGAAAATACCTGTATATGACAGACGGAAGCGGTATCATGTATTATCTGAATGATAAGACAAATCTAAATGTTTAATTTGTATATGGATTTATTTACTAAATGAGTTATGCCTACATGTACAAAAACACCACAATATAGGTACAGTTAGTATGTTTATCTTCACGATAACAAATGGAATATGCACACAAGATTTATATATTTTTTTAATAAAAATATATTATATGTACTATATATATATATATAGAAAGAGAGAGGTTATATATTGCTGTGCTCTTCAGCTTCTCAGCACAGAGCTTCTGCCCATATCTTGCGTTTGCTTGCTTTCTGTTTCAGGCTGTTGTAAGGGATCTTTCAGGACCGGCGTTTGGCTCGGATCCATGCGTATGTTTCACTGCCTGGGACCTGAAGCCTCCTGCTCGGAGCGCAGGGTGAAGGAGAAACTAACACAGTCTCCTTGTCAGCTGCAAGGGTAATTACTCCTGGCTGAAATTACTCAACATTTGTTTATTAGTTCCCCTGAGCACACTGTAAATAGATTGTCCGTTACAGTCCGATCGCATTAGAGACCGTGTAGCCCCTCAGAAGCCCCCCAGCCTCCTGTTGGCTGTACGTCTGGTTTCTCACAGAGAGAACTGTGTTCCAGCCGAGCGTTCTCCATTAGCGACGCTGTGCTATGTCTAAAACACCACCGCGGCCAACGTAATTGCTGAATTCTATCACACTGAAGGGCTGAATAACAAAGACAGCACATACCAAAGGAAATTTTCTGAAGTTAAACGTTTAGGTGCGTATTAGGCTTTTGTGAGAATTTAAACGTTTGCTTCTTCACAGCACTCAGATCACTAAAAAAGGTTTTTGTCATTTGGTCAAAATGTTAAAGGCAACTATTTACAATATAAGCAAGAAAGGTCAAGTCAAGTCAACTTTATTTATATAGCGCTTTTTAATTGTCATTGTTACAAAGCAGCTGTACAAGAAAACACATGAGCAAAACATATAAGGTTATACAAATCAGAACAAAAAGGTGAAAACACAGAAGACAGACACACCCGCACACACACAAAACACTCAACACAACACGCACAAAAACACACAGACAAACACGAACACAGACAGACACGCACAGCGGCCATCACCTTGAACAACACACCCAAGATAAGGAGAGAGAAACACAGGTCAAATATTAAACAGACTATAAATTCCTATATGCATTGTTAATTAAAAAAAAACTTCTAGCAGGCAAACGGTATGCAAACGGTGGCAAGCAACCCAAAACTCCATTGGAGAAAACAAAAACTCAGAGGGAAACCAGGCCTTACCAGGGGATTCCATTTCCCCTCTGGCAAAAACTGCAGCTCTGCAAAAGCTCGACAGTGCTTTCACAACACAAAATATCATTAATAATCTAATAGCAGCTGAAACTTTGTAGTGAAGACGTGTCAAAATGTGAAATAATATATAAATAGTAGCGACTTAAGTACATCATTATGTTCTTATTGAGGAATTAATTTGATATTTGAGATATACCTTTAAGAGTACTTGGAAATACAGTAGATTTGAAGTAAATTTCAACTGACTGACTACAAAGAAGATCAGGTTCAGTTTCACGCTTTATTTCCCCGAAAACTTGAGTTTATACGACAGTATGTCAAACCATGTGAAAAAAGTAGGCAGCAAAAGAATAAACACAACTACAAGTCAAGTAGACTTACTATACATGTCTAAAACAAAAGATTGAGGACAAGAATAGGTCAAATATACACATACTCTATATATTGTGAATTTCAGCTTCCAAGTCCCAGTGAAATTACAAATGGCAATGCTTATTTCTCCATTAAATATTGCAGCGTTTATTTTAAACAATTTTAATTTACATTTTCATTTAGTCATTTAGCAGACCCTTTTATCCAAAGTGACTTACAAAGGAAGCAATTGGAACAACATTAAGCTTAAGCGCCTACCAAAGTATACAAAAGCTGCGTTTTTTTAAGGCTGCAAAGAGAAGAAAATATATAGAAGTCAGCCCTTATCAGTCAGGTGCTGACCGAAGAAATGTTTTCAGACGATTCTTAAAGATGGCTACAGAATCTGCTGATTTTGTAGCAGCGGGCAGATCATCACACCTTTTTGGGATCGCACTCCAAGAGACTGTTCGCTTGCAGAGCGCAGGGATCTGGCGGGTACATAAATCCGTGTTAGCGAGTAAAGATATGGGCGTGCCAAACCAGCGGTGGTCTTGTAGGCCTAGAGCAGAGTCTTGAACTTGATGCGAGCAACTATAGGGAGCCAATGTAACTTAATGAAGAGAGGAGTGATGAGTTCTCTCTTCCGTTCATTGAAGACCACTCTTGCCGCAGCATTCTGGATCATCTGTAGAGGTGTTGTTGAGCATGCTGGAAGTCCAGCTAGTAGCGCATCACACTAATCCAGTCTGGACAGGACAAGAGCCTGGACTAGGACTTGCATGGCATGCTTGTACAGGAAAGGTCTAACTTTAATAATGTTGCAGAGGATGAATTTACGGGACCGGGTGGTGCTGGCAATTTGATCCGTGAAGTTTAGCTGATCATTGATTACCACTCCCAGGTTTCTGGCCGTTCCGGAAGGTGTGATGGTCGATGATCCCAGTTGAATAGAGAGGTTGTGATGAATTTTCGGGTCGGCGGGCATTACAAGCAGTTCTGTTTTTGCAAGGTTGAGCGGCAGGTGATGGTCCTTCATCCAAAGCGAAATGTCACTCAGGCCTGCTGAAATAGCTGCAGTCTGAAGTGACAGGTATCAATGTGGGTCATTCTCTTTTTTTAAATAATGTGCCCTCATAATCTTAAACTAAAATTTGAAATTGCACTTCCGCTCTGTAGTAAAAACGGCTTGGGCGGAGCATCCGTTTACTCCTCCCCTTCAAATGTGAGTCTGCTGCCAGTTCCATTTCAAAATGCAATGGCTGTTTTTATACATCCAATCAAATCGCATAAAAAAACGAAAGCCACGGCCACTATTTTTCTCATTCAAAATCCCATTTCACTCGGAAATGCATCAAAATAGAGAGGTAAAAAACGATCGCAACTTCCAGTTCACAGGGACTTTAAAGTTGAATGTAGATAAACTCACAAACCAACTTTACTAATAAAGCAGTCATGCAACAAGAACAAATCGTGATACTCAGCCTCAATGATTCCCGCACAAAAGCAAGCTTGAACCATGTCAGCCGTTACCTACATATAATTTCGTACTGCTTTCCAGTTTTTACTGTTGTTATTTTCTGCCCACCGACGAGTGAACATCCTCGTAGAGGAGACCATGTATTTGTGTATTCTGTGATGGAAAGATGAGGCGAGCCAAGGTCTGTCCCTGTATTCATCGTGTTGGATGGTTCCTGTCAGATATGACATTCTGAAACACTTGACCCACAAAAATGAATTCTCGGCCAGAGCCCAGTGACAGCGATGGGCAATTCATTCCCCTAAAATGTGAGGAGATAAAAAGGAGGCGAAAGCAATAGCGCTGTCAAAGGAGGACAGAGCAGAGTCAGGGAGTAAATCTATGTTTGAGAATGTGAAATCCATACATAAAAAGCGATTTCCAGGGAAATGGCTTTAGTTTAAGACGCTGGCTGATGTGGCTTTTGCTTTGATCAAGAAAGAGAATCGTATGCCGGCCAATAAGACGGAGAAATTCGCTTCTCTCTCTCTGTAAAATATTGTGTTGTTAGAGATGGGCTCTGTGGACGTTAGACTAATAAAATCTCGTCCTTCCATTTCTCTCCGTGCCTCCAGCGCTAGCCCTAATAACAGCCTGTGTGCAAATAAGGCCTTCGAGCCCCTGGACATCTATCAGAGCCCTCCTGAGTCACATTACACCACCTTAATGGCCACTTTGTGTGTGGTTATGATATTAATTTTTAGTGTTTTCTGAAGAGCTTTAATCAGTAATGTGACATTGTCTCACTGCTGCAGGGATTCCTCTTCCTCCATATTACTTTTCTTTATGGACTCAATTTATCAATGAGAGAAAAATATAAAAAAGTCCTAATTTTCTCATCTGTTCATTTTCTCTTTATCCTATTCGCCACTTCTACGCCTATTTCCCTCTTTTATTTTCTCATCTGCTCATTTTCTCTCCTCATTTCTCCCATCTATTGGTTTACTTCGGTCATCGTATTTTCTCCACCTCTCTGCCTGTTTTCTTCTCTCTTCTCCTCGTTTATCCTCTGCTCATTTTCTCATCTCCATCTTTAATTTTCTCCTCTCTGGTCATTTCTTATCTTCTATGTTTATTTTTTATTTTTCATTTACTCATTTGCACTTTTTCTTCTCTCTGCTTATTTTTTCCTTTTCTCAGATTTTATCTTATTTCATTTTCTCCTCTTCCCGTTTGTATTCTTTTGTCCTGATCATTTTCTCCACCTTTCTCTTCTCTGCTTATTTTCTCCTCCTCTCATTTTCTCCCCTGTTCTTAATTTCCCACCTCGGTTCATTTTCTCATCTCTTCTTTTTCTCCAATCCTCATCGTCTCCCCTCTGCTCATTTTCATCTCTCCTCATTGTCTCCCCTTGCTTTTCTTCTCTTTGTTCATTTTCTCATCTCCTCATCGTCTCCCCTCTGCTCATTTTCTTCTCCTCTCCTCCTTTTCTTCGTTCATTTTCTCATCTGCTCATTTTCATATTTCCTCATTGTCTCCCCCCTGCTCATTTTCTCCTTCTTTTCTTCTCTTCGTTCATTTTCTCATTTGCTCATTTTCATCTCTCCTCATTGTCTCCCCCCTGCTCATTTTCTCCTTTTCTTCTCTTCGTTCATTTTCTCATCTGCTCATTTTCATCTCTCCTCATTTTCTCCCCCCTGCTCATTTTCTCCTTTTCTTCTCTTCGTTCATTTTCTCATCTGCTCATTTTCATCTCTCCTCATTGTCTCCCCCCTGCTCATTTTCTCCTTTTCTTCTCTTCGTTCATTTTCTCATCTGCTCATTTTCATCTCTCCTCATTTTCTCCCCCCTGCTCACTTTCTCCTTTTCTTCTCTTCGTTCATTTTCTCATCTGCTCATTTTCATCTCTCCTCATTATCTCCCCCCTGCTCATTTTCTCCTTTTCTTCTCTTCGTTCATTTTCTCATCTGCTCATTTTCATCTCTCCTCATTATCTCCCCCTGCTCATTTTCTCCTTTTCTTCTCTTCGTTCATTTTCTCATCTGCTCATTTTCATCTCTCCTCATTGTCTCCCCCCTGCTCATTTTCTCCTTTTCTTCTCTTCGTTCATTTTCTCATTTGCTCATTTTCATCTCTCCTCATTATCTCCCCCCTGCTCATTTTCTCATTTTCTTCTCTTCGTTTATTTTTTCATCTGCTCATTTTCATCTCTCCTCATTATCTCCCCCCTGCTCATTTTCTCCTTTTCTTCTCTTCGTTCATTTTCTCATCTGCTCATTTTCATCTCTCCTCATTGTCTCCCCCCTGCTCATTTTCTCCTTCTTTTCTTCTCTTCGTTCATTTTCTCATCTGCTCATTTTCATCTCTCCTCATTATCTCCCCCCTGCTCATTTTCTCCTTTTCTTCTCTTCGTTCATTTTCTCATCTGCTCATTTTCATCTCTCCTCATTGTCTCCCCCCTGCTCACTTTCTCCTTTTCTTCTCTTCGTTCATTTTCTCATCTGCTAATTTTCATCTCTCCTCATTATCTCCCCCCTGCTCATTTTCTCCTTTTCTTTTCTTCGTTCATTTTCCCATCTGCTCATTTTCATCTCTCCTCATTATCTCCCCCCTGCTCATTTTCTCCTTTTCTTCTCTTCGTTCATTTTCTCATCTGCTCATTTTCATCTCTCCTCATTGTCTCCCCCCTGCTCATTTTCTCCTTCTTTTCTTCTCTTCGTTCATTTTCTCATCTGCTCATTTTCATCTCTCCTCATTGTCTCCCCCTGCTCATTTTCTCCTTCTTTTCTTCTCTTCGTTCATTTTCTCGTCTCCTCATCTTCATCTCTCCTCATTGTCTCCCCCTGCTCATTTTCTCCTTCTTTTCTTCTCTTCGTTCATTTTCTCGTCTCCTCATCTTCATCTCTCCTCATTGTCTCCCCCCTGCTCATTTTCTCCTTTTCTTCTCTTCGTTCATTTTCTCATCTGCTCATTTTCATCTCTCCTCATTATCTCCCCCCTGCTCATTTTCTCCTTTTCTTCTCTTCGTTTATTTTCTCATCTGCTCATTTTCATCTCTCCTCATTATCTCCCCCCTGCTCATTTTCTCCTTTTCTTCTCTTCGTTCATTTTCTCATCTGCTCATTTTCATCTCTCCTCATTGTCTCCCCCCTGCTCATTTTCTCCTTTTCTTTTCTTCGTTCATTTTCTCATCTGCTCATTTTCATCTCTCCTCATTATCTCCCCCTGCTCATTTTCTCCTTTTCTTCTCTTCGTTCATTTTCTAATCTGCTCATTTTCATCTCTCCTCATTGTCTCCCCCCTGCTCACTTTCTCCTTTTCTTCTCTTCGTTCATTTTCTCATCTGCTCATTTTCATCTCTCCTCATTATCTCCCCCCTGCTCATTTTCTCCTTTTCTTCTCTTCGTTCATTTTCTCATCTGCTCATTTTCATCTCTCCTCATTATCTCCCCCTGCTCATTTTCTCCTTTTCTTCTCTTCGTTCATTTTCTCATCTGCTCATTTTCATCTCTCCTCATTATCTCCCCCCTGCTCATTTTCTCCTTTTCTTCTCTTCGTTCATTTTCTCATCTGCTCATTTTCATCTCTCCTCATTATCTCCCCCTGCTCATTTTCTCCTTTTCTTCTCTTCGTTCATTTTCTCATCTGCTCATTTTCATCTCTCCTCATTGTCTCCCCTCTGCTCATTTTCTCCTTTTCTTCTCTTCGTTCATTTTCTCATCTGCTCATTTTCATCTCTCCTCATTGTCTCCCCCTGCTCATTTTCTCCTTTTCTTCTCTTCGTTCATTTTCTCATCTGCTCATTTTCATCTCTCCTCATTGTCTCCCCCCTGCTCATTTTCTCCTTTTCTTTTCTTCGTTCATTTTCTCATCTGCTCATTTTCATCTCTCCTCATTGTCTCCCCCCTGCTCACTTTCTCCTTTTCTTCTCTTCGTTCATTTTCTCATCTGCTCATTTTCATCTCTCCTCATTATCTCCCCCCTGCTCATTTTCTCCTTCTTTTCTTCTCTTCTTTCATTTTCTCGTCTCCTCATCTTCATCTCTCCTCATTGTCTCCCCCCTGCTCATTTTCTCCTTCTTTTCTTCTCTTCGTTCATTTTCTCGTCTCCTCATCTTCATCTCTCCTCATTGTCTCCCCCCTGCTCATTTTCTCCTTTTCTTCTCTTCGTTCATTTTCTCATTTGCTCATTTTCATCTCTCCTCATTATCTCCCCCCTGCTCATTTTCTCCTTTTCTTCTCTTCGTTCATTTTCTCGTCTCCTCATTTTCATCTCTCCTCGTCTCCCCCCTTATCATTTTCTCCTCCTTTTCTTCATTTTGTTAATTTTCTCATCTCCCCATCGTCTCCCAGTTACATTACATTCAATTTACGCAGATGTTTAATCCAAAGCGACTGATATTGCATGATACTATATTAGACTTAAGTTTCTTGTTCACTCTGCTCATTTTCTTCTCCTCTCCTCACTGTCTGCCCTCTACTCATTTTCTTCTCTTCCCTCCTCTCCTGTGAGAATGTGGATAGTGCGGCTGCTGATAGTCCTGCCAACTCTCAGCTCATGTGAGCAGATCAACAGATGGCCAGCTACACTCGGGGTCTGAGGAACAAGCTACCACGCAAACACTAGATGTCATTTTGCATTTTTAAATACACGTCACACCCCCCTCCTGCAGAATGTCAGAGTCTGATAGCATCAGCCGGCAGCACGGATCCCTCTAATAGATTTGGTTTAAAATGCCTTTCCTCAAAGAGCACAGCAAAACGTGAAGCTGCTTTCAAAAGACAACATGAAACGTGGTTTGCAACCCATTTTACTATAATATAACATGGATATTAAATGAAAAATATAGGTCAGGTATGAATTTGATCCAAATGACCACGACAAACAATATTGCAGCTGGTTAAAGCAGATACTTCAATTTGAAATTATTTTAAGACATTTTGCAGCAATGAACCATGCAAATGAAGTGTAGAAACATGCTTCAGGGAAGCTTTTTAAAACATGTCATCTGAATTTTTTGATTATCATCCAAATCAGGTTCAGTGAGAGTTTTGATGCATTTACACTTTTCCCGCTGTGGAGATTTCAAACACTAGTTTTCACAGTATGAAAAGATACATCCGTTGTTTAACACCATTGAGTTTTTTCCGTATATTTGCACCATCACCTCATTGACCCCTTCAATTTCATCAACTCCCAATATGTATCTTAAAATTTCAATGAAACGTTGTTTGCTTTTTGAAAGCCTCACATCTTTCCGGTTGTCTCTGCATTTAAACATACAAGTCACTCGCTTGCAAAACCTGCCAACATATCAGGCTGTTCTTTGTACTTTGGTGATCGTATAGATCACAGGCTTCTTGCTTTGCACCCTAAAATCCTCAGCTGAGAAATCAAACCTGTAAAACAATGTCTACTCAAAATAGCGGCTATGGAGAAAGAGAGAGAGAAGACGTGCAAGGGCCGTTTAAAATGCAAGAAAACTCTTCCCCGCTTTCCTCAGAGCTCCAGGATTTGGAGGACGGGGAGGCGGAGGGGTACGAACGAACAGCCGTCACTCTCTGTGTGCAATTTCATTCATCTAACAAGGCTCTGGAAGTATGCTAGAAAGGAGTGGGCCGATGATAATTGCCTTTAAAGACTGAGGAAGAGAGAGGAGAGGAGATAAAAGATCCGCACCAAAGAGCACATTAGGACATGGGAGGGGCTGGCAGGACCGCCGAGGCTTTTCGTATAAATAGTCTTGAAATGAGAAGTTTCTGCCAAGGATTGAAGTGAAGAAATTCTCTCGGCGGGGGCAGCGGGCCACACCAAATAATCCTTGACTTAGCGTCCCATTCTGAATCCCATATTAGCTACAGAGATTTAAATGTAAATATGCCATTAGGCTGTCATTAAAGTGATCAAACTGCGCACCACACAGGTCAGGCCAGCCACTGTTAATTTTGCAGGCAAAAGCTTTTTTTCCCATCTCTCTTGAAATGTTAATAACTTTCTATTAGTTAATGTAGCGTGACTAAAATTCAAATTAGACATAATTTATTTTAATATCTGTGACTAGCGAGCCTGACCGTTTAGCCATGGTCTGCAGAAGAATACAAGATTGTAAATCGGACTCATTTGCATCGGATGGTTTTAGAACGCCTTGTCTCTCGCTTTTTCGCCATTGTGATGAATCATCTCTGATCCAGGAGGTACAACTGTTCTTTAGTGAATATTGCCAGACGTCACTTTCAATATACGTCTTTATGAGCATGCATTGGGCGGGTGAAACTCGAAAATGACCATCCAGATTATTATGGTAAAATTATATTGTTTAATATTTGGAATAGAATATGGTCCTAAATTGCAACATTGAAATGTCACGTGTTATCCAAGTAAAACATGTTTTTAGAATATTTTGGCTGTACACATGAAAACTGTATTTTAAAATCATAAAATATCAGATGTCAAGTTTGAATTAGATAATACTTATGAGTCCGGCAAATAACTTTATTTATTTATCTCGATAACCTGGAATAAGAAAACGCGTACTGCTAGGTTAAAAATATGTTTGCTAGCCTAAATCCCAGGTGAAAAAGTGCATTATAATACACTTCAAATGCTCTATTTTCTAACAATAATATAAAAACTAATGTACTTGATATGGGTTAATAAATAAGTTCACGAATAAATCATACATGTGTCCAATGGTGTGACATAGTAAAATTTAGAAAACAAACTTTAATATTACATTGTTTTATATTAATACAATTTATACTTATCATATAAAGTAGCATTGGGGAGATTTATCTTCATTGTTAGTTTAAAAAGAATTTCTGTCACACCATAGGAAAAATTTGCATAGTCTGTCAAATACCCATATACAAAAAAAAATACTTTTTAGTTCTTAACATAAACGTAAGAAGATGTAAGTGTACTCAACTGTGCTATTTCGACGACCCTATAAATAGAAGTACAAAAAATATATATTTGCAATATATTAAGTACAAAATGAAAATGTGACAGTTTAATACCGGCCGACACAAACATTCATCACAACTTCTCAGTTCAACTGGGCTCATCAACCATCACACCATCTAGAAAGGCCAGCACTTTAAGCAAGACCATGCAATAAAATCCCAGTTAAAACAGTGTACTTAGTACACTTTAAGTGCACTTCAATAATGCACTTAATTTCATTTTTCATCTCAGACGCTTGTTTTGATACCTTCAGAAGACACGCTCGCTTAACTAGCTCTAGTATCAGAAGTTGTTGATGCAGTCGAAAGGCCACTCCAGCATTCTGGGAGACGGACAGAAATTGGGGCTGAGAGCAAGTAAGCCTGCTGATTGGAAACAGCTGGGAAAAAGAGGGAGGACGCCCACTTTGGAAAAATCTGGGTGACCCCCACTGGCATGTGAAAGCGCATCTTCTCAGCTGCCAAACCTAACGCAAGTTAAGTGGGATCTGTGGGCCATGGCGCAGGATGGTACCAACAGCACTCAACTCGTACACCCCACGGACTAGATGACACACGAGCATTACTTCAACACCAGCTTTAGATACCTGAAGGAATGATCCTCCAAACCTACATCAAATCTTTGCTTTACCTTCAAAAAAACTAAACACTTCATCTTCCCCATCCCAACTACTCACGCACAATACTGTCAATGAGAAAAAGCTTTTTATGCAGTTGAAATAAAAATGCTTTATCCGCTGGCATAAGTAAATAAGTAACATAAGAACATACTGTATATTATAATCTGATCACGTGAGGCCACCTAATAAATGAGTAATATTATTTTAAACATTCTGCTATTCAAAAAACTGAAAGAAACATAATATTCAAGGTGTATAAAAGCGTCTGCAAACATGAGTACTGTATAAAAAAAAACTCCTTCCATTACTGCAAAATGAAGGGTAAGTGAGCAGAAATGCACAACATTTAAAATGTGCATTATGTTTTCTAAATAAGCTGTTGTCAGACACAACATCAGTGAGAAGAGATGGTTCGTCTCGATATATTGCAGTAAACGTGCACCTTTGTGTTTCGGGCATGATCTTAAAGGCATGTGTAATTTTCTTTGAGAAAACCTGAACAGGCTGAAGTAATTCGAATGGAGACTCTTACACATTAAGAGGGATTTCGAGAAAGCAAATAGAAGATCAGCTCTTTGATAATTGCAGATATGTCAAAAAGACGTTGAGTTAAAAACATCTGAATTGCACAATTACACAGAATATTTAGAAATGAAAATACGTAGAAAAAAGAGAAATGTGTTATGATAGCTAAATCTACTTTGTGAATTTTACTAATCAAAATAAATACTATGAAAAACAATGTTTCTTACATTAAAAACCAATGTGATGAGGTCTATTGTTTCAAACTTGACTCATTACATGACATTACATATCTTAGTTGACTTCTTTTAGGTAAACGGTTATTCAACTGGTCTGGCTTCAGTGTACAAGCATCACTATTGGACTCAAAAACAAGCACTCAGAGCAGTGAAACTAATATCATAAAATAACTATTTCTAAATAAATGACCTGCATAAGAAGGTATTGTGAAACTAATCTTTTAGATTTGAAATATCTCTTCAAAACATCTCTCGCACGTGCACGAGCGAGATAAACAAACCTCTTCTCTCATTGTTTCTGTTTTTACTATATGATAATATCGTCTCAGAGAGAAGGAATAATCTCAGTCGCTCATTCTCCTGCCGATGGAGTCAAAGGGTTGAAACCCCTCCTTCTGTCCGGCCCCCCGACGAGGAGCAGTCGTGGCATAGCACGGCCCGGCCTCATCTACATGTGAGTAATAATCATTTGTGCGACGTCTCCAAAACGGTCCTCAGTCTTCTCAGTCCATTCATATTTTAAGAATCGCACCAAAGATTACAGTGTTTAGCATTTCAGAGGAAGTGCTTTGTGCATTTCGGCAGCGATCGACTAACATTTAGCGCCCTTCATCGTAACGCAAATCTGCATTGATATTAATATTAATGAATATGCTAATTAGGGCGGCTTGATGGGGGGACACTTATTCATATTAGATTCATTAATGTAATGAATGCATGGCATTATCAGTGCCTGTGTTCCTGTGTCCTTGATATGCAATGAGGGCTTTAAGATCAAACGTAAGGTGTGTCTTTGCCGAGATTATATATAACATTCAGGGTGGGCGAAATATGTATATATTTTAAATAAAACATGCTATGTTCAACATTGAACGAAACAGAAATCGAGCTAATTTGCATCAGGCACTTTAAGAAACGCTCAACTGCGTACCACCATTCAAAAAACGATATCTGTCTAATACGGCCCAAAAATACGAGGGTGAAACCAATTTAACTAGTGGCCACCAAAGTCGTCTGCGGAATGATCAGCGTTGAGATTCGGCCTGTGTAAGCCTCTTATCAACGGCGGCGTAGAACCCTGTCGCACTTCTGAATTTCAGAGATATAGCAATACAATAAATTTGACATTTTAAAGCTTTGGCTTTACTTGTTAATTGGAAACTCATTTTAAATTGAACTTAGGGAACTTAATAAGTGTATGTTTAGATTGAAGACTGTTCAGAGCTGAAGGGGGGGGACGGGAAGATCAGAGCGCCTACTTTCATACGAGATTGGCTAAAGGTCTAAAATTCTGGGTCATTTTATTTAACTCCTAATCAAGAGGTATTCCAGGTGGGTTCCATTTTAAGGTGATTTATGGCTGTCATATTGCAGTTTAATTTGGGTGCGGTATGAATCCATGCTCTTTTCATTTAGCTTAATATCACAGAGCCCGTGCTGCATTATCTCTAAGCATTAAACAAAACGTGCACGCAAGTCAGTCTGGTAAATTGACAGCGTCGGGCGGGAGAAAGAAATCACGTTTTCGAAGCCGGCGGAGGCCAGCGCACGCAAGGCGTTTGTGAGTGGACGCTCGCTGCTTTGCATAATATCCCACTAACAGGCAATTAAATGGCTGTCCCTCCTCATCCACAGGTGACTGTGACGTCCCACCTCCAGCAATCAGATGAAAGAAATTTGAACTGTTTAAAGCCGACTGAACTCTAAGCGCAGTTCTGCGTGAATGTAAATTGACGTCTGGCATGTTTGGGTTTTTCGGTGTGAAATACGATCACTCGTACGCATACTACGTTGCAGTCTACCACGCAGTTTGTGTATAATTGATTTATTGGTATTTTTGTACTTCAAAAACGTGACCGAAGACCCAAAGTATGAATGTACATTACATGCACGCTGTCGCTCGGAACCCATTTCAATGTGCATGCGCAAAATGATATTTAAGAGGATTCAATGGCTGCAAACGAACCACGTTTTGTGGTGGCATCCCAAAAAGGTAAAGAATCTCTCTCGCGTACCTTCTCTGGATGTGGAATGATCTGCCCGCTCCTGTAAGATCATCGGGATCTGTAGCCATCTTTGAGAATCCTTTCCGTCAGCACCTGACCAATTATTTCTGACTTCAATCTCTTTTCTACTCTTTAAAAAAATGTATTAAAATGTTTACGGCTTAGCCCTGTATACTGTGGTAGGCTATAATGAGAGTAGGTTTCTGATTTCATGTGTACTTTTTGTTGTCCTTATTTTTTTCGAATTGCTTCCATTGTTTACCTCATCTGTAAGTTGCTTTGGATAAAAGCATCTGCTAAATGACTAAATGTAAATTTAGTAGGCAAGAATTACCCGGATGGTCTACTAATTCCACCGAGATTTGTGAGTGTGGATCGGATGGACACTTATCTATCCCATGATGCCAAGGGCAGCTATTAGCTGTGTCTTGTTTCGGAAGGCTGCATACTCCAGCCGTCTCATTTGATGCCTGCTACGTCATCAAGGCTGTCTCGTTTCATAAAAGCAGGACGGACACGTATGCATGCGTGTCCTTCTAATGCGACCTACTTTCACGAGAATTCGGAGGACACATGAGGTGTATCCTTCGTTGCTAGAGATAACCCACAATTCTTTGCGACGGCCAACATCTGTTATTTGAATAAACATCACCAGCGTTACTTTCAATGAAATATGTGATGTTAAAATGCTAGTTCACTAGTGCGTAGTGATTGGTCGAATACTGCACGGAAATGTAACATCAGGTTCCAAAACTACTGACAGGTGATAATATGGTATTGATCATTCCTTATCAATTCGAGCACGAATCTGATCTGGAAAATGAAGATCAAGCCAATACAACTTTGCCAGCGTGACTCGAGCAGGATGTAAAGGATTGGTTAAGAGTAATTGACTGTAGTGAAGTAGGCGGGACGAGAGCCGGGAGTGAAGACGAGCATCAGCTGTACGTGCACTGGTCTCGTATCACGGAGGAGATCGGGAGCATAAGAGGAGGAGCGACCAGACCGTCAGTGGGAGAGGACAAGGCCTGGCTTTTAGTTATGGTTTGTATGTGTCGCCGGCAGTCGCCCGTGAGGAGGCTGCCGCCTGTCTATTTGTGTTTACATTCATTTAGTAATGAAAGATGTTTAGCCAAATGAATAAATGTAAATGTAAATGTTTGCCGGTTCCCGTCTCCTTCCTTCCTCTTATTGAATCTTGTTACATTGACTATAAAAAAACAACCATATACATCATACAGAGGGATTACAGCAGGGAATGATAACATAATAAATACTTCTTGATCAACCAGTGTTATGCCATGTCTCAACAAAGACATTAAACCACATTATAAACACGACATTTGTTGCCTCTAGTTGGAACAGAATCACAGATTATTAGGATCACACAAAGAAACAACAACATCAAACTCAACTCGCGTTAGTCCGTAACAAAGTCTTTTACAATGAAAATATACTTACAGGCTGCGAATCTGAAGCGCCAGATAGTCCTTGCAGAGTATTAACTGTTGGAATTTCCCCACTTTTTAACGAAAGCTTCCGTGCATTGCCGGTCTTGATCCGTCCCAGATTCCTGAAGCAACAGTTGGATTGAACTTCTCTGGAACAGTATTAAAAATAAAATGTAACCATTCATTTTTTGTCGTATCATCTTTTGGCAGGGCAAACAAAGAGGATTTCTTTTCACAACGAAACACACATCGTCTCCGCGACAGATTTGGGCGGTCTTTGTCAAATCGTGTTACGAACTGACGTAGATTCGCCGGGGTGTGGTTACACAAGGCATTTCAGGCAGGTCTGGGCGAGCATTTGCTTCTAGATAGAATACATATTTAGTTTAGACACTTAAATTTGAACAATTTTACGTGTCTAATACATGCACGGGCAACTTTTAACACACCAAAGACAAAGAAAAACACGTATTTTTGGCGAATCACCCCTTTAAATTGCCGAGGAGGAAAAAATTTGAAATAAAAGAACAAATATTAAACACATGAATAATCTGGTTTTGGGTCAATTTCATGAGAAATGTTTGAGTTCACATTTGTTTTGATTGCAGACGTGAGGAATCTGAACACACTGTTGACAGCACTTCTGAAACTCTAATTTAGACATTTGTGAGATCTCATCTTCTTTTTCTTAAAAGAAACACGTATGCAAAAGTTTCAACTTGCTCTCGATTTCATCTTATTGATGTAAAAACAAGAGATCATCTCATCTGTGATTTTTCTTATGGTTCTTTAACACATTCAGCAACATGCACCATAAAACGCGCGCTGATAAAGTAAACAGGGTCAATTTTGATTTCGTGTTGAACTGTTTAAAACATATCATATTAAATGCTCCAGTAAATTCAGACGATAATAATATCACAGGCACGCTGAGCCAAGTATGCTGAAAAATGCCTAATTAACACACATACCTCCTGTAGTTTCTCAAACTGCCATCAGATGCAGCATCGCTGGGCCTGCAGCCCCCTCGGAGGGATCATTCCACCCCACAGCGAGGGCCTCTGCATGGGGGGAGCTCCATCATTTTACCCCCAACTCTACCCACCCCCTCACTAATGGCTGCTGGAGCTATCCAATCAATTGTGTCTGTAATACAGTATTAGAATTAAATGTCAACTATACGCATTTGTTTGCCAGGCCTGTTAGCAAGTCAAAATTTTTCAAAACTTTTCCTAAATATCATGTATGCATCAAACACTGTAAGTGATTTAAAATCACAGGTGTTGAGGCAAAAATTTATAATCCCAAAAATGTAAGACAGCAGACGTCTTTTCTTTATTTGGTTTTAAGTGAGCAAGTGTAGCCTACGGGAAAGTTTACACAGCAGGTTTATGATACTGAATTTTAATCATCATAACTTTATGAGTGTTTTGTTTAAATAATAAACAAAAAGAAAATAAGGGATATTAACCTATGCTGCAAGACTCTTACATGCATGGGTGCATTTTGTGTTCCCGTAACGTGTTTATCTGTTATTATTATACTAAATACTTTGTCTTATGAAATGGTTTTGCGGTGATAAAATTATAGTAAGTATCTGTTTAGCAGCTGGATTAGCATTTGTAATACCATTGGTAAATTTACCAGGATGTCTGTAGTTTAATTTAGTTAACCCATTTATGCAAGGTTTGCTTTGTGTGAGTATTGTGATGTCAATGTTGTAAATGAAATCTCGAGTTTGGTGAAAATAAATGTTGCGCAGATTATTTTCTTTTTAAATAGTGTACATGTTTTAAAGCTCTGTTGTTCAGCCATTTAGGTTGAACTTTGTTTCTTTCGTGCATTTACGCATTCGTCGGATAAAATGTGATTAGGGCATCTTGTTAAAAATGGTGGAGTGAAAAAGTGACTCTTTTTCATAAAGATGGATGGGCGGCACTTGGGTGTCACTGAGCGCTGTGTTTATTTAAAGCTGGTGTTGTTGGTGAAGGATCATTCTGGTCAGCACTTGGTACCCGGTTCGGGAGGAGATGAGGACCACCGCCGGGCGCCTGACAGTGATGAAGCGCGCACACACATGCATGCAGATTCATCTTTAGAGAGCTGCAGCAGCCATAGCGAAGGCGAGGAGAAGAGAGCGTGTGACCGTGCAGAAGTACAGCCAAACTCCAGCCAGAAACCTGCAACAGATTACAGTATATAACACTGAAAATATATATAGAGATTAATCAATGTCAAAATACATCTCTTGCTGTAATTGTAACGTAATATTTGTTCTAATTTGAAAAAAGTGTATGGTTGCATTTCTTATTTTAAATATTGAAGACATTCAGAATTATGTCCTGGTTAAGATCTGGTACTTAAACTTTATGAATTATAACTCCATTAGTTGGCATGGAAATAACACTTCACAAGGTGGAAATAAAAAGTAAAAAGGTAAACATTTTCATTGAGGGGACAGAAGGTATAAAGCATTATCCAGGGGAGCTGTGAATGTGTGTGTGTGCGTGCGTGCATGAAATGACAGAAATATGAATGTATTTATGTATTCAAGCTGCCCTCTGCTGTTGATTGTCTCCATGACAAGACAAAGATTGATAAAGAGTGGAGATGTATTATCTCTCATTACCTGTGTGGAGCCAAATACTCAGTGAGAAATAAAAAAAACATCTTGTTCAGTGCAACATATGTGTGACATTGACATTTTATTATTGAAGGGACAGCTCGCCCAAAAATGAAAATGATTGTATCATTTACTCATCCTTTGTCCTTCCAAACCCTTTATGACTTTCTATCTGCGGAACACAAAAGAAGATATTTTGAAGATTGTAAGTAACCAAACAACACTAAACTCCATTGATTTCCGTTGTATGAACACAAAGCCAATGAGACTGTAACATTGAAAAATATATAGGTTTTGAACAACATAAGGAGAATTAATGATGACAGAATTTAAAATTCAAAACAATTGCTTTAATAAATGCACAGGGGTGATCGGGCCAAGTGTTCACTGGGGGGAGTTGCCACAAGGGACAATATTTAAATTAGACCTGTTGAAAAATGTGTTGTTTTGTCTAGCAATGCTAACACTAAACTGTCCTAAAAACTCTTAAATTAAAACAATGTGTCAATTCTATTCAATTCTACAAATGAACCTTTTAATAAATAATAACATTTATAATAAAATTACAGTCATACATTAACATAACAGTCAGTTATGACTGACTTTTTAATCGATTTGCGCTATTTTTTTAAATAGTTGTGTGCTTAATTGCTTTACTGTTTTTATCCTGCTCCTGAGCAATAACGTTAGAAATGTTTTATGGCTTTTTTGTTCCCAACATTTACAAAATATGTTGTGCCTTTGTCCCCCTGAGACCATTCATTTTTGTCTTGTGCCTTTTTTAATTGATATGAAACTATACATGCCACGGTTATAAGACATACAGGATCTGCCTTGAAAGTGCACACCCTGTTCAGGGTTCAGCCAGGACAACTTCTGATTGAAAGCGTCTTCAAAGCATCAAAAGGCACAGACAGTTCTTATCCATCTGTCGGGAGTGATACTGAAGTATAAAGTGGTTTCACCAAACTGCAGAATTTCTATATGACTCGTGGATAAAATGCTAAAACTAATGGAGGTGATTGTAAACGCGCAGATAATGGCGGCTGTGTGTATCTGTGACCTGCCACACACTCATCCTTCCTCAAGGACAAGAAGATTCTGTTGAGGTAGATCAATAAGCCATGAAAGAATGTGAGCTGAAGTGATTTTGCAATGGCTAAATTAGTGTCCTTATAGGTGTCTCTATGGACAGCTATCCACAAGTCATCCGCCATATTGGAATGGTCAAAGTTGGTCTGTGAGCCCCCCTGTAATCTTAGTTATACGCATGTATCAAAGGTAACGTGCGGTTTTGTGGACTCAAACATTATAAATGCTAAACTAACATAATACAAAAAGACGAATGCGTTCGCTAACACGACATTTAAAAATGACCATATTATGAAACCTGTTTGAAACCTGTGAATACATAGAAAGCACAAAGCAACACATTCTCACCTGCGAAAGGTTTCCCATTTCTTTGGGGATTTAAATCTCGTAGTTTTTTTTGACCAGAGGCTGTGCAATGTGGTGGCATCTTGGAAAACTTTAGATTTTTGCAGCTTGTGACCACAGCAACTGAAACGTTGACTGTTCCAAGATGGCGGATACGCTGTAATTAAATGTAGCAGCATGTAAGTATCTATGGTCAACCAAAAGAGTATATTTTACCTTTCAAATCAAGAGTGGGACTTTAATGGCATCTAAGTAGGCAGCTTATTCTGAGGCTTCTCATTCACTTTGAATGGGTGACGTCATGCATGCCAAACTGAATTGTGGGGCCGTCACATCACTACTATTACGCGCAACAGAAGTTGAAAATTTTTCAACTTTTCAAGCACCAACGCAGTGTGTTGTGGTCCAATGTGATTGGTTGTTTTCACTATGATGATCGCGTCAGAGATACCTTTCTATCGAGAAGTGTTACGGTTGTCCATGCTATTGACTGGTGAGGTTTTTTTCTCATTAGGGATGTAAAATTGACCTAGCTTTTCTCAATAGGTGATAATGCATTGGTGGTGTTATTGCCCTATGGCATGATAATTGAATTCAGATCACGGCCTGAGACAGCAAGGACCAGTTTCATAAGCAAACTAGGCCAACATCCTCGATCCCAACCCCTTTCCAAATCTGCATCTCATCAGAATTCCCTTACATAACAACAGAGATGCGCGATCGCGTTGCATCATCGCGCATTCGCCGGCAGTTAGATCCAGAGCTCAAAGTCAAGTGCCCCCCACATCAAAAGTCTGAGTGATTTACCTCACAAAGCCTACCCGCTTTAATATGCCAGCTCCTCCACACGAAGGCCCTCTTTAAAGAGGAAATTGTGATTTTTAACCTCAGAATATTATGTTCTTTATTCTCCCTCTCTTCCCGCGGGCTGTGGGTAAACGGCGGCGAGGTATTTGGCAAGGCTAGAACAGACCGACTCTGATAATCCCATCTCTTTAAGCGCTGATAAGACAAGCAATTTAATGTAATTATAAACCTGGTGGCACAAATGGAACGGCAGTATTTTCAAATGGCGTAATACGCTAAAGTACACTCGCCGATTTGAATCGCGCTGCTCCAATTACCTCCCGGATGACAATACAGCCACGAAAGTAATTTTGCTCAAAATTTGACATTATCAACATAATTGGCTCTTACGGAAGGCTTGCGTGACACATTCATCACATCGCCGGCTATAAATACAACAGAGGAATGCGTTAAGAGGCCGAGCAAACACAACTCATCTCTCAAATAAACGTTGTTGACTAACACTATCATTACCTCGCCGCTTAATTACTTTTTGCTTTTTTGATTTAATTGCTTCAATAAAAAGAATCCGTAATGCATTTTTAATTATACTGTCCAAGTGACCTATGTAGAGAGAATTTTACAACACTGGGCCAATAATTAGCCTGTCACCGCTCAGTTAGCGAGTATTGTGAGGCTGTCCTCTCTCCGCCTGGCCCGGCCACGTGAGGCTTCCGTATTTTAGCTCTCATTCCTTTTACAATAGCGTGACAATAAAAGCGGTATGAGAAGATGTGGGTTGTCTAATTTGGGTTGTGTCAGCTATTCAGAGTCCCCGGCACGGCAGAATCTTCTGGGATCGGCTGTGAAAGGCGTGTGGCTTGGGATTTGGGACAGCCTCCGGATGACCCTCAGCCTCCGGCGAACGTTGGACAAAACTTCCCAACTTGATACGCATAACAACGAAAAAGCTCCAACTAATTTTTCTGATTGGATGAGACACATCAGACACTCCTGAAACCTGTTTCCGATTGTTCTTCTTTGAGAGAAACATCCGAGATATCAATGAGATCTCATCTGTGATTCTTCTGCACCTAAAATACTGTAAAATAACACACATCTTTATTTTATCATCGTCAGCGTACACACCGTCACACCTGAAGCTCTTAAAGATTTTGGAGGGTAAAGAGCAAAACAACCTGCGCTCACTGCGTTCTTTCCACTCACTGAGTTTAATATACTTCTAGACGATTGCACCTCGCGGTTCATCATATTCATACAAAGAGTGTGTTCGCTGGCTCTCCGCATTAACCTGCGTCACTGAACAAACATAGCGAAAAAGTGCCACACCATCCTGACCCTTCCAGCTCTTCATTCACAGATGTTATTTCTGATACAATAAATAAAACAGGAACAGGGACCGGCAGCATCTCTGGGAAACAATATGTGCCGCTTCTCCTGGCTCAGACTATTCAAGAGTCTCAGATCATTGCACACAATGTCTGCTGAGCGGAGGCGCTCTGTGCCAGCGTGTGGTCCGGCTAGTGCGCTTGTGATGATAGCCAGCTGGAAACATGGTGATATTTGTAATATGTTTAGGGCGGATGTCTTTTTATTTCATCCCTTGCTGAGAGAGATATTCTATCAGGTCACACTTCAATGAAGATCAATTGGAGTCGCTGTAATGACCTTTAGGCAAGCTCTTTGTTTTTTACACAGGTTGGTAACCAAACTCAGTATTCAGTTCCTTCAAATATCCAGCCTAGGTCTTTCCCCTACAATAAAAATTATCATCATTTAAAGTTCTTAAAATAATTTTAGAATTATTCACCCTTATATCATTCAAAACCTGAATATAAAAATATATATTTTGTGAACATTTTTGTGTTATTACAATGGAAGTCAACAGGGTTCAAAATATCTTCTGTTATGTTCTGTAGAAGAAACAAATTCATTTAATTCAGGCTTGGAATTAAATGAGGGCAAATAAATATAAATATTCATTTTAGGGGGAATTATCCCTTGAACGACATTTCTATACACTCGTCGAGCAAGTCTCAACAGGGCTGTGTTGGAGATCTACAACTATACAGATTATATACTCCATTTAACAGCATCTTCGGAGTTTGGAATTACATTATTGTTGTGTAAATAATAAATCCTGTTTATTCTTCAACTCTTTCCCAGCAAGCAATTCACTAGTTCACACATATAATGGATATCAAAAGATATGCGTGTTCTGCGAGCTGACTGAGGGGAGGACTCCGAGTCCAGGATTAGGCCCGAACCCAGAGCATCCCCCTCCGGTTGAGACTAAGAGATTGTAAGTGTGGAGAAGGGGTGGTGGAGGGAAGCTGGGAAACTGTCGAGGAATGGAGGAAAGATGCTGTGTATTTATACCCCTGATTGGATGGTTTCTAAATGAGTATCACCTTTAGTTTGATTGGTTTCCTCACAAACTTTGTTAATAAAACTTCATATATAAAAAATGCGCCAGCACCAATTTAGATTGACAGATTTGTCTAGGAATATGAACATACTATACCAAATAAAAGATCATTTAATAAGAGATGTTTCTCTCCATCCAATGGTTTCTTCAAAAATACATTTAAACCAAAACCTAAAGAAAATTGGTTTTGTCAACAATTTCTACGAAACTGGGTTTTGTTATTCGTAAAAGATGGTCCCCTACCATACACTTTCAGAAACTGATACAAAACCTGTCACTGGGGCGGTACCATTTCAAGAATAACACTTTTGCACCTAAAGCGTGTGTGTTAGTCCCTATAGGTACATAATGGTACCAAATATATAGAGTTTCATCGGACGCACGCGCCTGGCCTGAAGTGAACTTCCGGTCTGTGTTTGGTTATAACAATTTATTTAATTTATAATAATACTATAAATTGCTGTTAATATTTTATTTTATATAAATTGTATTAGCTACTCTTAATTTAAACTACTCAACATTTATTTATTCTTTGCAGAGGTCTACCAGAAGTAAATATTATATTGTTGCTGCTGAAATAGTCTTTACATACAGTACCTAAATGGTACATCTTAGGACCTTTTTAAAGGGTACCATCCCAGTAACTGCTTCTGTACCTTTTCTCTGAAAGTGTACATATACTACATTTCGTTACAGTGTACTTGTATGTGTGTAATGACAACAAATTGAATCCAATCCAATATAACACTGAAAAGATGGATAGCCGGGGATGCGTTATGTCATAAATCTCATCAATGGCGTCGACAGAGTTAAAAAAAATCGTACATCAGATTTTTTTAAATCGGCTTGTGTTTATAAAGATACAGATATGAATGTAAACTGTGGTTTAGAGCGTCTGTCCTTTGGGCAGCGCATGGAGCCTCGGCAGCACTAGCGCGGAGAGCTCTGACCTTGTTATTTTGCTATGGCACTGGCAGGCAGCCATATTGATTGAAGTATTTCTGGACTTCTCTCCTGAATCTCCAGGTGGACTCGGATGCCTAGGTCCCTAAAAACCTCAAACCAAACGCTCCTCGTTTTAAATCTCCCCATCCCACGTGGAAAAGAAAAAAAGAGGCAAGTGAGAGTAGAGAAAGAAGGACCGCCGCTGCCTGGGGACCAGAGGAGAGAGAGAGGGGGCGTCTACGATTCGCACTGCTGAGAGCACGGACAATTAGAGCGCTCCCCAATGCCTCTTTGCTCTATGGCTGCCTGGTGGGTTGCACCGCGGGCTGCGAGCTGAGGGATCGGCGCCTGGATGGGCCTCGGGCCGAGAGCAGGGGGAACCCGTAATCCGCTTCCCCCCACCCCCCAGAGCTTCAGAGGGGCGGGCGAGATCGAGCTCTATTGGACAAAGACAGACTCTCTCTCTCTCTTTGCTTTAAGACTATGGACTCACACACGATCACACACACTGATTGGTGCCATCGCGAGCGGATTTTCTCTTGACTGGATGTCAGAGGAATTTTTTTAACACACTTGAAGTCAATTTGTGGAAACATACAAGACGTTTTTTTAAAGAACTATGTCAGAATGCATCTTTTGACATGTCTATTCGGGGACTGGAGATGGATTATACAGTAGCAGTGCTGTCGTTGACTGTTGTATCATGACCTAAATATCATGGGCTGTTCGGCAAAAAAAGAGAAAACAATGCAAAATGCGATTTATAAAATGTAGACACGCATATGATTGTACATAGTCAGGACAACAGGATAACAGAGACAAGAAAATGCTTTCAATACCTTTCGAAATTTAGAGAGAATTACTATTATTATTTTATATTCTTAAACGATGATGAACTTATTAAAGCTATAAACAATGCTTGATGTCGCTTAAGATCCCATCTATTCTGTGCTCTTATTGGCTTCTTTGTCGTTACTCATTCTGATTTTATAAAAAAAATCTATTCTATTTGTCATAAACACAGGATAAACGTAACAGGACGCAAAAATAATAGAAAGAGAAGATAAATAATACAAACATGATAATATTAATAAAGACATTATTCACATGTATAGACTGTGTTTACGGCTCTACATTAGCGCTACTACAATGTCTCACTTTTCATTTTGAATTTATTGCCTCAAATTGAGCGTGTGGTTTTAGTCTGAAGAGCAGATCTAAAGTACTCCCTCTTGGCTCCAAAGCCTACGAAGCTAAAAACCAGTTTGCTTTGCACCCGCCTGGAATTAAGGCCGACTCTCTCCGTGAAATTCCCCCGGCCCGTGACATAATTTAACAGTTCACCGTGTTATACCTATAGATACGTTACTTTGATGTACTGTAGAATCGCTCAGATGAACAACACGGACCAAATCGCCCCGGCTGAATATGACAACAGTCGAAACAAGCGGCCTAATTAGGGTGCTACATGTCTGAGAATGCACAGGCGAACTTAGCACAAATAGGAAAAGGTGCTTTCAGCCCGGCGCAGTCGACCACCTCAGTCCCTTAATGTATTACCGCCCGCAACCGCAATCACCGGAGCCACATTTAAATGCTGATGATACGAGAGAGACGGGCGCAGGCCGGCGAAAAGCCACGCGAGAGGTGATTTAAAACATTGGTCCTAATGAGACTGACCGCTGGCCGTCTGATCTGAATGTGATGGTGGAAATTAGATGAGGGAAGAGGTCAGATACCGCGGCGGAGAGGCCACGGTACAAATGAAACTGAGTCTACGACGCGGCTGTCAGGCGCTCTGTTTACTTCGTATCGAGAAAACAGTGGTTTGCGAGCTTGCGGCGTAGACAAAATAATCAATCGGTTTGTTTCTGTGTTGGATGTGTTTTGGGAGGCTGTGGGCGTGTGTTTTCACCAGCTGGAACGGGTCCACAGCAGGTGAAGAATAGATTGCCTCAGCTGTATCTTTCTCACTATTGTGAACCCGTATACGCACTCCACATCTCTCCGCACAACAGCATGGAAACCTCACACACCATCATGGAGAAAAACAACCTATCATCTTCAATCAAGCCAACATCTGCCCCCTTTAAATAGCTCCAGTTGTGGAAGTTGCACGAGTTGCCTCGCTACTTCTGAAGCTGCTGAAAACTCCTCTCACAATTGATTTCCAGAGCATGCTACGCTCATAATAAGCATTAAAAAGAAAACCTCAAACATAGGATTTGTACGGTAATGTAAATAATATTTTCATTTATTATAAGTGAAAACATGATGTTTGCCTTCACCTCAGACTTCAGATTCAAGTCGTCCTTACTTATAGACCCTTTCGCAAGATGTAAACTATTGGTTCACAGGCACTTCAGGATTCATTTTTTGTTTAATCTTACATGCATAATTAAATCTTAAAGATATTTGTTGAATATTTTGATTTGGTAAGAAATGTTCTGTTGGTTGTTCAAACGTTTGTGTAGAAACAGGAAGTTTTCCTGGATCAGCGTTGTTTACGTCTTCCGAAGTGGTGTATACAGTGCTTCATACAAAGCAGATTGCTTCGAAGCAGCTTTACTATTGGAAAATAAAGAGAAATTACACAAATTTACTTGTAAAGTAAAGCAGTACGGATGATACAGAAAATAAACTCTGGCGGAGTTTGATAAGTTCCAGGTTGGCGAATAGATTAAACAATGATGAAAATAGACGGACCACATCATTTCATCTTCAAACTTTAAAAGTCTAAAAAACTTTACTATCTGACCTTGAGGAACCCAGAGATTTTAAATGTTGAACATTAGGTGCAGGGTGTAGCAATGCATTATGGGATTGTTTAATCTATCAACAATACATGCAACTATCTGAATTCAATTCGGTTGCAGCCATGCTCGCTGGGTTTTGGAATTTAGAAATATCTTAATTTGGAAATTCAAGCTCATTTTAGTCTAAACATCAATCTGAGTATGTCTTAAAAAGGCTAGAGAAAAAAATCATCACTCCCAAATCCATTAGGACCAGTTCAACTATATCGTCTGGAACACGAGATGAAAGCACAGAGCCCGCAATCTTACGCAGGTCCTCGGAATGACGGCGAGTACCTGATCCCTGGCATTTTGATTGACAGCTACTGACCACCACTCAACTGGCCCCGGCGTCTTCAGCTTGCCGAGCGCAGCGGGGGCTGTCGAGTCTCGGGGAGCCGTGCAATCAACTGGGCCTTACAGAGATAAACAACGCTCCAGACCAAAGGCACGTATCGCACAGTTCCATCACGCGGTCTAGCAGGGTTCACTGACTCCACTGTTTCAGAAATTGCAGGATGGATTCAAACAGAGGTGCGGACTTCATTGTTCTGTCGGCTGGTAAAGGTTGAGATGGAAAGACAGATTCCCAGAATCCTCAGACTGGGGGTTTAGAAAGCACAGAAAGTTGCATCATGCATAAAGTGAGAATTCATCGCAAAAAACGCATTTATGTAAAACTACATGCAAACTCAAACAATTTGAGTAAATGTCCTCTTCAAAGCTCAGAATTAAAACAGTGTTCAAACTAAACTAGAGAAGCTAATTCTGCACACACAAAAGGAAAAAGAGCATGGAGCAAAACCGGTCCGTGATAGATGCGAGGCGACTTCGGAAAGTTTCTTTTAACATATTCGACAACGTCTCCACATCAATTCTCACTAAATGACATACGGGAAAAGCGCAAAAGTTGCCGCCGGCTGTCCTTGGCTGTGTGATTAGCATACCAAAAATAGCGTTCACCAGCTCAAAACAAACAGTTAAATAAATAAACAAAACTGGCATAATGCAGGTTACGTAAGTGTCATCTTTATCTGGTAAACATTCCCACGAGCAATGCAAAGAAGCACCCAAGAGCATTTACATCCTTAATTTAGCCATCCATTAAAGAGAAGGATGCTTTCATAGTAGCGGCGTGTTTATCTGCCGTCTCGCGGGATTCATTAGATCCGACGCTGCCTTCAGAACATAATCTATTGCTTAATTAAACTTCCCAAATATGAAATTTGAACCCATGAATAAGAAGAGAAGTTATCCCTTTGTTGTTTCTCCTTTGCACAATATTTTAATGAACACAAACTCCAGATATATTACCATTTGCATGTAAATAAAGCTTTTCCTCAACCACTTAAGGGCTGTGATTTGACTGCGCCGGTCTGCAAGTCATGTTTTTTTTTCTGCTTGATGTATCTCTGAAGGATACGAATTGAAGCTCATTGACTGCGTTGGGAAATTTCACAGCTAGTGGCTCCGTCGCACATCATTGTGAAGTGTGAAATTTTAATCAGCGATGTTGTGAAGAAACAAGGATCGTCCGACGACCATAATTAATGACTTCTGTCATAGAGATTAGGCTGGCAGATTTGAATGCGCCACTGTTTTAAAGAGCGAGAGAAAAAGCATTAACTAAATTGTATAGCATGAAGCGCTGGTGAATTACAGACGTCGAGCCGGCGTGTCAGTTTGTGGGCGTGTGTATTCTCTGTTGTATTGGACGCCGTTCGATTACGTTTAATTGAACAGCGAATTCTGATGCTCTCGTTGGGCATGCGTTCATTTCACGCACAGCTGACTGATGTGTGATATTCTGCAAATGATTGCAAACATGAGCCATTAAGTTGATTTGCTTTCTACGGCAAAATTGTGATGATAAACTTACGTCGCCTATCTTCATGCATCGCTTCTGCTCATATCACTCGTTACAATAAGCAAACTTATTAGTGTATAGACTTAATATACGACACACTATACCAAGGCATTCATAGGCCCCAGGAAAGATATCATAGTTTTCTTACTCCCTGAGCATCACCTTGTGTGCTCGTTTATTAAAAAGTTTTAGGAAATATAGTCTATTTGCAAAATCAGATTGTCAACAATTGTGTTTGTATTGCGTTCATTAGCTGTATTTTTTGAGTTAACGTTATTTAATCAAAACAACCCAATTGTAGTTTGATTAATATTACTTGAAATGCAAAACATTTTAAAAATTACATTTGTTTTAAACGGAGTGATGAACTCTTCATATATTATATTAATATCTTTTGTTAGACTGGAGCAAAGAAATGAAAATAAAAAATACTATTCTTCGTTTTTTATTCTGTGAAAAAAGATCCGATTTAACTACATTTTACTTTATTTTTAAGTCATTTATAGGAAATAAAAACATCCTTTAAAGCCATTTCAGAGCGAATATACAATACCGATCAAACTTTTAAAACCATATGACTGAAATGGATTACTTGGCCCAAATAATGATGAAAACATCTAATAAGAGTCCAGAACATCTCAGGATGAGATCTCAATATGAGGCTTGATTCATTGAGAAAAAATCAATTCTGGACATTTTTTTAAAGGATGATTACACTAAACATGCTATTATTCTAAAATCTGAAAATAATTAATAAGTGAGAATAAGTGACCCTAAACTTACAGATCAGATCTGTTGTTGTTTACAGGAGCTGTGCTTGGAGAGTCATTTATTTCTCCGACCAGCTCACCAGCTCATTAAAATGCAAATAGTGCATTGAATGTTTTCATTTTCTAGCACAGTGATCTGGTGCTGTTTATCCAATCACCAACTTTTATTTTACCAGATTGTATTAAACAGCGCGAGAGAGAGAGAGATTGTGCTTCGAAGCATGCACACATTTTGAAGTGGCCACTAATCACAGATTGCAAACTCAAGTGTAGCCTGGAAGTGGCTGGCCCCCATTACGCTGCACCGGTGCCCTCATTGCGCCCCGAGTTGTGTTTCTGGCCCTGGGGTGACCCGCGGGCTAATTCCGGCAATCAATATTTTAAGTGCTTCCTGATTCACTTCTGTCACATCCTGTGGCACGGATTTTGATATGTGATTAATTTAATAGTCCGAGAAGCATTTTGGAAAGTAAAATGTGTAGAACCGACTGATTACTGATTGTTAATTGACTGTTAACTGATTGTCTTAATTTCAGACGAAATGTGAAAAGTGTATTTCAGGACACTTAGCCGTTATGAATCTCATTGCTGAAAAAGAAAAACAACAATAATAATTAAGGTTTTCTGCCCTCGCTGATTTGTGCCTAAGACCCTTGAATCAAATGCTGCATGAGCCAAAGTGTTAAGATATTCTTGGCCGGCTCCAAAATCGGAAGGTCTGCTGTGCTGTACAGTAACTTGCTAAATAGTGCAATACGCTATAAGATAAAACTTGAGGTTTGTAAAATTACTTTTAATTTTATTCAAATAAACAGCCGTAGAAAAAAGAAAAAGGCCATTAAATGACCTTTTCTAGATGTATTGGGGTCATTCCTGTCCAGTGTCTTTTGCATTTCAACAAACCTCAAGAGTAATATAAAGTCAAACGCCCCAGCGCTTGCACCGATGTCAAGACCTCCAGCGAAGCGACCCTGACTAGGCTAGCGAGTCACAAGAGTGCTACCACGAGATGTTCAGATCTTCCAGTCACATAGTATTGGTCATACTGAAAAGCCTGTACTGACGGCCTCATGGACAGTGGCGTACGCCTCTAGTAACGAGGAGCTGTCCGGAGCCGAACACCGGGAAAACACTGCTCCCCTCTTAAAAGAGTGTGTTACGGAGGCCACATCCTACCCGGAGAGGTTTCATGTGGAGACACTAACATGGTCTCACCGGCGGGGAGAACAACATGCGCAAAAAAGGTGTCAGCCCAAGTAGGGGGACAAATCCAGGTGGGATGACCACCGGCGGGGAGGTCACAGATTCACCAATCGGGAAATCATGAGTGAGGAATTCAACACACGGGACGACCCAGAGGGGAGTCACTACGTATGGGGCACTAGTCCTAGTACAGGGGTCTACCTGAGCAGGGATGACTATACCTATACCGGACCTGGTTCCAACAGACAGCTCCGCTCCGTCTGTTACCAAAATGCCAATGCTTAGTAGCTTAGTGATGGATGGAATACCTATACTTCGCCACGAGAGGGGAAAGCAGGGAGGCTTGGGCTGCAACTGGTTCCACGCGGAGATTGAAAAATCTTGCGATGGTACTGGGCGTAGCCCAACCCGCAGCACTGCAGATGTCTGCCAGAGAGGTGCCAGTGCCCACGAGGAGGCCACACTCCGAGTGGAGTGGGCCCTCACTGCAAGCGGGCACGGGCGATCTTGGGACTGGTATGCCACCGTGATGGCATCCACAATCCAGTGCGCCAATCTCTGTTTGGAGACAGCCCTCCCTGGGTGCTGTCCTCCGTAACAGACAAAGAGCTGCTCGGAGCTTCTTAGGCTCCGTGTGCGGTCCAGATAGAGGCGCAGTGCGCGTACTGGACACAACACATTAGAGGTTGGGTCTTCATCCCCCGAGGGGAGCGCCTGCAGGTTCACCACCTGGTCCCGGAAGGGAGTGGTGGGAACCTTGGGCACGTAACCGGGACGGGTCTCAAGACAACGTGAGAATCGCCGGGCCCGAACTCTAGGCACCCTTGGGACACGGAGAATGCCTGTAGGTCCCCCACCCTCTTGATGGAGGCGAGCGCTGTCAGGAGTGCAGCTTTCATCGACAGATGAGGAAGACTAGCAACTCCGAGGGGCTCAAACGGGGCCATACCAAGGCCCTGCAGGACCACGTTAAGGTCCCAAGAGCGTACGGAACGCGGTCGAGGTGGATTCACCCTTCTCGCGCCCCTGAGGAACCTGGTGACCAGATCATGCTGACTGAGAGACTTACCTTCCACAAGATTGTGATGCGCGGCAATGGCAGTGACATACACTCTCATCGTGGAAGGGGAGAGATTGGGAGGGCGGGAGAAGGGGAGGGTAGGGCTGCTGGGAAGCAGGCACCACTCGGGACCGTGACGACCTGCCGGTGGCCACGTCGCGGCAGGATCTGCTTGATCGCCTCAGTCTGCTTCTGGACCGCGGAGAACTGCTGTGCCACGTCCTCCACGGTATCACCAAACAGCCTGGCTTGCGAGATGGGCGCATCCAGAAGGCGGGCCTTCTGAGCGTCGCTCATCTGCGCAAGATTAAGCCACAGATGCCTTTCCTGGACCACCATTGTGGACATCGACCGACCCAAGGCACGCGCCGTGGCCTTCGTCGCCTGTAGCGCGAGGTCCGTGGCAGTGCGCAACTCACAACTCCAAATCTTTCAGGACTTTCGCCTCGTGAGTCCGTGAGCATGCAGCTGACGGAGCGACATCCATAGGAGTCCCCAAATCACCCCCACCGCTCGCCAAAGCGATCAACTGTGCCGAAACAGCAGCTGAAGACGCCTGGGAAGCAGACGGGGTGGTGGCCGTGCTCGTAAAGAACGTAGCCAACCGTGACCGCAACACCCTGATTGCCATGTTCGCACACACGGGACATGCCGAATCAATGAAACCTGCCTCAGCATGCTTGCTCCGCAAGCAAGTGACGCAGGTATCATGGCCGTCAGACTCCGGGATGAGTCTGTCGCATCCGAGGACACAGATACAAGACATGTTCGTAGCCGGAGGGACTTACCTCTTAAGGTCTGTAGCCTTCTGCCGAAACGCCCAGGGGAAGTCCACCGAAAGGAGAGGTCCGCTGCTCCGCATCGTAAATCCAGCAGGTTAAAATCAGTCTTGAAGTCGAGTATCGCGTGTAGCATGTAGCAAACACACAGGTCCAGAAGAACAAAGGATGAGTGAATGACCGCCGCCATCTTCCTTTCTACCCGTATGTACGGGGCGGAGACTGGCGTGCGCGTGCCATTCGCCAAGCCCATTGGCGTTTTATAATTAATTATCTCAGAGAAGGTAGGTTCTCAAGATCAAACCCCAGTCAGTCTCTCAACACAACGTCGAGAGACCGACTGAAGGGGAACTGTTATCACATAATAAATATTTATTTACATTTAGTCATTTAGTCATTTATATATTATAACCGTTTTATTGCTTTAAAGTAAATTTGAACTTGTTTTCTTTGCAGTAATTAAGGGTCTAACAAATACAGAGGGAAATTTATTCTGCAAATAAATGCAAATGGAAACAATATTTGTATTTGAAATTTGGGAGAAATATTGTTCGTAGTTCACAGAATGACATTTTACTGCACAGAACTTTTTGAAGTACTTAAATCATTTAGCCTCATGTGTTCTGCTCTGTTAGACTAACTGCAGAATGTGAAAGAAATGCTGCAATGGTTGTAGATGGTTGCAACCAGACCCAAATCCGAATCTGCTGGAACCTGCAGAATAAATACCACCCAAATTAAATCTGAGAATACTACACTCTTATTGGTAATTGAAAGCCCTTAACATTTTATAAACAAACATTTAATACAAGGAGCATTGTGTTATAGAAGCAACGCAAATGTAATGGGTTCGATTCGCAGGGAGCACACATACTGAAACAATCTATAGCTTTAATTCTAAATCTTTGGATAAATCCATTTGCCTCAAGTACAATTTTTTGAATGGCTAGTGTTCTGCGGACATGCAGAATCTGCACGGGCCTGGCTGCTTTAAGCATTACGATATCTACTGTGCAAATAAAAAGGTTGCAGGTTCAAATCCATGCAGACGTGACCCAGAATGAGAAGGTTTACTGTGAGAAAAGTCCAGTTGTCATAATCTCCCTCTTGAGCATCACACTTAACCCCCGGTTGCACAAGTGGGACTCCAGAAAGACCACTGTACGGTACTTGGAATATAAAGACGTTCCTGCTAAAAATTGAAATTGACAGAATTTTGAGCAGTGGAATTAAGTCTGGTTCACTTTTATTCTGCAGGCAAAACCCCATGCACAGGAAAGTAAGCGATCTATCAAAAAATCATAAATACACGAAAACATGCTATGTCATGCATTCTGACTTCTTTACACTGTTGAACGTGCAGGCTTCTCATGCTTAATATGGTCAACTTGTTAAAAACCGATTTGGACTTATGACATAGTATTTCTGTACTTGATACACCCCCCCCAAGCGCTCCAACTTGTTTCGGTAAAGTTTTTAAAAAGTTTCCTAACAGGGATCCTATTCAATATTTTGGGCAATTCTCCTGGAAAAGCACGGCAAGGCGAAAGAGCCAACCGACGAGTGAGACCCGCTTACCATCGAGATTGTCTGCGCTGCGTCAGGATCGTCTGCGCTCCGGGCCTGCAGCTGCAGCTCATCACTATTACGATTGTGAAGTTTAGGGTTGTCTGTTTGTTCACTCCACTTCAGTGGGTGTTATATACATGGCAGATGTAGGAAAATTTTCTTCATAAATTTCTTTATTCTGTTGAAACCAAAAAGACGACATTTTGAAGAAAGTAGGAAAGCAAATAGCTCTGGGGCACTTTTGACTTCCATTGCCATTTTTTGGTAGTCAACGGTGGCCAAGAACTGTTTGGTTACAAGCATTCTTCCAAATATCTTTCTCTTCCATTACCAGACTAGTGTTGTTTGCATCATCTGTGAGACACAGTAGGCCAAAATTGGACTTCTATTCACAGCTTCCACCACATAGCTGGCAGAACTTTCGTCCTCGGCAACTCCTGGAGACGTGCCTGACGTTTACCGGCACCACGCTACAATTCTCTGACGTGAGGGTTTGTTTCACAAGCTGCCTAATCAATTGGAAAACAGCCCTTTAGAATGGAAGCTGGCACGCTGATACATTTCTCCATTGTGTCGTCCGTCGCAAACACAAAAAACATGTGTCAGTCGACCACTGAACGAGAGGGACGTTAAACAAATTGTATGTTATTGTACGCTGCTGCGCGGAGGGCACTGTCCGCTTTTTGTTTGTCATCTACAGTAGAGCATGTGAATATTCACGTCCGTGCTAAAACACTGCCAGGTGGGAACCCCATTGTGTTTGGCTGACAAGTGGTGTTAATGAAATCACAGACGCCTGTCCGGCAAACAACGGGAAACCACCAGAGAGACGCTTTACACTGAGACACAGTAGCGGCGCTTTGCAGACTGATGCCGGTACTAATTTACTACACACGGGAGGAGAGGGAGAAGGTGCGCGCGGGACTGGAGTCATTCATTACCGCCCCTGATATCAGCCTGAAGGATGTAAATGACCGATTCTGTTCTCCATGGTGGAGCAGAGACGGGTCTGATAATTTGGAGGCAGGGCAAGAAGGACTGATGGAGCATCTCAAATGCCACAACGGCGCCTGCCGCTGCCCCTGTATGTTCACACGTCTGCGCAGACAAATTAAAGCCGCATCAGCGCTGCGTCCAGAGATTCATCACTGCCGGAGTTAAAGAGAGGAACACAAACACATGCTATTGGGTGAGAATTGTTGACAGCTCATTAATGTTTCCTATGAGAAACAAAGTGCATAATGGCCAAGACGCCAAATCCACTATCGGGTCACGTAGTATTGGTATCTTATCATCTTACTGGAAACTTTCAACTGCTGTCATGATAGGTTTTAATTGGCAGATGAAATACAAATGCAAAACAAAAGGATTTAGAAAAGCCTCATACTGTGTTTCAGTAGTCATATGGATGCCATCGGCTTGGGCTAAAAAAGTTTGATAAAGATGAATTAAACAATATTGGGATAGAGAGACATGCTTTAAAATATAATACTGCCCTTTCTATGACTATTACAGCAATTAACCATCTCTCCAGTGTCATGTGACTGCTGATGTCATGAAAGCCTCATCCCCTAACCATCATTCTTGCCTCTATCCATGCACACAACTTCATGTTGATGTCAGTAAAAAACTTGATTTGAGTTACATACACCATGTCTTTTGCTGGCTAAAGTGAAGCAGGTTTGACCTTCAAGGTTAACAAACATTGTCTGTGCTGTAAAGCCACGAGCAGGCCCAATCCGGCCCTCGCATTGTAATGGCCCAGTGTCCATTCTTCCGGTTCCTGTGCCTCCGCTCCTTTGCTAATTGCTGGCGGTCGACACACATTGTGTGGCCGACTGCGCCTCAGCAAGCGGTTCAGCTCCTTAATGAGGGGTTTGGGCTTCTGTGTCCAAAACCTGCAGTAATGGGTGAACGTGGACAGAGCAGCATCATGGAGAAACAGCATTAATTGGATTGGGTGCTTCCAGCCTCGCTTGCAGGTGTAGATTTGCTATATTCGGTTTCAAAATGATTTGTCATTTAACACGTGTTCATGACAATATTATTTCCAGTGTGTCATTTTTTGGAGGATCTATTGACAGAAATGCAATATAATATACATACCCATGTCTTCAGAGACCTTACGTAATGAAGCATTACGTTTTGATTATCGCAGAATGAGCTATTTCTATCTACATATGCCGCGGGTCTCCTTGCATGGAATTCGCCATGTTGTTTCTACAGTAAGCCCTAATGGACAAACTTCTTTACAGAACCCGTCTCGTAAAAATGTTATCTCCTTCAGCAGAGAAGCGCAAACATGACAACATCTTAGTCCTGCGTCAGCCACCAAAGAGGGGTGAAGTGAGCTGTTGGTTGCAATTCACAAAGTCACCGCTAGATGTCGCTACATTTCATACACTGGACCTTTAATATGAGAAAGGAGCATTGAAATAACTACAAATCAATGTTCTATGGGCATTTGGTCTAGTCTAAAACTGAAACAAATGTTTGAGCAGTCTAAACTAAAAAAACGTGCATCTTAAAGTATTTCAGTGCCATTCTTTTACTTCCAGATACTGTACATGCCAGTATGTTTTATTGTAAGGTATGTTTGTAAAAACTACCTTAAATGTCTTAGTCTTGGCTTAATAAAAAATGTTTTTATATCGAAACACATTTAAAACAGTTAATGTCCTTATTAATGGCAATAATTATTTTAATAGTGTTAGGATGTCATGAACCGTGATAACAATACCGCCACAATGCGAAAACTATGCTTCACATTTAATGAAATAGAATGCAAATGTTTGTTCCTTTCTTTCTTATGAATGTGCAATATCTTCTCGACAGGTTTCGGGAGAGACAGTTTGGGAGAATCGTGTGTTTACACATCTGTAAAAAAACCTCGATCATTTGAACCCAAGCTGTTCTAAAAGGCTGCTCGGGAAGTTCCAAAGAAAAACCTCCCCGGTTCCTTCATAGTGAAAATCAAACTCCTGACAGGTGAAATGAACTTCTTTCATTGCCAGGCTGTATATGAAATCCATTTATTTGTGGCTTTCAGTGTACGGTTACCCAAGACCACACGGCAGGTCACCTTCTGACCGTCTTCATTTGTCCTAAACACAAACTTGTCCCAGAAATCTTTGCAAGACTCCTCACAGACCACTATCGCAAGACATATACCGTTACACATCCGGCAATTACGCCGTGTGCAAGAACACAACAACGGCAGCCCGCAAAATATCAACAGATAATGTTTCTGCTGTGCATTTCCTCACGTCACCAAATGAACATTATGAGCTTTAGTAATGGGATCTGGAGAGGGGGGTAATGTATATGCTGTGTGTAGTCACGGTTAGTCGGCTCTGTTGTAAATCACCTTCAATGTACCTTCAGAGTGATTTGATGGGCATAATATTCTCTGCTGCCCGGATTCCTGGAGTCCGTCTTGCCTGGTGAAACAGTAATTATGGGATGTGGATCTAGAACAAACAGGAAAAGGTCTGTTCCCACTGCCTTATTGGACAAATTTGCTCATATTGCCTTAAATAAATGAGCAAATCAATTCAGTGACTGGCTCTGGACTACAACAAGCTCACACACACACACATTCACACTCGCTGTTATTAGCACTTTGGAGGCACTGAAAGTTCATGAGCACAGCCAGCTAACATTAATCAACCTACTGCAGAGACTGTGGGAGAGAGAGAGAGAGAGAGAGAGAGACAGAGAGAGATGGTGTGTGTGTAGACAGAAATGTGTGTTTTTGAAAGCAGTGGGAAAGACAGGTGTCATGAACTAAAAAAACTGAATTGAGAAGGACTTAAAAATTTCAATGCAAATCCTGAATTTGAGATTCATCTGAACTGAAATGGCACATAGGATGCATCAAATATTTTATTCATAATATGGTTTACCCCAAGGCATAAGAAGATACGACTTTATTTTCAAATGTGGACTATAACCAAACAGATACATAAATAATAGTACAAATGTCATGTCTTTAACATTTATCCAAATGTTATTGTGCATTTCAAGTAATATCAATGATGCTGCGGTTGGGTTGTTTTAAACAAGTAATGATAAAACAATAAAAACATGACGACATGATAAAACAGGATTTTTGATTATTTTCGAAAAGAAAATCTTCAAATATACACATCAGACAACAAATCATATTCATAATTAATAATGTTCATTATTCAACATAAAAAAATGATGACTTACTGAATTGTTACCTAATAAAATTGAAATAATGTGAACTGCAATTCAAGTAATCTTGAATACTCTAATTCCACTTCCACAAGTTCCTGTGAGGCCGAATCCATTAAATTCCAACTCATGAACCGAAGGTGAGAAGATTTTGTGCATCCCTGGTGTGTGTGGGGGGGACCCTGTGTGTGTTTCTGTAAGCAGTTGGAAAGCAGGTGTCACGTGCATTGTGTATGTGTCAAGCCAAGGAAAGACAGGAATGAAACAAAGAGAAAGTGAGAGAATGACTAGAACTGATGGAACCCCAGGAGTGTTCTGTGGTCCAGATCTAACCCTGCTCACGGGCACGCTGTTCTCAGACATTATTTACCACCAGGCCCTACAGCAGAGAACGAATGAGAGAGAGAGAGAGGGAGAGAGAGAGATCTTATTTACGAAGAGCCTTTCCGTGGTTGGTCACCACTGAGGGGCTTCAGCCTGCAACTACAGCAAATACCCCCCACTTCAATCCAGAAGGAGAGAGAGAGAGAGAGAGAGAGAGAGAGAGAGGATGAGATCCTGGTCAAGCGTTAATGTTTACTCACTGCTTTGGAAGATGGACTCCATCAAAAAAGATCCACGTCCAAATTGGCTCAAAGCTCTGTTATTTCATCTTATGAGACGGGAGAGAAGAGAGTGAGAAGAGAGCAGAGCAGCTAAGAATGAGAGAAGAGATTTAGAAAACAGGATGAAAGAAACAACAGGAGAGAGGAGAAAACAACCTTCATAATGTGATTATAATAGGATTTGGGCAAATGACACTTTACCTAATGTAACCGTTATCATTCGATTGAAATAATGTTATTAAGCTCGTAATTGCAGAAAGCATAATCGCAGTAACATATGTGGCGTACGCAGGTTTTAATCGCAACGCATGTAAACACCTTATTCGCATGTATGCTGCTCTGATCAAGGTGCGCATGTGCTTCTGTCACGCACCTTAAGTGCAAATTGATGGTAAACATGTCTGAAGTTTTGCTGTCAGCAGTCTTTGCTTCTTTTTTTCTTACCTAAACAAGGTGAACGTTACGACAATCACTAATAAAACTAATGAAACGTCCATATACACGGGAGCAAAGAGGTGTTTTCATGTCACGTAAACATGTTTCTGCCATTAATTCCTTACTCTGATTATTGGAAATAATCACATTATTGATGCGCATGTAAACGTAGTCAATGAAGGAGATCATTAGAGAGAATGAAAGGAGGACAAAAGAAGGGAGGGAATGAGAGAACAATATAAGATAGATAGAAGACAGTGAGAGGAGAAGGAGAGGACAAGACGAGAGAAAAGAGGAGGGAAGAGGACGGAATGAGAGACCGACTTTCAAAGACTAAGTTTAACCATTTACAAGGAGAAAAAATAAGGCAGTTTAATAAAATACAAGGGAAAAATGATATAGTAATATAATAATAAATATAATATTACTGTATAGCATATATATAATAATATATTATGATATAATAATACATTATTACTTATATACTATAATAAATATAAATATAAATATAGATATACTTGAATAAAAAAAATACAGAAAATGAAAAGCACATTACATCTCAAAAATATAAATAAATAAGAGATATTAACAGAAAAGTAGAAAGAAGAGAGAGAGGACAATATTGTTATGCACTTAAAATGTTCAACACAGATTAGTGAAGCAACTGGAGTGCCGTATAAAACAAATAACAAAGATTTGATTTCAGACACAAACTAAAAAGACATGAGAAGAAAAGACGGCCCTGTTTGTTGGTGATGCTGGTCTAGTGTGTTGGAGGGGGAGCGAGCAGACAGACAGAGGGGTGTTAGAGAGGTAAAAGAGAGAGCTCAGCTAATGACTAGCTCTTATGCATCAGTGCTCATACTAATGAGCTTCCAGGGAGAAAGGAAGAACATGTGGACCGGGCAGGCCGAGATGCGAGGTGCCCGGCCATCTCTCCCCCACAGAGATCTCTGCCTCCCCACTCGTAGGGAACCCCGACTCCCAGCCACTAATGAGAGCGAGAGAGACAGACAGACAGAGAGAGAGAGACTTCAGCGCACCTGCCAGCTTGTCTATCTGCTGAGTTTGGCTCTGGCCTCTGTAGGTCTGTGGGGGGGCAGCTGCATTCCTTCACCCTTAATAATTTACATTGAATCGATTTTATCCAGCTCTTCTTCTCTGCTATATACCTATAGTCTCGTTTCATTTTCAAGTAAAACACACCATCCCAAAGGAAGAAGAGAGAAATTATGATCTTACAAAAGAGACAGCGTGTTTCCTCTCGCTTGCAAACCAGTAACAGATAACGCTGGAAGCGCTCTGCGTCCGCTGGCATCCGTCAGGGTTTTTCACAGAAGAATTTTCCATCATCTTTAGTCGTGTGTGTGATTTCTGGACTTCATCATTTGGGTTGTATTGCCAGCTGTGTGTGAAGTGCTTGTTTTTTATAAGTGATAAAACTAAATATTACTTCGGGAATCAAACAGTAAGTAAATATGATGAAACACACTTGTGATAGATCTGCTAGGAATTACAAAAATAGGTCTGATAGATATATTAAATAAATATTAAATATCTTTCTATACTGTACGTACGTACGTGACATTTCCCACGATATTTGACTCGGCAGCTTAAAATATAAATTATATGTCCTTATTAAATTGTTTACCATTAAGAAAGCTGCTTTGCATGCAGATTTGTATGTAGTTTTTTTTGTTTATTTTTAACAGAAAAGTTGGGAATTGGAGTTCTGCATTATTGATTTGCTCAAACCAATTAAATATTTTACATGTTCGATCAAACGTGGTTTAGATGTTCAAACATTAGTCATTTTAAAAGAAAACAAATGATATATTTATAGACGCACACAACTGTCCTGAAGTTAACTTTGGCCTGTGTCTGGTTGTAATCGAACACTTTATTTTATATTTAATAATATACATTTATATTCATATTTTATTGTATATTAATTATTTTAAATTCAATTAATACTACTCCACAGTTATTGATTCTTTGCGGAGGTCTACTGGAAGTTACGTTTAGGCCTACATTTGTATATATGGTTGCCTCTGAAACGTCTATGATAAAATATATTTTACTGAACCGGATGATTTTGAAATTGTCATATATTTTCAAGATTTTCTGTGACCGTGGGATTCCTGCTCTGAAGATCCGTCAGGCTCTTTCCGCTCGCCGCAGTGTTTACCCATTTACAACCCAAATGACCACGCGTCCATGGATAGATTAACAGTGGACACACATGGACCGGAGACATTTGGCGCTGCCGGCTGTGTTGGTGGGGAGGTGAACTTTATCTTCACCTGAATTGTTATGTAAAACACACTCTACCTGTCTGTTCTCTCATTGACATGCCAAGATTCTGATATATTAATATTTCAGAGAAAATTCTTTTTTTTCCTTGCTGTTTTTCAGATAAAACAGTAAAATATACAGAAGTGGCCTGACCAAAGAAAACCTATCAAAGGTGCGAAAATAACAGGAAGAAAGAAAATGAATAATGTATCCAGCGTCTAGTTTAACCCCTCATCAGATAGCAGTAGCAGGAAAATTAGTATTCGTCCACTGTCAACATTCTGATCTGTAAACTCCTCGTTTTAAATATTCATAACGTCGCGCCACAGTCTTTACCTTACACTGATTTATTATTTAAATGATATGAATGTTACTTACCTTGGTATTTCCCTCAACCCTCCTCTATCTTTTTCCCATCTTTGTCTGAGAAAAACCTGGATTTAAGACAATAAAAGTTTTATAAAATATTATCATACACGACAGATTTCCACGTGGAATCACTAGGTTTGAAAGGAGTTGAGGAAAGAAATCTTAAACTGGCCTCTTTAGCATATGGGGCCATTATGAAGAGGACACCAAAGAGAAATGTGAAGACAGATCCATAACAACTGTCACTTTTGTTTACCAAGCACTGCCCCCTTGTGCCACAAAATGAAACTTCACATTTATAGATAATGCCCATCACAAATCAGGTCAATTGTTCCGATGGTGTTGTGAATCCTCATTGGAAAAATTAAATGCAACAAATATATAGCCTAAACGGTTTCTGTATAAACATAACAAGCTTATACATTTTTTTCAAGAAAACAAGTACAAGACCACCATTATTCAATAAGTTTTCTCAAAAGAAAAAGCGACCCACAAAGCAAATGCAGAATAAAAGCCAAGCTATGCCCTACACAAAACACATGCAGAATAAAAGCCAACATATGCCCTACACAAAACTAATTCAATAAATTAATACAACTACGGTTTTGAAAATTTCAAAGCATTGTTTTTTTTATATAATAACTTACAAGCTTAGAGTAAACCGGTTGAGAAGCATCAAACAGCATCATCATAAACTTCCAGCCAATAGGAGAAGTGCTCCGATGTCATACTGTTATTGACAGCGGTCAATGAGAGAACAGAAGGACGGGTGTGCGCGTACGTTTGTGTTTGTGGAAGGTTGTGAGAGTAAAGGACAGATACGGGATTACTTTGGATTTAAATCAAGAAGTATCTTAAGCACCAATCAGCTTCGGTTCTGAAATATGACAAGAAAAAGCTCTTTCTGAGGGGTGCTCCAAGAACCCCAAAGTGGCATTTACATTGACAAATAAACCGTAACTTGTCCTATGGTGTGACAGCCAAAATTGAGGAAACAAACTGTTAAAAATATACTATTAATATAAAACAGACTAAGGCTGTGTTCACACTTGACAAGAAAAAGTTGACAGTGGTGCTTTTTTAGTTAAAAATCAATACTTGCAGCGTTGTGGTAACAAATAGCAGCCGGCAATGTTCAAAGATAGCATTTGTGAATGAAGGCAGCTCAGAGAGACGTACGGGCTTCATAGGCGGCGTAACGGAAGTCTATTTGAATGATAAACGGAAACCATCTTTGCAATAACCAATCACAAATAAAAAAACTACAATACTAATTTCTCGCAAGTAATACAAGTACTTATTGAAAGTGAAAATTCGACTTTTTAAACGCCATTTAAATCACGTTTAGGAAACTACAGCTCTCGCTCATTGGTTAGGCGTGAAAGGGTGCTTTTTTCCGGAAAATTTTACATTTTCTCAATCTCACAAGACACTCCGAGCTGCAGAAAATGTCGCTGGCGTTTAAAATAGCGCTCAGGACTTTTTTTGAAGACACGGTTTACACAGGATTATAATGTAAAACAGATGCTAGCATCTTCAAAAAAGAAGTCAAGTGTGAACATGGCCCAAGAGAGATTTTTTTTCAGTGTTATTTTTTATGTCACATGTACACTACACACCTCGGCTTGCTTTCGTTGTCCCTCTCTTTTTAAATCCTTGATTTAAAGCTCTTCCATTGTATAATTTTTCCGCTGTTTTCACAGCACAACGTGAAGGATTTACATTAGCATTGTTCCGCCGCTTTTAAAGACACTATGAACCATCTCATACCGTGCCTGCATAAATATTTAATGTGTATCTGCTCAAGCTAATTTAGGAATCTCATTCACATGCTAAATTCTCTTCCTGTTCACGACACAAGAACAAGCCTAACGCAGGCTTCTATTAACGTTAATGGCATATTAATAATTTTAGAGGATTTATCAGTAGAGCCTGAATGTGTAGTAGGAGGTTTACTGTATTTTATGGCACAACATTTGGTGGGCTTCTCCCAGGCAGACGGCGTGAATCTGAGAGCTCAGCTAATGACCCCTCCACTTCTGCTCCATCGGCCTGGAATATTAATTTTGGCTGCGCGATGTGCTTAAAACAATGGTGTAAATTGCCCAAGCAGGACTGTAATTGTTTATGAAGATGTAAATTGCTCTGCAGTGGGAGAAACTAATAGCTTCTGCGGGCAGGAAAATGAACTATTCTGTGGGGGAGGCTATTTTCTTTATGACTGGTATTTTTCTTTTTTATTAAAGATAATACAGTCAGAGGCTGGCTGTAAAACAGTGTGTTTCTGTATGAAATCGTGTTGATATTGGGCTTTTTTTCATTCATCAGGGGCCTGTTTCATGACTCTAATGGGCACAATCATACTAGAGGAGGTGATGAGCTTCTCCGGCAGATATGAGCTCATTTTTACTTGTAATACGTCTGGATATGATCACGAAAGCCCCTAAACATGTCCTAGTTTAACTGTGCCCTGAGATTTCTGTATAGGCCCATTATTTTCGACTGAAAATGAGGATATTTCATCCACTTTTGATATTTAATAACACACAGACAACTTGGGACAATAACGTATGTGTTGTGGGTAGTTGCTAAGAAAAAGGATACTACTACATGCGTTGCTTTCATAGTCAACAAAACCACCTGGTGAAAACATGCAATTGAACATAACAGCAAGGAAAGATGCAGGTTTATAACACATTGCCAACACAAACAGTAATGCTTGCCTTAGCATCACCAATAGAATACTTAAAAGGTTGGAGAAATTTGACAAGCCATCTTTGAAAATGCAAATCACATGTATATGATTCACGTTAAATAGTAGGATATAAAGACATGTGCATGCATATGTATTTGTGTTCACAATAACTCAAGTCATTAACACAAAGATTTCTCCACGTGGTTTCTAGACTCACTAAAGCTTTTATTATATTTTAATTCAGATCCTTATAGAAATGACTGAGGGGGCATTTTCATTGTCCACTGAAGCAGAATTAAAACAAGTTAAATCCACAGTGAACACTACATAATTGCTTCATGTATGAGAGTAAAGTGTCTCTTTGCTGCCCCTGCTGGCAACGAACCAAAGCACATTACAGAACATTACAAAATGATGAGTTCATATCTTCCCAATTAGGTGTAAAACACTCAGACATGACTCAAATAAAAAAGGCAAAAGTAAAAATATAGTTTTATGACAATAAAATCAAATAACCCTTACGAAAATTAACCATGGTTTGACTACAGTAAAAAACTGAAATATTTTCATAAGGAAAACCAATGACACATTTATAATAAACTATTTACTAAAACGTTCAAGCTTGTTATAAAATACAACAGTATTACTAGAAAGACACATTTACCTTCCTTGGTTTTTTCACACTTGTGTATCTTAACCGCGCTCATAAAACTTTTCCTCCTTGGTAAGCAAGTGCACTTCATTTGTAGGCGACTTCACGCACCGCTGCAAAAGACAAGAGACAGTTGTTTGTGTAAAACATTCAGATAGGCGGACACGTTTGTTTTTTATAAAAAAAAGGTATAAAAATAATCCAAATGTCATGCTTCCGATTTCAAAAACAGAAGCCTGATGTCTAAGAAGTGAACTAAGAATTATGTTCCTTGTGGTGAATTCTACAGTGCTCAACAACCGAGTAAAGTTTTTTTGCGGCCGTTGTTGTATGTCAAGTCAGGTCAGCTTTATTTATATAGCTCTTTTTACAATTTTTCATTGTTACAAAGCAGCTTTACAAGAAAACATTGACTATAAGTAAAACATAAAAGGTCATGGAAGTCAAAAGTCATATAGTGAACATGTCATATGTCATAGGTCATATAGGGAACAGGTGAAAAGGTCAGTGTCAACCGGGTGTATTTTTCCTACTTGTCATGCATAACGTCTCTTAAAATAATATGTTATTTCATGTGTACCTTAGCACCGCATGCTTGTTTAGTAGATTTCAGAAAGTTCTTGAAACACTCCTCAAATAGACCAAAAGAAAGGAAATATTTTAAGTTTTTGAGATGAAATTTGTATTAAAATGAATGTAGATACCACATGTTATGTTTGTGTACATTGTGTTTGAAATTAAAACTATATAAAAATGGTTACAAACTGTGTGTGATGATGATGTTTATCATACTGCGTCTGCTTCAGTCTGGTAGTGCGGGTGCTAAATGTACTGCGGCACAAAGTCCACTAGATGGCAGCAAGAACCCAGAGTCTTTCCACCCTTCATAAAAAATGAGTTAAACCAGGGTTGATGGAAAGACCTTTTATCACATTAAAATGATGATCACTCTTAAAATCATCCTCGGGATTTTTTTACCAAAACTTCTAGTTCACTTTTAATATTGTTAAAGGAAAGGGCAATGTGTTGCATTTCAGTAATAATTGCAATCTAACCCTCCTGTTAAAATAAACCGTTAAAACTGCCACATTCAATTTGAGGAATTCTTGAGATAAACAAACTTTAGCAGTCAGATGCAAAACAGAAATAAACATCTAGAGTTTTTCAGTGGTGTTGTACAATACCTTTGGCTCTTATGATCTCTTCAAAAAGAAACCGCACTGAGACTGGGGAGGCAGTGTGACTATAACTGGGATCTTTTTCCCTATTTTATTTTTTGGTCAACATAAAACGGAGTTTGGTTCTTTGAAAAAGGTGTAGAAGCACCCTTAGAGATGTCTCTTTGGCTGCCGGCCAGACTTAGTGTTGTGGAGACAGACAGACTACCCACAATCCCACAGTCCTCTGAGGGCCACGCTACAGACAGACAAACAGTGTCCGTGTGCGTTTTAGTGTCTGGATCATTTTATTCTAACACTTTGTTATGCCACAAATACTCAAATCTTTGGCCACTGTGGATTCAGTGTATCACGGGAGGCGTTACATCAAATTTTGATGTACACTGGACATCAGGTGGGAAGCAAACACAGAAATTAAAATAAAACAACGAAATTACCATGAACTGCCAAATTATGGACAAGCTTATTATTAACATGCCAATTTTTTTTTCAACTGACAATTTTGTTTTCTTAACATCTCAAAATTTCAATTGTTTGTATACTATTAGCTGCTAATAAATTCACAGCATCAACATAAACCATGTGCGAGTTTTCCTCCCTGCTAAAAGTTGCACTATTCTACAGTTAGTTGCATTTTATTCTTTGCACATCACATTTCTTTCTTGCAGTCCAGAACCTGTATGAAGAGACCAGACTCACAGATTGAGACCTGTGATGTAAACACTCGCACACCTGAGAAGAAAGTCAGTGCACTGTGGAAATGTGACACTGGGCTGTTTCATTGGGATGGGCAGTTTTCTGATCACGCTGTGACGGGTTGAGGATCTGGAAGTCTTTTGAAGCACAAAGTCAATTTGCATTGAGGAAAAGCAGGCTGTGATGGTGCAGGGCAGTTACTATGGTTACGTGTGCAGGTCAGATACAGATGAGGGTGAGGTAACAAGCCCGTTGAAAACACACAGTACATTGAGCTTGTTTTGATAACATCGTGGGATAAATGTGTTCAGGAAAGAGTTTAAAGTCTTTAGCCATAAATCAAAAACACAGACTCTGAGGCGTAATGCCATAAAGGTGTTGTAAAAATCAAAGCCTTGATTTTCACAAAAATTCAGGGATCTCGTTCATGGTTAAATGCTATATTATTTTCATGCAAGCTTTCTTAACAGGACATGCAAAGTTTTAATCCTGCATGCTTTTATGTCTTATACACAAAAGCAAAACACAAAAGCTATTTTGAAAAATGTTGGTAACCAAAAAGCGTTGGTCCCCAGTGACTTCTATTGCATTAATCCAAAATCAATGCAAGTCACTGGGGACCAACGCTTTTTGGTTACCAACATTTTTCAAAATAGCTTTTGTGTTCTGCTGAAGAAAGGAAGTCATACAGGTTTAAAATGACAAAGGGACATAATGAATACATTTTCATTGTGAAGGTAATCTATCTTTTAATAAACATTCTGGGCCCAACAGGGTCATAATATAAAACCAGAGGTACATTTTAGGGTTCGTATTTAAGCTATTATTACTTTAATCGTTCATAAAAACTAAACATTTAAATCAACACAGAGAACATATTTAATTCAATACCTATAAATAAGTGACACTTTATGTGACTTTGTGATTCAAAAGACCTCATGTACCCAAACCTTGACGGTGTGATAAAACAAAACTATAATCATATTTAAAGGTTAAACCTCCCCCTTTTGTTTTTATGAAAGAATTGGAAAAATACCTAATGTCAATTAAATTGTCTGAGAACAAAAAAGTTGTTATTACATTATCGACGTGTAGTTCTTTTTTCTTTGTTTAATGTTATGTAATTCTCTTCATTTGTTAATAGCATGACTCTTTACCCTTGGTTAATTTATTTATATTGTCCGTACTAAGTACTGTATATTATTAGCAATAATACAAAAATGGATGAAATTCTATACATTGGGAGCTATAAAATTGTGCTTTTTTTGGTGATAATGTTGCCAAGTTAAACACTGACGTACCGTAGCTTGTCCAATGATGACCCATAAAAAAGTAGTATACTTCACCCTTTACTTTACTTTAAAAACATCCAGGGTTACCCAGAAAAGATTCAGGACTACAGTCCCATCAGCCCAGGTCTAAAAATACACCAGTTTCTACATTCATACTGGAGCAGAGATAATCGTGAGACATTGCGTGTGTCTGACCTAATTGTACTGTACACAATCATTGCAGTTCCCTTTCTGTCGGTCTCTCGACGTTGTGTCGAAGCCGACAGATGGGGTTCGCCCTTGAGAACCAATCGTCTCTGACTATTTTGAAAAGGCCAATGAAATTTGGCGAATGAAATTTGCATGCCGGGCTCCGCCCCCGGATATCCGGGTATAAAAGGGGAGCCGGCGTGCTCATTCATTCACCTTTTGTTCTTCGGAGCCTTCGCATCTGATGACATTCTTCGAATTGCCGATTTCTACGACGCGGTGCAGCGGAGATTCCCCTGGGCGTCCTGGCAGTTCCTGAGGTATTTTTCTAAAAGAGCAATTTCCTCAGCGTGGCATTGCCCGCTGATCTCTTGGGTGCAGTACACTCATCGAGGACGGGGACGGACACGGTGGTTGCCGCAAGTGTTCGGGGGTCCGATCACTGTGGCAGCCTCGTGGATTCGTCCTGCCCGCACGGCGCGCGGATGGCTATTCAGACGTTGCGTCACTGCGCGCGGATGGCTAGTCAGACGTTGCGTCACTGCGGGCGGACGGCTATTCAGACGTTGCGTCACGTTGGCTACGTTCTGTCAAGAGCAAGCCACCACCTCGTTTGCTTCCCGTTCTGTGACCGCAGCGGCTACGGCCCTGCCGTCAGCGGCGGCGAGCAGCGAGGGTGATGTGGGGATTATCGTGAGCGTTAATCCGTCAGCCGGTCGGCTCGCGGACCGCTCGCGCCCCGTCTCGCTTGTTTAGCAGGTCCCCAAGGATGGTCCTAAGCCATCTTATTCCTCAGCCACGCGCTCGGACACGAGCCGTGGAGATGAGGTGTCTCTTGCAACATCGGAGCGCGACCTGCTGGCATCAGACTCTGGCGATTCCCTGAAGCTCCCTCCCTCGGGAGGTCGAGCACAGGTGAGAGCAGACGTCAAGATGTCAGCCATGCTCGCTCGGACCGCCGTGAGCGTCGGGTTGCGGTGCAGCCCTGGTGCTCGCGGCTGGGTACTCGCACATTGGGCCCGGCTCAAGTGCCAAGTTTTACCGAGCTGCATAAGGAGTTCAGTAAGACCTGGAGCGTCCCTTTCGGCGCGCTTCCGTCTAGCTGACTCTATCGCCCTCTCTTCCCTCGGGGCGGGGAGGCAGCTAGGGACTATGTCAATGCACCCTGGGTGGAGCATGCAGTCGCGGGTATCCGCAGACGGCGGCCACCTGGGGGGCTTGACCTAGACTCACCGTCCAGGGCATGTAAGGTCTCAACATCTCTGGTGTTGAGGCTGGCAGTGCCGTGGACCAAGCTGCCTCCACTCTTACGCATGGCCTTCCTGCAGGCCAGGGCGCTAAAGAGAGCCCCACGGGGTAAGACCGACCCAAGTAGTGCCGCCGCCGACTGGCCCTCCGGGGACCGCGGTGGCAGCGCAGGCTGGGTCGGACGATGTCCACATCAGTGGCCCGGAAAGATGCCTCGGACCCAATCTTGCGCAGGGGGGCGATGTCGAGAAAGACCACTTTCCCGACTCCCCTCTCGCAAGGTCGGCTGATTGGTGGCGCTGTCAAGGACTGCTCCAGCAGCCTTTTGACAGTGTAGAAACAGACCGGCCTGCTGTGACCCGGCCGCCTTTCGGCCGTCGAGGTCTCGCACGTGGTCTGCCCCCAGCAGCCCTGGCCTTCTCCAGCGTCGACTCCGGTTCTGGTGCCCCCGCAGGTGGCCCCCCGGAGGAGGACGTCAAGAGAAGGACCACCTAGAGAGATTGAACCATCGGGCCCGACCCAGCCTGGGTTGCTGGATGGTCGGACTGGGGCGGTCCCTGCCGCGTCCCAAACACCTTCTGGGCCCCTTCGGGGGCCTAGTGCCCGCCTTCTCACAAGGAGAGGTCTCTCTCTGGGTCCCACTTGCAGCCGCTCTCACCCTCTGAAAGATGGTGTTCGGCAACTCGACGTTGCGTCGTGGTGGCACGCAATGACGAGTATAAAGCAGCCCTCAGCACTCTCGCTTCGACGGTGCGTCGAGCTGCGCCATCGCCTGGCAGGTGATTTAGCGGAGCCGTTCCCCCCGGGGAGAACAGCACTGCTAGTCATTGAACCAACCCCCGCGGGTTGATGAAGTAGATCGCAGCCCCCCCTGTGAGGTCTCTGGGTGCTTGGTTAGCATTTCAAACCATCACGGTGGCTGGGAGTGTGGTCCGTCTCGGCATTCGATCCAGCTCGCCAGACCTCCGCCGGACTTCAGGCATCCTCTTACCTCAGCAGAGGCAGGGATGTTCCTGTGCTCCAGGCCGGGGCTGCCACCCCTCTGGCGAAGGCGATCGAACCGTCCCCTCGGCCGAGATGTCCAGTGGCTTCGACAGCCGCACTTCATCATCCCCAAAACCAGGGGTCGCTGCATACCTTGAGCAGCACCTTGCAAGGGTGCCGTTCGGGAGGCGCAGAAGCGCGTCCTGGTGTCTGTCAGACGCCAGGAGTGGTTCATGACAACTGACCGCATACTCTCATGTACAGTTCCCTCGGCACTGTCGAGGGGCTGGCATGTCAGTAAACGGGTCAGCCGGGAAAAAGAGAGCAGCTCTCCCTGGCGCGGAGCTCCCCCTTTTCCTGGTAGAGAACTCAACACTGTCTCCATGACGGCGTGCTCGCTCACGAGCACGCACAATCAGTGCTGAGCTGCTTGAACTTTCAGGCAGCAGCCAGCGGTACCCTGAAATCAGTTTCAGAGGCTCCTGGGCATGGTGTCCTCGGGGGTGGCCTGTCCCCCTCGGGTTGACGCACATGGGACCGCGACAGCACTGACTACAGAGATGAGTTCCCTGGAGAGCGTGGCGCACCGGCAGTAGGCGTATCGTCATTACACCTGCTGCCGTCGCATCCTAACCCCGAGCAGGTCTTGAGGCCGGTCGTGGAACGACAGACGCCTCCCTACGGGGTGCGGGTGCGGTGTGCAATGGGCGCGCAGTGTCGGGTCGCTGGACGGGCCCCCGCCTGCGTTGGCAGATCACTGCCTTCAAGTTGCTAGCTGTCCTGCTTGCACTGATGAGGCTCCGGCCTCTCGTGCAGAGCCAGCATACTGGCCCGGACAGCACGACCGGCGTAGCGTACTAAACCTCAGGGTGGCACTCGCTCGCTGCAGTCATCGCAACTCGCCCAAAACGCCTCCTCCCGTGGAGACAGCAGGTGGCAAAGCCCCTGCAGGTCACATGCCCACCGGGTGTCCTGAACCAGACAGCCAAGCGCTCTCTCGTCAGTTGACACCCCGTGGGAAGTGATGACTCCACCCCTGCGGGCTGGCCTGGGTGTGGTTTGGGCGGGCACAGGGGGACCTGTCGCCTCCCTGAACACCACCCAGTACCGCTGGGCATTCCTTGGACGAGGACCCCCTCGACACGGAGGCCCTAGCGCGCAGCCTCCAGTGGAGACAGCAGGTGGCAAAGCCCCTGCAGGTCACATGACCACCGGATGTCCTGAACCAGACAGCCAAGCGCTCTCTCGTCAGTTGACGCCTCGTGCGAAGTGACGACTCCACCACTGCGGCCGGCTTGGGTGTGGTTTGGGCGGGCACAGGTGGACCTGTTGCCTCCCTGAACACCCCCCAGTGCCGCTGGGCACTCCCTGGTCGAGGCTCCCCCCTCGACACGGAGGCCCTAGCGCGCAGCTGGCCGCGGGACAAGCGGAACTACGCTTCCCCCCAGTGAGCTTCATTGCGCAGGTCCTGTGCAAGGTCTGGGAAGGGAGTATCAAGTGCTGCTAGTTGCGCCTTACGGGCCCAACTACACTTGGTCCTCGGAGCTAATACTCCTGACGACAACTCCCCCTGGCCAAATCCCCTGGCGAAGGGCCTACTCGCAGGGGATGGACACGTGTGGCGTTCGAGCCGGACCTCTGGGTCTGGCTCCTGGATGGGACGAGGAGTTCCTGGATGACCTACCCCCCTCAGTGGTGGAGACTGTCACTCAGGCAAGGGCCATGCCCACAAGGCTGGATGCCTTTAAGTGGCGCCCCTTCTCGTCCTGGTGCTCTTCTCGAGGAGAAGACCCGCGGAATTGCTCGCTCAGGAACGTGCTGTCCTATTGCAGGAGAGGCTGGGGAGTAATCTCCCCTTCCACATTGGAACGTGGGTACCCGCTGTCGCGGTTATCACGTACCAGTTGCTGGTGAGCCTCTGGGGCGGCATGACCTGATTATTAGGAAGGTGGACCTTTGGGTCCCCTTTTTTCGGGCCCTGCCGAGAGCCCCTTCCTCGTTCTGCGAGGGGGGTTGGCTCTCCTGCTGGGGCTCGAGTCCATCCAGAGGGTGAGGCACCTGCAAGCATTCCGTGTCCACCGATTGCCAAATTTCAGGCCCGGTGACTCTCACGTGATCCTGAGACCCCGGCCGACTTACGTGCCCAAAGTTCCGCCGCCCCCCTTTGGGACTAGGTGGTGAACTTGCAGGCGCTCCCACACCGGGAGAAAGACCCAACCTGTACGTGGGGTGTCCAGTAAGCGCATTGCGCCTCTACTCGAACCACACTGAGGGCTTCAAGGCCCTGAGCAGCTCTTGTCTGTTATGGAGGTCAGCAACGGGAGTGCTGTATCCGAGGAGAGTTGTAGCGCTGGGTCGCACACGCCGTCACTACGGCGTGCCGATCCTAGCCCGTGCCCATTTGAGTGACGGTACACTCCGCTCGGGGTGTGACCTCCTCGTGGGCATCGGCTTAGTGCGCCTCTCTGGCAGACATCTGTAGAGTTGCGGGTTGGGCTACGCTATACCTCGCAGAGGCTTACAACCTCCGTGGGGAGTCGGCAGCTCGAGTCTTGCCAGCAGGTGAGACCAGCAGTCGTGGGGCGTACGCCTGCGCATAGCGCCATTCCCCTTCTGAGGTGGACCAGTGCGCTATGGGCTGCCTCCCTTCTTTCCCCAAGGGTGAAGAATAGGCAGTCCGTCCATCCATCAATAGCACTCAGGGCGGCGGGCTCGGCGGAGCAGCCCTGCCGCCTATGGCCGGGTATCAAGCTGAGTTATTACATATAGCTCTAACCGGACCTAGTGCCCCACACGTAGTAACCCCCCACTAGGGTGGTTCCGTCTGAGATGTCGTCATGAGATGGTTCCCCGCGTGGCAACCCATGACCTCCCCAGGTGGACATCCACCTTGCGGCATTCCGCACATACCTCCCATGAGTTCTCCCCTATTTGGTGAGACCATGTTGGTGTCTCCACTGTATTCCCCCCTAGGGTGGGAAGTGGTCTCCGTAGCGCACGTCCTCATTGAAGGAACAGCGCTTACCCAGTAGCCCTACGACTGGATGGCCCTCGCCAATGGGGCCGTCCGAGTTGGCAGAGGGCAGGGGCTACTCATCTTTGCCAAAAGCTCTGGGAGCCCCTGCCTGCCCACTGGAAGGTTACAAATTTCGCGATAGCGCTCACGTGTGGCTCGCCCAGGCCGGTCAACGTCGCTTCGCTAGAGATTGTGACGCGGCTAGTGCCGTGGCGTTTTCCATAGGAACCCCATCTGTCGGCTTCGACACAACGTCGAGAGACCGACAGAAAGGGAACGTCCCGGTTACGTATGTAACCTCTGTTCCCTGATGGAGGGAACAAGACGTTGTGTCCTTCTTGCCACGACAATAGCCGTCCGCTGCAGCAGTCACGAGATGCTCTCAGGCTCCTCAGCACAAAAGGTGAATGAATGAGCACGCCGGCTCCCCTTTTATACCCGGATATCCGGGGGCGGAGCCCGGCATGCAAATTTCATTCGCCAAATTTCATTGGCCTTTTCAAAATAGTCAGAGACGATTGGTTCTCAAGGGCGAACCCCATCTGTCGGCTTCGACACAACGTCTTGTTCCCTCCATCAGGGAACAGAGGTTACATACGTAACCGGGACGGTAATCCTGCATCCCGTTAATCCACAGACATGTTTTCATTCATGTGAACAGTGATTCCTGTCATTCATGTGGACATTTAATTCATTTATAATCATTTTTAAAGGGTGATGTTAATTAATGATAACCTAAATTCATACAGTTGTTATTAGGGAAACTTTGATATTGTATTGAGAGATTCCTGTTTTAATAGACAGACGCTGCTACGTGTGACCATAATCTGGACACTCAAGCATGTTATCAGTTGCGGTATTAAGTGCCAACATGTGTTTTCTCTCCAGTGGACAATTTCTCCAGTAGGGCGGCGCTGGAGAGATGCCAGACTTGAGGACATGGGGGTTGCCATGCCCTTTCACCAACCCAGATAACCTCCTCATAGAGATCCCACCCTTAAAGTCTCTCCTCTAAATCACAGAATGTTAAACCAGCAGGTGATACAACACAAAGGAAAGGTGATGACAGAGAGAGCGATAAAAACAAGAAAAAGTTTACGACGGGCTATGAAACCATCTGTAGCTGACAGCCGACAAGACGGCGAACGAGAGAATAGAGGAGAGAGACGGAAGAGTTTTATGACGGGGTGGCTGTGCTATCGCCGCGTGACAGGCGGGATGTGTCTGTTCTTTAGCGAATGTACATTGTGGCCTCTTCCCACGGGACACGGTCTCTCATCTCTAAAGATAGAACCTCTTGCATGGTGAGACGCTTATCACCTCTCTTAATGAACGGAAAAAAGCACAGAGAGATGCTTTGGGTTGCATTGTACTCAATTCAAGGCCTGCATACAGTACACACACTTTTAAACGTTGTGTGAAGAGCCCAAATCCAACTTGGACCCAAATTTCAGGGAAATGTTAAAAATGCAATACCAGACAAACTGGAATACAATGGCTGGTTGCCAGAGCACGTAAAAATGTATGTGCTCAATTGGAAAAAATTTAAAGTGAACCCAGTTGTAGTGTGAGGTGACCATTGCAAAAGCCTTATTTTATAATGTGGATCATGAATTACGACTCAAAACTGTTAGTTGTGTAACCGTCTTAAAAGTTTAGCTCACAATTAGTGGAAAGGAGAGCGGGGAACAGAGCTTCATTCAATGACAGCTAGGCCTGCTCTTGCATTTTTTTCATCTATATTTTTCCATTTAATTCAAACCAGCTGTTTTGAAAGTGAAATTACAACAGGGCAGAGAAAGACAGACAGGGAGAAGGGAAAGAGAGATATAGCCCAAACAAATCTGTGTGTTGTATCGCTATAAGAAAAGGCGGATGGCACCGAGCTTAATCGCGACGAACGGCAGCATATGAGACAGAGAGATGATGAGAGATTGAGGTGAGAGACATCGGAGCTACAGACGAGAAGCAGTGGTCCCAGCCTCACAGAGGATGGGCTCCCTGATGTGAGAGTTGGACTTGCTCCTCCTCTCTCCTGCTGCTTTTCAATCTCTTCTCATTTCCAAAGATTAAGAGAAAATGAACGTCCAATAGCAGCCTGTCACGAAGAAGGGCGTCAGCTTTTTGAATAAATCAAGAGCAATGCAACCCAGCATTGCTCTCTCTCCGAATCCATCACAGTAGGCATAAGGAAGAGGAAAGTCAACGAAATCATGTTTTCAGTAGAACATACGCGTCGTGGTTGCACATGAGAACCCACTGCCGTGATGCTATGAAGTTGCAGATGCCCATCAGGGTGTAACTATGGTGTTCTTACTGGTTGCTAGGGAACCAGGCTAGTAACTAGAACGATGCTATGCAGTTACTAAGGCATTCTGTGTGGTTGTTAAGGCTATACTAAGGGCTATGCAGCAGCTAGGATGTCTGGTTTCTAAGGCATTGTGAGGGGGTTGCAAAGGAAGTTTGGGATTGTTTGCTCATTTTCTTGAAGTGACGACAGCCTGTTAGATAAGAAAAACGACATTTCAAAGACACTGTTTGGGTTCCAGCATACAGCGTACCTGGCCGCTCCAAACCATCCAGATTCACATGGTTGCTTCAGTGTCGTCCCTGTGTGGCAAACATTGCAAAGTTTTATATATTGAAGGTCAAACATGACAGCGAGATCGCTCTGTTTACCCGTCCTCGTTCTGGTGTACCTGCATTTAGCAGCATACAGATCAATCAGACTATCTACAGCCTCAAAGACACTACTAGACTTTGCTTTGGTTCAGCACCTAGATTTGAATAGTGGACATCAAGTTACACTAAACACTGTACTTAAATTTTGCAAAAGTGTCCCTAAATGTAACCATTAAAGATGTACAGTATAAATATTAAATATTACAAATTCCTGGGGTCCAAAACACACATAGGCTAAATATACATTTTTCTTAATGTCTTTTGAATTCTGAGGATTTATTGACACTCAGAAATTCAAGTCACAAAAGAAAATGTAGGAAGCACGGACCAACTTTACATTTCAGGGCTAGTAGACCACTTTAAATTTTTTTTTCAAAAAGAAAAACCTTACATTTCTTTATAATGTCTGCAATCTGAAAGAAAAAGGGTACAAAAAATGTCAGTGATGCGTTACCGAGCCGCTGCCTTCCAGTCTCTCTCGTAAAACCAACACGGAAGTGACTTAAGCTGCAATCATTGACTGGCCGCTAGAGACTGGCTCCAAAACTCATTGAGCATCATGTTAAAATGCCCAATTTTTCAGCAGAGAAAAACATGTCTACAGCCCAATGGTGGAGCTACAGTTTTATATATGGGCTGGCCAGGGGGTGCCAAGGCTACTTCAGGGGTCCACAGACCATGACAGAAAATGTGTGTGTAACCGTGACCCAGAATTGAATTATATATACTGTAAATAAATCCTTGGATTTATGATTAGAGGTATATCTAATATAGAAGTGATAATAAACAAATGTGACAAATACGTCCATGTTTTATACAGTCTATGGGTAGTACACTTACAAATAGTACACCTTGGCATCTAAAGTGTGCTTATTAGTACATTAAAAGGTACAACAAACAAATGTTTACAGTAAATATATTTATCTAAACGGTCTAGGACCGTTTTAAAGAGTAGCGTCCCAGTGACATATTCTGTATCTTTTTTAACAGTGTGTGTATGACTACATATACGCGATAAATAAACTTGAACTCAACTTTGATCAACTTAAAACAAATTGTCACTAGCCAATATTAGTTTTAAGAGCCTACAAATGATACACCGTTCTCACATAAAAAGGTCTCTGCCGTGCTTGAAATGGCTTGTACAGATGAGGAGTAGAGTAGATCATAACAGGCTGTCTCTCACGCTGTGATTCATTTAAATCTCACACGCGGGATTAGTAACATCCCCTTTACCCGGTGTCAACTCACTCCCCAAAGTCACCAGGGCTGTACTGATGAAAGTACATCGTGCAATTTAGTTTGGATGAACCCTGTCAGTTCATGTACATCAGCTGCTGACCTTCACTGGTTAACATTTAGGATAGGACACTTTTCATTTTGCACATAATAGAAGGTTTGTGTGGACTGGTATAGGGACAATACATTATCTCTCTATATTTCACACAATATCAAGCATCTGTGTATTCATGCTGTTTTTCCACACACACATTTGTGCCGGGAGAATATCAATCTCGGTGTGATATTCTCGCATTAGGTCTAAATTACAGGCTCTCAGATCTTTCGAGTGCTTCTGTGTCTCCTCGTGACAGACAGCTCAGCACACACACATATAGAGCTCTCACTGCTCACTCGAGGAAAAGCTGAGAGCGCCCTGAAACATTTATGCTGTTGCTATACTGTGAGAAACGTACGTTACCACAGCGGCTGAACTGTGATCGAAACCATTCCACTTTTGGGAATGATGGCGATCCAGATCTGTTGTCACCATCGTGTTTTTACAAAATGAAGCATGACAAGACTATTGTAATCGGTTTGCATTTGATATTGTCATTGCTGTTGCATCTACGTTTTTACTTTACATGCTAAAAGCATTTAACCTTAAAATTTACATAATTGAGCCAACATCACATTGGTCTGAGTGTGTTACTATAGCAACAGTATGCATGTCCAGTACTTTCTGTAAGCATCAGCATCACCAACAGTGTCAACATCAGTGGTAAACCCAAAGCAATAACTCTTTAATGTGTTTTAATGTGTGCTTCTTTGCTTTAGGATCATTAACCTTTTCTGTGTGGGTTGAGGTAATTGTACAACTTGGGAATTTTGTCTTCAACATTTCTGATAAACAAAACTTTAACAAAACCAAACATCGAGTAAGGCAGGAATGTGACAGGGCATTTTGGGAAAAGAGCAGCGGGTGAGGTGAGGGGCTTTTTGTTGTTGTTTCAGATGTTTGCATTTCAATGCTGTCCGGCACCTTGTTTTTCTCAATGGAGCAGATGGCTTTTCAGCAGAAATACAGAGACAGATGTTTCAGTCTTCAATCTCTCCATTCTGTCTCCATTTCTTTTTTCACTGCCATTGAAGCTGCGTGCATGCAACGCGGGCTTGGAGATTAGCTTGAAATCTCTAGTAGGGCATATATGGATTAATGCAAACGCCCAGCGGTGGAAAAGCCCATTCAGTAAATTTGCATCGACAAGGTATTGAGGGTTAGTGAAACAGGGGCCTGGTGGTCATTTGGGGAGGGGATACAGGGGAGGCCGGATGAGAAGCGTGCTCAGCACCATGGACAGGTCACTTGATTGCGGCTGTACATTCTTTTTTACAAAAGACACATACTGATTAATGCCATTTATATGGCGAACTATTATGTTTTCTTTAATTTTAGCAAAATTTCTAGTCTTTTTCTGGTACATTTTTTGCAACCTTGTTTTTTTATATTTCACCTATTTCCATTTTCTTACAAATACAGTTATGCCTTTTGAAGATGCTTTTATCTGATATCACATTTCATGCCTCTTGGGATTTTGCGTTGCTAATGTAAAGGCAATGGTTTTTAAATAGATATTGGAATTACACGTGTAACATTTTCAGATTTTTGTCTGAAATGTTTGAAACTTTTACAATGATATAGAAATACGACCGAATTGAACTTTAAGCTGCTCGGTTACTACAACTGCAGCGAGTCACGAGCTCAGTGACTCTGCCCCCTTTACGCGTCATGGACGGAACGGGCGCAATGTGCCTGAATCTGCGCCGGGGTGAGTTTGGTTTCAGTCTGGGGTGGATGAGCTCTGCTACAGCCCCTAGAGGCGGATAAACACACTGTCTTCCGTTCGCGTTCAGCACCACCACGGGACTCCATACATCCGCGGACAGCGATGCTTCTCCACCCGAATCTCACCCGAGTCGTCCTCGCGTCCGATTCCTCTCGGTGTCGGGTTCGAGGAGTTCAGCCAAGGTTGCGACACGCGTGTGACCACAACCACCGTATCTGAGTTAACATCCACAAAAGGTGGCCGAAAGTGGAGAGATCGGGCGCTACATCTGACAAAGAGCTCGTGGTTCAGATGTAACTTTGTGGACGTTTGGGGAGGAAAACGGGCTTTTGTGCGCACATCCAAAGACTGTTGTCATCATGCCTGTAAGGAGAGGTCATGTCGCTCCTCAAAACACGTTTCTTGGAATGATAATACGGAAATTCGAGGGACAGAGTAAGTAAAACACATGAAATATATACTCGTTTCTTTTCATCTAGTATCATTGTGAAGATAAAGAAGTCATGCAGCTTGCAGGTTTAAGCTTGAACATTAAATAATTGTCTCTTTTTGTTCGGTCTCCCGTTTTGTTTTGTTTGTTCTATATTGTTTAATATATATGTTTAAAGCACAACAACGGTACAGAAACAAAACATTGCGGTCAATGGAACATAACTTGTACATTTGTATGTAATATTATTTTGAGAAGCATTAGGGGATCAGAGGAAGTCAGGGACAAAGAAAGAAACGCACACAAAGGCTCTCCTGGTAATGCATATCATGCATGTGGAAACATGAAGACTGGCACGCGACAGCTTTGCTGTAGCTTTAGTCGATTCTGTTTACAATTCAGTTCCATCTGTAAAAACATGTTTACATGCACAGCGTTATAGATTTGAAATGAATGAATGACAGCCTGCTCCTATTGAGATAAAACACGCGCAGAGTCGACCCACTGCACGTAATGTATATTGTACATGGTTGTACATCTTTATGCAATGCAAGGTTTATATAGTTTTGATATTGATGCATTTAATGTAACTTAACGGAAAATTATTAAATAAAACAATAATCTATTTACAAATGTCAGTGTAATAAAATGATTTATGACTTACATATGAAGAGTTTGGTTCCATAATAAGATGTTTAAATGTTTTTTTAAACATGTTTTTATTATGTTTACATGTTTTTCTTGTGTTTAATTGTGGTATTGCTGTATTTTTGTAGTTATCATGGCTCAAACCAACTGGAGTTTGATTACTGATTTACTGCATTTACTGTAAAAAAACTAACTCTTCATTATATAAGATATAGTATAATATATATATATGTATATATATATACATATAGTAGGGTAAAATATGGACAAACCCAACTGTTGGGTGTAAATAAAGCTTGTAAACGTCCAAATTCAACCCAACCGTGTTGACACAACCCGCCAATTCTCTAGTAAAACCCCTGGGTTGCCATATTTACAAAACACACATTTGGAATTCTTACACGTGTTGTACTTGTTTGTTTTTACAGATAAGAAGTTTATCATAGCCAATGCCCGGGTCCAGAACTGTGCTATTATTTACTGTAATGACTCATTCTGCGAGATGACAGGATTCTCACGGGCGGACATCATGCAGAAGCCTTGTACATGCGACTTTCTGCATGGGGAGCAAACAAAGCGACATGCGATTGCCCAGGTGGCCCAAGCACTCCTGGGGTCAGAGGAACGGAAGGTGACCATCACGTATCACCGAAAGGACGGTAAGTCTAAACTGGCTTTGCTTTTGGGTCAACGGTACTGATGTCTGTCAAGCCGTCCTGTCTCAAAAATACTCTCCACTGCTGATTGTACTTTTCACTATGTTTTGTTTGGCTTGACACGATGCATTCTGGGATTGTCTTGTCTGTGTAGGATATTTTCGGTACTGGCTTAACATTTGTTAAAAAGAAGATATCTTAGAAGAGAGTTGAATTATGCTGTCAGTAGTGTGACTGTGATGTCTTAAATGCCGTTTAAGGTAGGCAGCTCACAAGGTCTTGATATGGAAAGAAATGAGAGTAGTGATTCACTGGAAAATCTCTCTCTCTCTCTCTCTCTCTCTCTCTCTCTCTCTCTCTCTCTCTCTCTTCAATATCGTAAGCGTCTCATTTAGTGTGGAGGAAAGCTGATTTCAGCTGAAGTGTGCAGTCAAGCACACACTCTAATGTGGGCATCCTTACACTCGCCTAGAGCTACTCAGTCAAATTCAGCCCTCGGCCTGTCCAATCCCCTCAAACACACAGGATTAAAGAAAACACAGACGCCAGCGTCTGTTTTCAGAGCTCGGATCTGTTTCCTCTCTCTTCGTGTAAGCAGCGTTTAAACAGTTACGAAGAAAGATACACAACTGATGTGCCAGAGGTCTGCGTGTGTTAGATGAGCCATGAGGTCTCCGTGTCTCTCTAAAATGCAAATTATTCTCTAATGATGCACTATTGCTTTCCTTTAGACCTAGACTTGGATTTTCTGATGTAAAATATGTGATCATAAATGTTACTTTTAAAGCAAGCACTATTTCTATTGCTTGAGCTTTTGGTTTGTTCAATCCATAACCTACTATTGCATACTTTGTTTGTGTGACAGACACATACTGAATGATTTCGTACATTTTCTATTTTTAGATTAAAAACTAGCCCCACAGCCTACGTTACAGAACAGTATGTAAAGTGGAATCCAGAACTTTATAGAGACTTGACATGTCCCCCTAGCAACAGCCTTGCAAATGGATAACATCCCACCAGCAACCACTCGATATGTGTAGCCATGCCCTGGCAACCGCTCACAACACCATATAAGTAACATTTCGTCGCTGTCCTTCCGAAACCTTGTATATAAAAATCATAATATATGGAGATACAAGGTTTCAGAAGGACAGCAGCGATCTGCAATTCTTTTAGAACATTTAAAATTCTAGTTTTGATTTATAAGTATTGATTGAATGAAAATAAATCATAATTGTGTCAACATAAATACGACCATATTATAAACGCTTTAAAGTAATTAAGTAACTGTGCTAATGTTATTTCTGTGTCTATCAATGAAAACCCGTAATGAGGAAAAGCATTAGTGCAATTCCATTGTGCTACAGAGCTGCCATATGGCAACACAGCAATTTATCTATAATGGCTCCGAGTTGCCATATGGCATTGATCGTATATTCTCAATTTACTGTTAAATGATGTTATACATCATATAGTTGAACAACGACAACAATTTACTTTCCATGAGATGCATGAGCATTGTGCAGAAATGTGCTTGAGAATCTCTTTAGCATTTCTCCTTCCTGTAGGGAAAACAAAAACAATGTTAGAAATAAATACCAGTTCCGTGCATCTTAAAAATGAATGGTTACTTAAAAGAAAGCTTTTTGAAATACAACCATGTCGTTTGTTCTGAATAGCTAGAAAATCGAAGAAAATGATGCATATCGGACATTCATACATAATAAACTGATGTTGAATCATCATATCGTATGTTAAGGGTTTAACCACACTACAGGCATCTTATAAAGGTACATACGGGGAGAATGTGTAAGTCAATGGTTCACCAAATGATGTCTGTAACAATTCTAATAGCCCCAGCTTGAGATGTATGTACAAAAAGCTTTTGTTTAATAGCAGAGGTGCCATTATCGCCTTTGCCGTTTCAGACGAATAAAGCAATTTAATAGCAGCGGGTGTTAAAAGGAAGGTTATTTAAACAGCTGTTTCCCCTGTACATGGATATTATTGAGCAGCGTTTTAACTGGTGTAAAAGTGGGGCTGAAGGCAGACTGAGTCTCATTAAGGAATCATTAGAGGTTAGGTTAAAGAGAGCTATCAGCCGAGAGTGAAACTCAACACACTGTACACACGGCCAACAATACATCACATCAGCAGAGCTCACCTGAGACATCAGACCGACTTTACCAACCTGGTGCTGCCTATTCATCTGCTGCCTAAGACACAGAGTGCCTTTGAAATGAGCTGATCTCCATCTCAGAGGCTTTGTTTTGCTCGACAGATCCTAAACAACCTTTTGCAACCACAAATAGGCATCTGCAACCTCTCAATATCACTCGGAATAATCGGCTAGCGTAACGGTGGAGAAAGTGAGCATCTCGATATTAAATACATTGCAAATGAAAATGCTTTATTCAGTTTGAATATTGCAAGAAAGTGCACATTTGCATAGTGCACCGCCAACAGCCCACATTTAATTGTAGAAAAAGGTCAAATGTTCATCAAAAATTGTACAAATTTAATAAAAAAAAAAATACTAACAATACGTTTTAACACCAAATCAAAATTCAAATACATGTTTAAACAATGAAAAAATAAAATAAATGCATTAAATTCCTTAAAGGTACTGATCACCCAAAAATACATTCTGGTAGGTTCAGTGGAACACAAAACAATTTTGAGAAATGCCTTTCTGATTTTGTGTCCATGCAATAGAAGTGAATGGGGTCCAGTGTTGTTTGGTTACCAACGTACTTCTTCAAAATATCTTCTGTTGTGTTCTGCATACAAGTTTGGAATGATAAAATAAATGCCAAAAAATAATGTTGATCCCGTTAATAACTTTATTAAGTTCTTCCTTGTCTATACTTGTTTAGGACACGTCCTGCTCTGTAGTTTCACATTACATCATCCTTCTTCGTCGCTCTCACTGAGAGAAGATGGCATTCGTAAAGACTTCACACACGACACCTCTAGCCCCTGAACACCGTTTTAACAAGCGGCTTTACACCGAATCGATTTGCAATCCCTAAGTCGCTGTGGAAGCAAATCAATGTGTGTCTGCGAGGCCAGACTCATTCCGCGGTCTTGTTCAGCAGACAACACACATGACCGCACCGCAAATTTGTCGTGACCCCAGGTGAGGAGAGTTTATTTAGTACTTCCAGTGCACGGTGCGGATGAAGGGGTTTGTGGGTAATAGGCTGTGATGTCAGCACGCTGTTGTGGAGCATATGGAGATGTCAGCACGTGTGCAGTGTTAATGGAATATCTACACCAGCGTGTCCTGACACTTCACCGCCAGCTCATGATGCATTTTGGCGCACACGCAAAGCTGATGATTTATTTGTTTTTTTATGCGGTTGCATGTAAGCG
>NC_136772.1:1778756-1910753 GCF_947034865.1 Barbatula barbatula
TGCAACCTAAACCATCTGTTCCTCTACCGCTGCCAGCATCGCCCCGCACTCCTCGTCGCAGCCATTCTGATGCCAGATCTAATCTGACTGGCATATGGAAAGGGTGAAACAGAGAGCGTGGTGATTCCATCAAGAAATCTGGTTTTAGAAACGAAAGCTTTTAGAAAGGCAAACCCTTCTTGGCAATTCTAGATCATTGCTCTGGGTTGTCCTTCGGCAGAATCAGCAGAAGAAAGGGTGTGTATGAAACTGAATGAGCTGTCGTGATGTAAACAACATCTTCCTATGAAAGCCAACAGTTTAATTCTTCTACAGTAACATTTAAACCTGCTTGGGTTGTTTTGCAAAAATGATCGACATACTAAATATTGCTTACATAATACTGGCTTTGGTATTTTGAGTCTTTTGTTTTGAACTCAAGCGTTACATAACGCAAAGCTTTTCTGCTCTGAAGTCAAACTTATCATGCATTTTTCATCTTTTGGTTTGCTTCTATTAAGTCCAACTAAAAGAGAAAACTAAAATAAATATTTGATATATATATTTATATTAATGATAATATATAAAATATACATTTTCACAGAATTTCGAGCTAAATCAACAGCTAACTTATTAGAAAACTGTGATAAATACTTCTACCCTGACATGTGATGTTTGGTCATACCATCCACCTCTGGAGGAATATTTTATATACCGGATTAAGTCCTTCCCATCTTCATATAACACCTGTGAAGCAGTGGCGGCTGGTGAAAAATATTCTCGGTGGGGCTGTGCCATACTTTTTTGTTTCCGTAACCATCGCAATAAAATTTAACACAAACTGCAGGACAGCAGTGCTCAGTGAAATAGTCAGTAATTATTTAATGCCAATATTAAAAAGTTGAGGCATTCGTACACAAAAACATAAACATCATGATGCACAAACACAAGCCTTTTATTTGCATTTAAACTGAACTTGTAAACAATTGACTATTTCTACATATAAGTAACATCTTTTGGAAAGGCTGTTGGTGCCATTGGTAGTAAATAGGCAACACAATATGCATGCTGTCAGAACAGAGTGGAAAGTGGACAATAACATTAAATTATTATAAAGTTTATAGGAATTCTTACACTGTATAAAGGATGTATAATATAGAAATGGATATCAAGTGGCTGAACTCAAACCTTTGACTGGAAGAATAGCATAAAGTATTTTATGATCAAACTAAATGTAACTAATTGTTAATGTGCTCCAGAACTGCAACAATTAATTGATACAAAACATATATACAGTAATATTAGCAAACACACTATTAACATTTTTTAGAGTACCATATATAACTGAATGATTTTTATGCTAAGGTCAACTATATACAAAGAAACGTGTGTGTGTGTGTGTGTGAAGCTACGGGAGAAGCCGTGCATATACTGCTTCCCTTTTTCGCTAGCCTGCTGTTTGATTGAGAGGTCAGGTTGATCTGGGCCCAGCTCTTTCACCCGAACTTTCTCCGACAAAGTTCTCCTCTCAAACGGATCTTGGAGGAGAGATTTCACCGAGTTAGGGTTGGGTCTTGGAGGAGTAACGTCCGCGCTCGCCATTGTCGTTTAGTAAAAATGGCGCCCCTAGAGCCCAGTCCTTATTTTATCAGGGCTTGGGGCGATAAAATGATCGCCCTTCTTGGATTCTATTTAAGAACGCTGATTGGCTAAATTTTATGTCACACATTCATATCTTAAATTAGCAATTGGCTTAACTGCTACATAGACCCGCCTCCTTGGGGCGCTTTCTCTATCGCCCCAGAGCTGATGAAGCGGTCAGACAGGCAGAGGAAAGGTTGCAAATATGATTTTGTATCATATTTTACATGTATTACTGGGTGCATTCCATATTTAAAACACACAAATATTGACATACTGATGTTTTTCTCATTATTATTACTATTTTTGTTTTAATTGTTTTAATTTTTTTTTTTTTTGTGGCTTAAGGGGGGCGGCGCCCTAGCGCCCTCTATTGGCCGGCCGCCACTGCTGTGAAGGGTACATTTTTAAAGCTTTATGTTGACACCCATCCAGTATTTAGCGACAATTCTATTTTTTTTTTTTCAATATTTTGAATATATTTCACATCAATAAGCTGAAGTATAGACCATGGCACAAGAACAACAAAATCTAAAGTTTGATCCCACGGGAATGCACATGCTGAAAAGAATGTATAGCTGGGATGCACTGAAAATCACTTTGTACAGAATGTGATCTTATAAAGAGGGATTGCACATTACATAACACACCGATTTGCAATTTGAAGAAAACACTGCTTCAAGACACAGATGAGGAGCGGAATATAAGAATATGACAAATGCCTTCAACCATTTCAAAACATGACACATCAAACCTCCCAGGAGAGGATATCATCACAATCCTGCATGAGTGTAACAGCCAATGGGTTTGCTCGTAGAGTGGGCGTGACGGGTGATCCGTCTGTAGGACGACATGAAGCAGCGCTGATGAGAAATGAAAGTAGGCCAGCGCCGTCTGCATGACAGTAGCCCCGGTGAAACCACAGCGAGCCACAAGGCCACCAGACCCCAAACAAAGGGTTACTGGCTCTCTATCCCCTCCTCCATTGCGTGTCTCTGATTGGTCAAATCCTACGGAACAAAAAAGCCCCACAACATCAACACAGTCAGAATGCATTAGAGAGATACACTGGGGAAAAATAAATGTCTTCTCATGGCCATTGAGTTTAATTGTCCTTTCCATGTTTTAGTTCCACCAATACATAAAGAATAATTCACTGGTGTTTTGGTTTTATGTTTTTGTTTTACTTATTTTTGCAACGGTCGCTTGCTCATCTTCACTTAAATCACACGAGAGGTTAATGAAATTTTGTGTCGCTTTTAAAAGCATCACGCTGTGAAGATATTATCGCCTCTTATTCTGTGACTCCGTACCTTTCTGAGAGTAGGTTATCTAACTTACTACTTACAAAAATAAAACCGACTCAAAAGAAAGTGTCTATTATACTATATGCATTATACTATATGGTATTTGTCTATTATTACAGTAATAGTTTACTATATTAAAGTCTGCTACAGAATTCTGTGTATACTTTTGTTTATTTTTTATATCTATATAAATATATAATATCAACATAAATAGTCAGCCGCGGCAATTAAGAGAAAATTATTTATTATTTATATTTGGGTATCATTATCATTTTTGTTTTACTTTGTGAACTACTAAGAATATTTCTCACAAATGTCAAATAAAAATATTGTTTCTATTTGCATTTAAATGAAAACCAGAGAAACGTGTGAAAATGCTCTGAATTCTGTTAAGACCTCAAATACTGCAACAAGTTCATATTCCCTTTTAAGGAATAAAACGGACAAATTTCTACATGTATTTTTAAAGGTCTAAAATATTTTTTTATGTGATAACCTGGATTTTTATCAACGTTTTTATGTGTCTTATCTTGATCGTTCACATTGCTGTTGTATGACTTTGTCACGGCTGCGGTTTGATTTTGTCTGAAACTGAGGAAGTACACAGAATGATGTTAATTGTTTGATGGGGGAAGACGTTTCGGAAGCACTGCTCTCAGAGATACTCGTGCGTTTCCTCAGAAGTGATGTTCAACATCAGTGGATTAAAGTAGTTATCTGGTTGAGATTACCCAAGCGTACACCGTAATAAGATTCTCTCGTGTGTTCATTCAGAATTCGATTGCTTAGACTCTCGTTCGCTTTCTCTACCATAATGGATCTCAGCTGCTGTAACACTGAGCCTTCACCTTTAAATTGCATTACGGTTAAAAACAATGGCGCGATTGAGAAAGCTGCCCTCTTCACCTGCGGTCATTAGACTCTGATGGCTTGTCTAGCGTATAAAGAGCCTCTCGGTGGAGAGAGTTACAGAGTGAAATCCATCCCTTCATTCGGTAATGACTTCACATAGTCTTTCCTGAAGGTATGACTATTATGGGCCTATATTTAGCATAATGCCTTCACAAGCCGTAACTCAACCAGCGAATAAAATCAAATCTCTCCTTGGGGATGCAGCGCTTCAATCGCTCATGTCCGAGGAGGACAACGTGTCTTTTTAGAGAACTTACAAGATGGGAAAAAGTGTTTTAGCATCTTCTGACTTTGACCTTTGGGCGAAAAGGATCACGTTGCTCTTGTAGGCAATTGCTTTGTCACCTTGTAATGCGTTCATTAAACCAAGCAATAAAATAATGTTTGGCGTAACGGAAAAGATGACACTACTGCTCCTGTCATGACACAGAAACTGATAATGAAGTGTAGGTTTCTATTAAAGATCATCACGTTTGGACTTGCCCGTCACATTTGCCTCAATTCAAGTCTGTATGATGTTACACCATTTTTTATTATAATTACAAACCAAATAGAAGATTTAAGATTTACTATATAGTAAGTGTTTCATGACAGGATATATCATGCCTATAAGAAAATCAAATATAAGAATATCGAAGCCCTAGATATCTATGAGAAATGGAAACTTTTGCTTAAGTCGCATCTGAATGTCGTATATTTCTCATAAGAAAAAGAGGCAGAAATCTCACAAATGTCTCCATCAGATTTGTAGAGTTGCAATCTTGAGTCAATATTATTGAAGATCTCTACCTGAAGGCAAATATTTCACATCAAATTTACCCACATCCAGATTGATTTTACCTCTAAAATCTACATTCATTTTACACCTACACTCTTAAAAATAAAGGTGCTTGAAAGGTTCTTCACAGCGATGCCCTGGAAGAACCATTTTTGGTTCCCCAGAGAACCATTCAGTCAACGGTTCTTTAAAGAACCGTCCCTTTTTACCTTTTCATAATCTGAAGAACCTTTTTCACCACAAAGAGATTTTTGTGAATCAGAAAGGTTACGGATGTGAAAGGTTCTTTATGGAACCATTTAGACAAAAAGCATTCTTCTGTGGCTTCGAGGAAGCTTTTGAAGGACCTTTATTTTTAAGAGTGTACATCCTCTTGATGTATTTTAACAATTGTGTCCCCTGGCAGTGACAAAACTCGTCTCGAGTGATGCTTTTTGTCACAAATAGGAAACAGCGACAACGTGTTAATAATTCAGTTGTATAAAAATGGAGCAATTGAATGAAATATTTATGGGCACTCTTGATTCACCTGTCATTGGTAGGTGTGGCACAAAGTTTATTTTGGACCCTGAGGGTGTAGGACAACAAGCTTTCCTCCAGAACGTCCTGAGTGAAATGCATACTTGTGTATTGATGTCTCGTTGCGCCACGATGTTTTAATTATTGATGGTGGAAATATCAATCTAATGAAATTTCCATCATCTTGAAAGAGGAACTATGTTTATATCAGGAGCCTTTTCAGTGCACGAGACTGCTGCTAAATCCAAAATACACTGCAATTAGTTTCTATGTGTTCTCAGTTTCAAAGTGAGAGTCATTGACGGTTCAATTTCACACGGACACGGTCTCGGAGCAGTGACCATTTCAAAGCGTGACGGATAGACTGGTCCCAGTACAGCGGATGTTTTAAACTGGGAGAAATTGGGGTCTCTTAGGTTGATCTTAGTGTTGATGTTATTCTACAGAGCAAATTCAGTTACGGTTTGATATCTCAGTTAGTAGAAGATTGATACCGTATATAGACCAGTTGGAGAATATCTGAATTGGAATGGCTGATAACAGAAGTGTCCCATACTGCAATTGCAAATCTGCTTATAACCTTTTCAAAAGTGTAGGTTTATAAGAAAATATTGAATAGATTGAATAAGTGTTTTGTGAACAGCACTTTGACAGCTGAGTGTAGTGTGCGAGTGAAGCCGAGGAGTTCCTGACTGACGTGTTCGATGCTGAAGGGGGAACACAAAGTGTGTAGTGAGCTGGAAAAACAGCGAGTCAGTGAGGGTAAAGACGTCTGTCATGCGGTACAGTATAGAGTCAAGAGTCCCGGCTGGTAAATACCGTAGCCGGCGTCTCTTAATTCTCGAAAGAAACAATCTAAAGATTAAAGGTTAACTCTTGTCACCTGATGTCTGTAACATGAAGCAGGTTACAGAAACATTGACACTATAAACAATTCCACCAACACATGAGTGTCACCGGCTAACCACTGTAATATCAGATATTTACATTTACATTTAGTCATTCAGCAGACGCTTTTATCCAAAGCGTCTTACAAAGAGTTCAGGGAAAAATAAGCGATATGTCACAGAAGAGCAATAGTACGATAGGGGCTAATACAAACATCTTTACTATCTAAGAAACAACTTGAAACACACAGACATGACCAAAGTGATGGAATATGGACATCTTCAGTCCAATAGGCTACATGCACACAGGACGATGATGTGCTTCCGCCCCCATAGCACTACGTTTTCAATAAAAGATTGAAATTTTGGCAAGAGACAGTGAGCATTGTTGTGTGATCCTGCCTCAAGTGCAAAAGTTAACTTTGCTTATTTACATATTTGTTGATGTACCTTGCAACGGATAGCATGAAGTGCTTCACCTTTGGTGTTTCAAAAAGAATTTAAAATGTGTAGGTTTATAAGAAAATATTGTTGGTTGACGTATGGTGAAAATAAAGGTGCTTAAAGGGATAGTTTGGAAGAAAGTCGGTAACCGAAATGATCTCATCCCCCTTTTACTGCCATAGTAGGGAAAGTAAATACTATTGGAGCCAATGGGGGATGAGATCTGTTTGGTTACTAACATTCTTCCAATTATATTTATTTGTTTTTAGCAGATCATTTTTACAGGTTTGGATCAACCTGAGGGTTAGTAAATGATGACAGAATTTTAATTTTTGGGTGAACTATCCCTTTAAAAAGTTCTTCACAGCGATGCCCAAAAAGAACAATTTTTGGTTCCACAGAGTATCATTTAGTCAAAGGTTCTATAAGGAACCATATTTTTTATAATCCAAAGAACCTTTTTCAAAGACAAATGTTTGTGGAACCCTTTTGACAAAAAACATTCTTCTATGGCATCGTGAAGCACCTTTTTAAGAGTGTATATTATTAAAGATAGTGAAAAAAAGTATTTAAAATTTTAAATGCAAAGGAGTATAAACTGAAAGAACAATTTAAGGAGGATTAGCAAAAAATAACAACACACAAGGCATTTTTTTGTATATTAGAATATAACAAATATTATTATTATTATTATTTTAAAGTTTGGCAGCTGTATTTGACATCATATGTTGATGGTTTTCTTGAACCTATAGAAGCGTTAAAAGCAAAACCTGTGCGACTATTCCTTCTGGACGTGTATATGTACATGTCAGCACGCTGACATGCCAAGCTTTGTTACAGGTGACTTTCAGCGTGATACAGGATGTCAAGAGACCTCTTCTTTGAACTAGCATTTGTCCATCTGCCTCTGTTCTCAAAGCCCAAAAACAAACACGAATTCAAGCCAGAAACTGTAACTACTGTTGCCCACATCACAACAAGAGGCTTTAATGCTGTACTTTACCCAGAAAACCACCACAATCACAATCAAACTCGCCATCAACATCTCACTTGTACATCACAAAAACAGCACATAATATCTGAATAATCTATTTTCTGTTGTCCTATAAAACCCATTTAAGAGATTACAGAACTATAATACATTTACGCAATTGGAAGACGCTTCCAGTGACGTTTGATAACATGAGACTAGTCCATCTCTCTTGGGTGTGGCTGTCTTTCTTGACGTCTTTCTCTTAACGCAACCTCCATCAGGACACTAGATCTTCTCCATCATTACGTCTACGGGATCTTTTATCAGTGTAATATCGTCTGCCGTGTCTTTTATCCTGATGAGATACCAGAAACCAATTACACACGGTTGACTGTCAAGTTAATGACACCAAACATACACGAGATGCACTTCACTGACACTTACTGTATAATTATCTTTAATACTTTCTGATGAGCCACGTGAAGCATCCATACATCTGCTCGATATCAACGGCAAGAATTACATTTATTCTGCGCACGAGGACATTCAATTCAATTGAATTATTAGTTACATGATTATTAGTCAATTTACAGGTCTTCTGCCAGGTCATCCTCCCCACCTTCCCTCCTGTTATTCTTTATGAAATCAAAAGTTTTAGTTTGAAGGTTTAGTTCATTACAGAAATCAGTATTATTAAATACAGTATTACATGTAAAGATCAACAACTCGTTTGAGTCTTTTTATTTCAACCCTGATCATTTTCTTAACATTATGTAAATAATCAAGTTTGGTAACATTAGTAACTAACAATGAACGATGCTTTAAAACTGTTTATTTATTAAATTACAAATTCTATAAACATTCAACAAACATGAACAAAGATTGTGTTGTAAAATATGTTGCTCATTGTTGGTGTTGTGTGGTTAATGAATATGATGTTATTGTTAAGTGCTACCATAAGTTTAAAGGTTCCAGGTCCTGTAGAACAGGATTGACCTGTGTAAAGTGGTACTGTTGTAACAGTACATGATGTAAAGCGGCAATATGAGAAACCCGACTGAAACTGGGCCAACAAAACGCCAAACAGACCGGTAGGATCCATGTCTGTCCATTATTTATCACAGAAAGTGCCACCGTGCTATCATTAGTGACTGGAAGCATTGTGAAACATAAATTATATGAATGGAAGGGTTAGGAAATGGAATCAGTGTTGTTTGGTAGAAAAATCTTCTTTTGTGATGTGCAGAAGACAGTCAATCAACATACTGGATGAATAAATGATATAAGAATTTTCTATTTTGTGAACTATCCTTATAAAGGTCTTGTCTTTAAGGTAAAATGCGTTTCGGTTTATAATTTTGATTTATAAAAAATGATTTATAAACCAACACCGCGAGTGTTGATGTTAACAAACCTCTCCTGTTTCCCACCATGCGGTAAGCAGACAGATCTGATGATTCTCACCGCAGAACGTGTCTGTTCGTGTCAGTCTGGCTTTGAAAAGCTCTCACACACGTTCAGTTCTCTCTCTCTGTCTCGGAAGCGGCTGTCTCCATTGTTCATTAGCAGTATGCTGGCTGTCTGACTAAATTTAACCGGCTCGTGCTGGAGCACATTAGCAGCGGCAGACTTCAACTGGAATTCTCAGAGCCAGCGAAACCTCGAAGAACTGTGAAGCTGTCTCGGAATTCAATCCACATCCATGTTGGTTGACGTTTCCAGTTGTCAAGCTGTCTATATTTGGCCTCTATCTGAGAAAGATATCACCCAAGTCTCGTTTCTTTACATAACATTTTTTACCCCGTTCTTACATCTGGGATGTGGAGGAAGATCTGTCTTTCTGCAATGAGATTGTAGAGCATCGGTTCACAAATGTAATCCAAACACTTATAGTATATATGTACATGTACATTTACAGAGTTTCATCCAAATAAACCACAAAAGTCTTAAAGCGTCCGATTAGATAATAGTGGTACATAAATGCTTTGTATGGAATTATTCCACTTTCAATTTTTCTAAGATATTTTTTTGATATTTTAGTTTTTTCAATAGTATACTGTAAGTGCTTGGATGTTTGAGTCTCCTTGTCTGTGGCTCCTCGTCTGCGGCTCCTCGTCTGCGGCTCCTCGTCTGCGGCTCCTCGTCTGCGGCTCCTCGTCTGCGGCTCCTCGTCTGCGGATCCTCGTCTGCGGATCCTCGTCTGCGGATCCTCGTCTGCGGATCCTCGTCTGCGGATCCTCGTCTGCGGATCCTCGTCTGCGGCTCCTCGTCTGCGGCTCCTCGTGTGAGTCTCCACGTCTGCGGCTCCTCGTCTGCGGCTCCTCGTCTGCGGCTCCTCGTGTGAGTCTCCTCGTCTGCGGCTCCTCGTCTGCGGATCCTCGTCTGCGACTCCTCGTGTGCGGCTCCTCGTCTGCGGCTCCTCGTCTGCGGATCCTCGTCTGCGGCTCCTCGTCTGCGGCTCCTCGTCTGCGGATCCTCGTGTGCGGCTCCTCGTCTGCGGCTCCTCGTCTGCGGATCCTCGTCTGCGGCTCCTCGTCTGCGGCTCCTCGTCTGCGGCTCCTCGTCTGCGGATCCTCGTCTGCGGCTCCTCGTCTGCGGCTCCTCGTCTGCGGCTCCTCGTCTGCGGCTCCTCGTCTGTGGCTCCTCGTGTGAGTCTCCTCGTCTGCGGCTCCTCGTCTGCGGATCCTCGTCTGCGGATCCTCGTCTGCGGATCCTCGTCTGCGGATCCTCGTCTGCGGATCCTCGTCTGCGGATCCTCGTCTGCGGCTCCTTGTCTGCGGATCCTCGTCTGCGGCTCCTCGTGTGAGTCTCCACGTCTGTGGCTCCTCGTCTGTGGCTCCTCGTCCTAATCTCCTCGTCCGAGTCTCCTCGTCTGTGGCTCCTGTCCTAATCTCCTCGTCTGAGTCTCCTCGTCTGTGGCTCCTCGTCTGTGGCTCCTTGTCCTAATCTCCTCGTCCGAGTCTCCTCGTCTGTGGCTCCTCGTCTGTGGCTCCTCGTCCGAGTCTCCTCGTCTGTGGCTCCTCGTCTGTGGCTCCTCGTCCTAATCTCCTCGTCCGAGTCTCCCCGTCCGAGTCTCCCCGTCTGTGTCTCCTCGTCTGTGGCTCCTCGTCCTAATCTCCTCGTCCGAGTCTCCTCGTCTGTGGCTCCTCGTCTATGGCTCCTCGTCCGTGGCTCCTCGTCTGTGGCTCCTCGTCTGTGGTCCTGGACACATACATTCTCATGGTCAGGTCATGACATTTTTTATCTTCAGAAGATTTTCAAAGCCACTTTCAGTCCAGATGCCCTTTTGATCATATTGAGCAGATACATTAAACAGCATTACCCAAAAACACTACACACCCCATTTAATCCATTTTCTCATGGGTTTTGTGTTAATAATATTAATGATGCCTGTCTGCAAGACGTTGCTGTAGTGTTCAAGATGCATGAAATGCTTAGTCCTCAATATTCATGTCCCTCTCCCTCCGTAATCCACTGTGTGTGACCTACAGTATCTGACCTTTAGTGCTGTCAGCATTTAAAAGTGATAGATTAGCTTCCTGCTGGGTGTGGCTGTGGACATGAGAGGTATCAGAGGTACATTATCAACCAAAACCCTACTTTTACAGAGCAGTTTAAAGGCCAAATACAATACGATCATTTTGGCTTTTTCTTAAGAAAATTTTTTAAAGACCCCCTGAAGTGCTTTAAAATGTGCAAATGTTGATGCATTCACGTATTTTGTAATGAGTTAGCAAAAGGAGCAAGAAGGAGATCGTAATGAAATGAAAGCAAGGAGGAGATTGTAATGAAATGAAAGCAAGGAGGAGATCGTAATGAAATGAAAGCAAGGAGGAGATTGTAATGAGCCAAAAGCGTTTAGTTTAACCTAGAGAAGCTGAAGTACAGAATAAAAATAAAACAAATCGCTAAAACCATTTGTTTATATTTATATTTCAAATTAATGAATAAATAAATAAATTTGATTTCATTGGGGTTTGCAGTAAGGAATATTGGACAGACAGTCAATGGCAGACAGTAATGGACAAAATTAGTTAATTTGCATAGAATGTACATAAAAATGTACATTTTTTTTTTTTCTAGATAAGACCTTTATCCATCGTCTGGTATCGTTTAAAGCCCTTTGAAGCTGCACAGAAACAATAATTTTGACCTTCAACTATTTGGAGTCCATTGAAGTCCACTATATGGAGAATAATCCTGGAATGTTTTCATCAAAAACCTTAACTTCTTTTCAACTAAAACAAAAATACATCAACATCTCCAATGACAAGAGGGTTGAGTAAATTATCATGAAAATGTATGTTGAAAGTGAACAATTCCTTAAATGCGGGAGGCACTGTTGAAACTGTCTGTCTAGCGCGTGTTTACATAGAGAAATGGTGGGAAAGTAGCACCGCCGGATGGCAAATCACGTTGTCTATGAATGGCCCTGCTGGTCACTGTAGCTCACAGCACCCACATACTTTGTGCAGTTATTAGCGTGTTCTGTACAGTACTGAAAACAGGCCACACCGCAACAAAATTTACTTGCACAAATGCACCAAACAAATATATTTTATGGTCGCACAGATTCAATTTAGGGAGCATATGCGACAAAATGGTTGCAATTTCGAGCCCAGCACTCCATCATGCCAATTGCGTGAGGATATTGTGTTCTTCTGTAACCAATCGGATCTTCTCACACCCCTAGTATTTAAGAAAAGTTCAAAAATATGTTTTCACAGTTTAAATGTGTCTTGTTATGCTTTCAGCCTTAATTTAGTTAAGAAATCTGCCAACACATAGGACTGCAATGGCCACAATACATCTAGAGCTGCTGATTAATTCTTATTAACGTTTACGCGGCGCCGGCTATATTCAATTTTTTTGTATTTACAAAAACCATCAGGACTGACAAAACACAAGCATATTTGTCCTGATCAGACACCCAAACATTTTTAATAATCCTCTCCAGCAGCTGATATCTGGAGTATCTTTTTGTATCCTTTCATCTCTAAAGGGGCTTTGGCCGTGGACTCAATGAGAGAGAGAGATAAGGATGGATTGGTCTAAAAAAAAGAACACTGATGTCCGAGTGGACAAATTCATTGTGCTGTAGAGCTCCACTCTCTGTCATGCAGCACGCAGGCACGTGTCTGTGGAATAAGAGCAGGCAAACGGGGCTGAGTCTGCAGAGAGCAGCACGGGCTCCGACCTTTGACCTCTGGGTCGGATTCACCACATTTAACCACAGTCACATCCTCTGGCGTACATCCAGCTCGGGCTTTACACTCTCTTTCCAGGGGTGGTTTTCAGGAAAGAGTATTTCTGCAATTTGCCGTCTGTTCCGCAGATGTATGTTGTCATCAAGTATTCAGGGCTTATTAAATAAATGATGTTTGTATTTGAATAAAGAGCCGTGACTAAGCTGTTCTGATGAGTTGATGTGAGGTGTGCTATTGTGTATGAAACATGATGTGTGTTGTCAGTGGATGGTTGTTTAATATCCCCCGGGTTTAATGCTTATCTGTCATAAATGAATTGCGGTCTGCAAAACACAAAAAGTGACTGATACAATTTATGAAACATTTTACCGGTGTAATGTAAGAGCAGATATCAACCGGTTAAATGAATCTATTCATTTAATAATGAAGATTTGATCATTTACTAGCCTTCATGTCATTACGAACGCATTTCACTTTCTTGCCTGAAATACAAAGATTTCTCAGTTACCAAAACACCATGAATTTACTTTATCCGTACGTAAGTAGGGCAGTGTGATATACTGTGCCTGAAATATCTTATACTAATTATTATAATTATTGTTAAATTATAAATGAATACAAGTTATATAATTATTAAGTAATATATCAATATCTTTGCAAAATTTGGAATGTAGTATATCTTGATATTTTTGCTTTTGCTATAGAATAAAAAAGGTGATTTTAGCATTTGGAATGACCACCTTCAAATTTTCTTCTTAATGCGATGAGAATGGTTGTGTGTGCTTCCACCTTTTGTTGCCATTGTCTTCCTGCACACCTTGTAAATGAAGGTATTTTGTTTAGTATTTGTTTTCTATAAACACCATCCCCATATTACAGATGATGCTTGCTGCCAGCGTTTTTGAGAAAGACAGGTTATGTTTTGCACTACTAGTGAGATGTAAAGAGCGAGTTGCCTGTTAGTGTCATAAATTTAAACAGTATTGGATATTCATGATATTCTGTCATTTTATATCTTCAGCACAAGTATTTCAATGATGTGTAACATGACCTAAACGTCCATATTACTGTATTCTACATTTTCTGAAACCGCATGACGGCTTTGGGTTAGAAACCAAATAAAGAGTAGAATTGCTTCACGATGCCATAGAGACGGTTCTTCCAGGAACTTTTGACTTAACGGTTCATGGCATCACTGTGAAGAACCTTTAAAACACTTTCAGTTTTAAGAGTGTGCTTTTGGTGATAAGTGGAGTCTAGAAGTGACCGTGATCTTTATCTCAATTGAAGCATCATTCATTTGGCAGTCTGAAATCCTCAGTGATGTCTGTATTTCCATTTACGGCTCTTAATCTGGGCTTCGGGCCGTATGTCTTCATCAACACGCTATAGAGGAAATCCACACAACAGAGGGGGTTGTTAACAAGATGATACTTCTAAATTCATTTTTCACTGTTTTCATCCACAGGTTCAGAATTCCTCTGCAACACTCACATCATCCCCGTGAAGAATGAAGAAGGCGTCGTCATGATGTTCATCCTGAACTTCGATTGTGTTCTCGACGAGGACAGCAATGACTCTACGGAAAGACTGAACCTTACGCCGCCTGCCAAATCTGACATCAGTGAGTCTGAACGGTTATTTCTTGTTTCTAGAAAGTGCGTGTAGGAAACATCTGCTGGCTGTTGATTCCCATCAAATCATCTTTGGCACTGTTAAACATGTTTTTGCTGCCTTTTAAGCAGAATCAAATTGGTTTTAAAAGTCATTTCAAATGATTATTTTACATTTGTGTCCAATGTTGAGATGCTATAAGTTAAAACAATGACTTGCGAAATGTTAAATAGTTACTGTGATTATACAGATCAATTTCGAGGAAGGTTTTGTTGGTGTCGCATATTGGCCTCTGTGTTGAGCCTCACAATATTGTATTGGTGATAGTTTTTATTGTGTTTATTTAATATGTTTCCAAGCCCTGTCTGATATTTATTTCGGTTTTATTTCTTTAGTGCTTTTCACAATTTGTGCACTTTGCGCAAAAAAGCCATTTTAGAACACACAGTAGATAAAAATACCAATTATTGTCAATTATGATTGAAAACAGTATAAAATTGCACATTTTTGATAGATACCATGTTAAAAAGAATTGCCGATAAAAAAGATGCTGTTCTAAGCTCTTTATTACATTTTGCCATTTAGCAGACGCTTTTATCCAAAGTGGCTTACAAAGATTTCGGGGAGCAATAAGCGATATGTCAAACAAAGAGGGATTGTACAATAGGTGCTAATACAAACTTACTAGTTTCAACAAAAGCTAGACCACTACCTGTGTGAATATTGTTTTAACCACAGAGATTGCTTCAAACATCTGTGCCATCAAACATTATTCAGGTGACTAGGAACATGTCAACCATAGCAATAGCAAAACCGCAAGTGTTTTCAATTTTGTTTGCGTATATGCATCAGACGTTCAGCCAACCGGTCCTTGGGCACGGCGTCTGAGACTGTGCTGAGCTAAACCAGCCGTTCTAATCCTGCTACCTGGCAGTGTTGAGAACAGGAAGAACTTTCTCTGGCCCGCGTGCGGATCATCCGAGCGCAGTGGGGCGTTCATCATCACTGAATGTAAATGAGACAGGAGGTTCACGCCGGGACTGCTCTGAAACAGTTGGGATGTTGGCATCTTCTGCTCTCTGCGGGTTTATAATTGGCCTCTTATCAATAAAGGATTTAACATGCTTATCAGCGCGTGCAGATTTAGCTGCCGGCATGGAGAACGAGATTAAATCCAATATGGTATTCTTTCTGTTCTCTCAAATGATAGCATGCTGTCCTACAGGATTCCACACTGAGCGTATTCTGTCCAAGAAACCCTCAGTAGTACAAGAAGAAACTCAGAAGACTATTTGATTGACATGTTAAGTAACCAAAGACTTGCTTTCGAGTAGAAATGCCTAAACATTCTTAAATCAGTATTCATTCGCTTGAAAAAGAAAAATTACTTTCACGTTTTGCTTATAAGAACGGGGTAGGAAAAATTATCTTGTTTTGTTATAATCTTTTTTTATCCTGTTGGCAAATATGTATTTAGTTCGTTCCTGTAAGCAAAAGGAGACTTGATTTTGATGCATTTTTAAGAAACCAAGACTCAAAGAAGTCTTATCAAACGATGTTTGATAATTTGCTTGTCAAACGTAAAAACTTTAGTATTTTTCGTCTTGTTTTAGAGTCGAAATATTAAGTACGAAATCATTTTTGCAGTGTTGGATCAGCATGCTTTTTTTCTGTAAAGCATAGCAGATGGAAGAAGGTTTTTTCTGAAATGTATGATAGACCAAAAAAAGAGCAGCTGAAAGGAAAAGTCAATTTTGTTGCGACTCATTTTTAAAATAGATTATTCCATGGATCTAAACAAACTAAACAAATGTACTGTCCTGCCACTCTAACAAAACTCTAAATATCTTCCTAAGACGTTCAACAATTAAAAACCTAAAAGTGATTTGTTTTTACTCGCATGCACTCAATTTACCCGGTGCTCACAAGTTGTATCGCTTTAAACGTAATGTTTTGTCTTTAAAGTGCTGTGGATGGTCTTTATCATCACGATAACGTCTATCTGCGGCCAGTTTTCTCTACTCCATCTGATTGTGAATCACGCCGCGGGCCGGACAATCATTGTGATGATAACGCATGTTTGCATGTCCGCGGGCTTGGTGCAGTCGTGTACGGCTCTGCGCAGCTGCTCATGCCCCAGGACTTTCATTTCAGCACGGCGCCGCTCTAGGTGAAGGTTATTTTTAGCGGGAATGTCGCTGAATGTTTGATGTCTCTGGGCATCATGGAGAGTAAACTTCAACAAGCACTCTGTACTAAACTCTACATTTTAGGTAATACAATATCACCTGAACCCAAATTCGGTACCGGTATCGGTGCTCCAGCAATGTGTTTGTGAGTCAGGCTTAGTGTGTTCGTAAGCATGTGTGTCTGAAAGAGGTTTTCATCATGTCTGGAGGACCCAGATCTGATTAAAGACACCTTTTAAAACCCGATGGTGATAAGGTGTCGTATCAGCCGCAAACTTTATTTACGAATAAAAAAACATTATTGCTTTGTTATTCCGTACTAACCGTACAGACATGAACAGCAGCCAGCCACATTTTGTTTTGTTTTTTTGTTCTGTTGGATGGCATTAAATGTAATAAATAGTAAGTCATAGGAAATCACAGTCATGGCTGACAAAATTAAAGCACAGGAATCATGGGATGTAATCCCCAGGTTCTAGCGTATACTGAAACAGAAACTCTATCAGTGTGAATGCGACCAAATCTATTACGCTTCATTATGATAAGTCAACACCAAAGTCATTTACATGCTAATGTACATTCAAATCCTATAAACCTAACAGCATGACCTTCAAAATCGGCTGAGAAAAGAAGAAGCTTCCAGTGCACAGACACGTTGAAAAGCGACAAGACTCAGATACCGGTACAAAAAAGAATATAAGTAAAAATGTATATTGTTGATTTCTGAAACCTCGTATGTCCACACTTTTCTTAAAGCATGTTTGTATAATGCATTATAAAATTAGTTTTAAAGCCTTTTAATTATTTCCTTTATAATACATTATACATACATGCTTAAAGGAAAGTACTACCCACATTTCCTCGCCACCGTTTGCATACTGTTTAGCACTGTTTGCCTGGGCGGGGGGGCTGCTAGAATTTTATAGTTTTATTTAATTAACACTGCATATATGTTTTGATTTGCATAAACATAAAACATGTTTTCTTGTACAGCTGCTTTGTAACAATGAAAATTTTACTTCTATTGTTGACATAAACCAATGCCGGGGGGCAAAATTCTTGAAAATATCTTTGTGTTCTGCAGAAGAAAGAAAGTCTTACAGGCAATGGAATGACCGTGTCAAAGACAGACAGACAGACAGACAGACAGACAGACAGAGAGAGAGAGAAACAGACAGACAGACAGACAGACAGACAGACAGAGAGACAGACAGACAGAGAGAGAGAGAGAGACAGAGAGAGAAAGAGACAGAGAGAGCGAGCGAGCGTGAGAGAGAGAGAGAGAGAGAGAGAGAGAGAGAGACAGAGAGAGAGAGAGAGAGAGAGAAAGAGACAGAGAGAGCGAGCGAGCGTGAGAGAGAGAGAGAGAGAGAGAGAGAGAGAGAGAGAGAGAGAGAGACACAGAGAGAGAGAGAAAGAGACAGAGAGAGACACAGAGAGAGAGAGAGACACACACACAGAGAGAGAGACACAGAGAGAGAGAGAAAGAGAGAGAGAGAGAGACACACAGAGAGAGAGAGACACAGAGAGAGAGAGAAAGAGAGAGACAGAGCGAGCGAGAGCTCATGATTGAGTATAATGTGCTGACAGTCACAGGAAGGACAGGACAAGAGTCTGTGATGGTTTAATATCTCATTATGTTTAATTAACCTCTAGACTCTGACTGACTTTCTCGTCGTCAACATCGCTCAGAATCACAAAGCCTCGTGTCTCACACCTCTGCGCAGTGTAAATGATGTTTATAGCCTTTGGTTTTACCTCTTACTTGTGTCAGGATCTTTTCTCTGTGAGACAGCGCTCCAAAATACAGTTCAAGATGCAAAACAATAAAGGAACAAAGATGTGTCCACACCTGCCTGCCCCCCCTGGGGCACTTTATCGTGTTTATCTGTCAGGAGCGCATCAACACGCGTGACAGGAGGACTGCAGGCGGCGGTGACAGAAGGCGAAGGGTTCGATGAGTGAGCCAGTCCTCGTATTCCCGGCCGCTGGCTCTCGGTCAGCTCTGCCTTTGTGATTGACCACCCGAACCTGTCCCCCCCCAAGTAGAGTTTACGTTCACGCGCTTGGCATCTGCGCTTACAGTGGCCGTTTCTCATCAGCAGTCGGCAGGTTAATGCCTCAGTTATGACTGAGTGCACCTGCCTTTGTTTTACAGATGCACCTGTTTTAAATCCCCAATGTGTGCTGACATTTGCAAAAAAGCTAAACGTTCTGACTCCTCCTTAGATTGCAACGCAACCAAACACAGGAGCCATGTGCATCCGGTGTCAGCATCATTCAATGCATGCACATTCTGACCATACGGGCACGCATGCGTCGAGGGATGCTGACACCGGATGTGTTTTTGGTTGTCATGTGGCTCTCGGGAACGCACGTTGGAAACTTACACTCAAATCAGGAAGTTTCTACAAAAAGTGTCCTCGTCGCATTATGTTACTCTTAATTTGCATTTTTAATAAAATGGAGGTCATACAGATGTTAAACTTTTTCATTACCCTTCAATGGTCACATCTTATTTTAATTTCTCGCTTTTAACAAACCGTTAACTATAAACTACTAATCTGGTGCTTGTCAAGAGTTAGTAAGGTAGTTGTTAGGTTAGGGTATTGGGTAGGATTAGGGATGTAGAATATTATCATGCAGAATATGTGCTTTATTAGAACTACTAATAAACAGCCAATATGCTAATAGTATGCATGCTAATAAGAAACTAGTTAATAATGATAATTGGTCATTATACTAAAGTGTCACCAAGTTCATTTGGCCACGTATATACCACATATTCAAGTTTCCTGTGACTTACTATGGCTACTTATATTATATAGTTTCAAAGTTGGTGATTTCGTCTTGTGACTGGACTTTAGCGAAACTACACTTGTGTTAGTCTTAGATCAGATCGCTTTCTCTTATTTACTGAAAACTAGACGCACTGCTGTTTACTCTTCAAAGCAGAGATGTACCGTAGAGAAAACACTTAAATCTCCCGGGAAGATGCGGATTTGTTTGATCACATCCTGTTACACAAAAAAAAACATGTTGAGAAGCTGCTCTGCTAATGAAAACTGTGTCCTTACTGACCATGAATTCAGACCAAAGGCTGTTGGGAAAATGAAGGGCAGGGCCGAGCAAATGAGCCATATGTCAGACCGCTGTTCTCCTGAGGGGCAATGCACAGTTAGAATCCGGATGAACGCTAACCATGTGCTGTGAATGTGTTGGATTCGGTCATTAAAGTGTATGGAGTGTCCAACAACAAGTTCACGTACATACACGGTGTAAAAACACTTTCATGTTTAATGTAATAGGCAGTTATTATTACCTTACTTCTGACTGAATGTCAAATGATGCGTTCGGCGATACAACTGTCTAATCCCCCCCTTTCTGTCAGCCTACTATTTTATTTGATTCTTTTATCAATATATTTTTTACTCGCATGTCGTTTCACTTCAGACGACACTTATTCACTTACTTCAGTCATTTTAATTACTTTACTTTCATTTTTATTATAATATATGCACTCATATTTTTTTTTGATATTTGTATTAATATATTAATGTGTCCAGATCAGCTAGTCAACGTTTTACAGTCGATGCAATGGTCACTTTAAAAATACCATAAAATTAGCGTCAACATCTCTCATCAGAAATACTATATATATATATATATATATATAATATGTTTATTGTTATGTCCTCAATTACTGTAAATTATTTTGAACAAGCTGCTGAATTGATTCAATAAAATACTGCACAGTGCATACTGTATATTGTATACTTAAAAAATATCATGAATCAGAACGCGTCTTGCAATGATAAACATTTCACTAGTAGCTTTCACGTCAATGTTTGTTGCATTTCTGAACTAATCTGTTGTATTTCCATATGTCCTCCAGGAAAAGGAAGATTCTTCCACTTCCGCCTGCCAGCGTTGAAGCTGTTGGGGACCAGTAAACAATCCCTCCCCCAGGAGGATCCAGACACAGTCCTGGTGGACACGCCAAGGGCCGGTGAAGACTCTACGGCCGCGACAGACGTCCGCTCGCCCACAAAAGACCCCTGCAGTCCGGCGGAGACCAATGACACCCAAGCGCTCATCAGTTCCAGCCCTCATTCCTCTCCACTGTCTGTTCCCCTCGACCACTCGTCCCCCAAACAGACCTGGGACCGTCCCAGTCCATCCCAGGCCCAGTCAACCACCTTCCTGGCCCAGTCCATCTCTAGAAACAGTGTTTGCAGCAGACGACGAGCTTCATCCGTCCATGACATTGAGGGGCTCAGTACGAACTCCAAACGGATGTTTTTGGACAGACAGGAAAGTGAAGGTAAGTGCTTCAAACATACAGACATCACATTTAAAAATAAGTTTTCAGTTGTTTTCTTTCTTATTGAAACATGAAGGGGTGGGACAAAGAGCAAATTTTTCTTCGATTGCCAATAGAATTTAGTTTAAATTATAGTTTGGAATCATGATTTATGCTCTTGCTACTCGGGCAGAGGAAGGGATATTTTCTCTATTGGTCTTCGACGTTTCGACCCTGTTCTCTATCTGAAAACACTTCTGCTTCTGAATGCTATGACAAATATGGATCTGAAGAACAGAAAGTGGCTAATGTGTTCAAACATCATTACTGTATGCCCATTAGTTTGATGAAATGAAAACAGTAGTTATTTAATTGATTTGCTTGACAAATGATCACGTCTAACCGCAAGAGTAAGGCAGTCATAAATAATGCCATCGTAATGAATGACCTTGGGCCTTTAATAATTGTTATTGATATGGAGTTGTTATTGAGAAGTACCAAATCAAAATATGAAATGAAGCACTGCTTTTGTGAGTGTTTGTTTGAAACCCTACTATACATTTGCAAACTGTTTTAAAAAAGCACAAGTCACAACCATTCCATTGTATTTTTCCAATAGATCAAACAGTAAAGCCTTGGGGTTTGATTGCGAAGAAAATAAATCTGCAAATACCAGTACAATGATGTGCGCAAACCTTAGTTAATGAAGTTTCGTGATTTAATTAAATAAATTACTCCTCCCGTAAAGTTTGCATCTATATTTGCATGTATAGGAAACTCCTACAAATGCATATGCAATAAGATTAGTTGCGATGCAGCGTTCACATCACTGGCGTAGCATCTGGGTAAGGTGCATATGGGCCCGGAGGATTGGAGGCCTGCATCCAAGTTTGATTCATGCCTGTCTAATATTGTAAAAAAATAACTAGATGACTGATCTCAGATCTGGTCTACCTGTCAATCTCGCCACCCAATTCGCGTCATTCGCACTGCCAGTTTGCTACTTTGCATGTCATTTTCTCATGCAAAACGCTTAATTCGGGTTTGGTGTGAACCGAGTTTAAGTTGCTAAATGTATAATGTTTGACAAATGTATTATAATATAAATGTATTATAATTCACATCTTTTTGGCACTTGGCAGTTTGCGCTCCCTTGGGGTATGCCGTTACCATTTAAATGCAATTTAAGCACGTCAACATGTAAATAACAAACCCGCGTAAACAACCGATGTTCAGTAATGCGCAACGCAGTTATTCAGAATTCACATAAGAGAATAGATTCCAATAGCAATAAAAACTGTAAAACACATGATGATAAAACTACAGCGAAACGATACACGCAGGATCACTTTCAGAGGGAGTTTTTGCTAGCTAATGAATGATAAAACATGACAGCCAATCAAAATCCATTCCTATGTAATGTGCCCATGGATTTAAACTAAACATACAAGCTAAGAGGTCTGTGTTGTTAACGTAGAAGCTAACATACAAATTGTAGTTATCATTCACGGTTTGAACAGGCATTTAGAGATCAAACCGGTTGTTTTTCTTTAAAAGCGCTTTGAGAATACCGAGTAGAGGCGGCCATCACGGTGTCTGGGGCCTCATGCCGTTTCATCATTATCCGTCTTCAGCCTGATTTCACCTCTCCACGGCTTTCTGATCTCCTGATTAGTTCATGCAGCATATTCCCTGTGATTTCAATAACACTCGGGGCTGGACCTTGCTGCATTCAGGTGGATTAAAATGACTTAGTTGTTCAGACTTTAGACAGGAACTTTCCTTTCACATTCCACTAAATGAAACTGATCAGGACAGAAAATCAATGCTACACGCTGAATGACTTCCGGCGGCTCTTAATCTCGACAGCCACTGTCATCTTCTGAGAGTATTTCTCTTCTTTAACCCGCCATGAGCAATAAAGCAAGAGAGGCAGCGTTTTACCACAAGTAAATTGAAATGTCAGAAACAGAAATATGTTTGTAAATGGTGTCATTTATAAATAACAAACAATAATATTAAACTATAACATCAACAATGTTGCCTTTCTCGCTGTCAGGTCCATTCAACCATTTCAAGTCCAGTTATCTAGGATCGACCTCCGACTCGAACCTAAACAAATACAGCACCATTAACAAGATTCCTCTCATCGCTCTCAACTTCTCAGAGGCCAATGACAAGAAAGCACCTTCTCCTCCGTCCTCCGAGAAAACCATCATCGCACCCAAGGTCAAAGACAGAACTCACAATGTCACAGAGAAGGTCACACAGGTGAGGTGTTCACATCCTAATGTTCCATCTGTCCGATGCACGTCAGATTATGAGTGTGAACAGGTTACAAACAGCATTTCATGTCGACTTTAACACTTGAATAAGGTGAAGATGTGTGTCAGTTGCTTCGGGATTTTGTTTGGAAACTCAACAGTTGACGAGCACAAACAAGCAGAAAGAGTTCGTGCAAATCTATCTAACATGAGGGATATTCAAATACAATGTAAACACCAGAATTTATTCAGAGTTCCCGTCACATGCTCGCATTTATCATATTTTTCTTCTTGCTTTGACGCTGAAAGCGTATCAAAGGACCATCTGAGCACAAGACCCCGGGGGAAAATATCTCCAAATATTGTCAATATGTATTGCTGAAACAGTTTGTGTGTGTGTAAGAGCAAGTGTGAGTTGAACTTTCCCCTTGGGTTCTTGAAAGCTCGATTCGGCTGTTTGCACCCATGCGGACGCACACAGACACTTTCTACCTAGACCGGCCATCATAGGCTGTTTGAGTATATCTTTGCAAGAGTTTTTTGATCAAATTTGAATGTCGCGATTGCATTTGTCCTTCAAAGTAAAAACAATCCCAGAATGCATTTTATTAAAGTCAGTAAAGAAATGTGTCTTAGGTTTATAAAAATGTGCTTGTATACTTCCAAACGAAAAAAAATTTGGATCAGTCTACTTTTTAGATACTTTACTTCTCAGAAAAGTAGTGAAAGTTGTGAACCTTAAGTTGGCTACTGTTACCCTCAAAGCATAATTGAAAGTACACTTCCAAAAAACTAAAAAGTGGGAGTGAAAAACTTAAAAGTGTAATTATACTAGTACTCACTTCATTACATAGTTTAATAAAAATTTGCTCACGTATTCTTTATAATATTCATCTGAATTATACCTACTTATCTTTGAAAGAGGGTGGATATTCTGATAATCTTCATTTTTTAATACTGAATAGAAAAAGAATGCATGAAATTTAGGTAACAAACTGTCCTACCAGGTTCTGAAAGTCAGAGAAACTGTGTGATACGTTGTTAGGTTTAAATAACCTCTAGAAGAGTCCTTCAATGAAAGTCAAAGTCAGACCGCAGGACAAAACTAAAACATGTCGAGTCAAACCTGGTGTTAAATGTATCCGCTTTTAGAGCAGCTGTGATGGAAACAGGACACATTGAAGTTGATGACAACCCATCCAGAAACGCAAGCGGTCCATCAAAAGTGCTCTGGCAGTAAACCCTGATTTCTCATCAGAGGTCATTTAGCTTAATGTCACATCTGACTGATTCTCACATTACCTTTCCAACCTGCCAGCTCGTGTGAGAGCCGGACGAGAGGACCAGATACATAATTCATCACTTTCTTAGGAGAGAGAAAAAATAGACTAAGGCGTCATGATTTCTAATGAAGTATTTAGTAAGAAAAGCCGCCTCATTTGCTGACTGTCCTAGTTGGTTAACTCCTGTAGAAAGATGAAATACTGAATCACAGACACACACTGACTGGATTACTCACTATTTCTAAATGATTGCGGATATTTGATGGTTTTGCAAATAGTATACTATAATATATATTGCAAAGTGTAAACCTCAATATTGTTGGTAGCAGAGCAAAATAAAAGCAACGTGGTAAGGGCTGTCACAATATCAGATTTGCACTACATAGTTATCATGGTAAACAAAATGATGCTGCCAGTCAAATTCATTTTTACTTTCGTTTTTTTGTCTTTTCTCTTGTTTTGGTCAATGAATCACATTCAATACAAGCGTAGGGAGGCAATGAGACAGTTTGTAACCATTGTGGCTATTAAAGCTAAATGCAACCTACTATGTAGATGTGTCAACCAAATACTGGCACTGAAATAGTTATTATATATTATTATTATTATAGTATTAACAAATCAGTTGTAACGGTTTTAAATTTTTAATTTGAAGCTTTGATTCGGTGCGATAGAAATCATACATATGCTGAAAATACATCCTTCTCTGTAACAGATTTTACATTCATCCAAAGAAAAACGCAAAACAAATGTGACAAATGCAATTGATGCCGGGAGACAGTTGCCGGGTTCCCTCACCCTGGTTTTACACACATTTTGAAGTTTCGCATAAGAAACAAATGATGGAAAGGCCAAAATTTTGAAATAAAATCCCTTCTGCTATTGCGAACTTTAAAATGATTTTCATCACGTTTGGATGGAAGCTAGTGACATGGATATAACCCAATGCAGAGTTTTTACGAATAGTTTAGATTACAAAAGACAACATTCGGTAAACAAAGTACTGAGAAAAAAGCACTAAACAGGTTTGACCGTAAATCACTTCCAGTAACATTTGGCAGCAGTCTTATCTACCGTTTTGCCCTTGAGCGGAATACTAAATCCTAGATAACTTCAGGATTAACCTGGAAAAAGATGACCATTTCTGCCAGTATAGACAGTGTAATTCTAAAGAAATGAATGTTTATGCCTCGCTCGCAGGCTCCCAGAGACAGTACACTTACTGTATGTCTCCATGATTGCATCAGCTGGAATGGAAAAATGAAAACGACATGGAATGATATGAACACATGTGATTTGACGGACAGCTGTCAAGTAAAAAAATAAACAATAAACGTTTCTGTTAAGATTTATAGGCCCCAAAATATGTAAAACCAATAATGGGACATATGCTAGATAGGCGTTTAGTTTTTTCTCTTGACAGACAATGACTCACCAAACATATTTCCACTGCAGGCATACAATCTAACGTCTTTTCTGTTTTAGGTCCTGTCGCTTGGTGCAGACGTGCTACCCGAGTACAAGCTTCAGACGGCACGCATCGACAAGTTCACAATACTGCACTACAGCCCTTTCAAAGCAGTCTGGGACTGGCTCATACTACTGTTGGTCATTTACACGGCCATTTTAACTCCTTACTCCGCTGCCTTCCTGCTCAACGATCGCGAGGAGCAAAAAAGACGAGAATGTGGCTACTCATGCAACCCTCTTAACGTGGTGGACTTAATAGTGGACATCATGTTCATCATCGACATCCTTATTAACTTTCGCACCACGTACGTGAACTTGAACGAGGAGGTCGTGAGCCATCCGGGGAAGATCGCCATCCATTACTTTAAAGGCTGGTTCCTTATAGACATGGTGGCGGCCATTCCCTTCGACCTGCTGATATTCGGCTCAGGGTCTGACGAAGTAAGTGATGACCAAATGTAATCATGTAATGAATTCAATTAAAATAAATAAGTCAGGGGTATTAAATGACCTCGGAGGCACTACAGCCAGAAGTCTACAACTACAAAATAAAGTCAAACCAAAATGTTATTGTGGGACAGATTTTAAAGGCTCATTTTAAACCGAAACACAGGTCATTTGAAACCCCTGACCTAGACTATTTCGTTATTTGTTTACCCAAATATTTATTGAATTGTTTGGACTAGTTGTCCATTCTGCAGATCAGATCAGATATAGACGTTTTTAAAAGTAGATCAGAAAGCACTTAGCCTCGGGTGGGCGGCTCATTCTTGCAACTACACACCCCTTTCAGCGAATCTGGGATTATAGTATTATAATGTACTGTATGCTGTTTTCTTTCTTTTTCGGAATGGCCCTCATTTCTGAATCCATTTATTGGGATTAGTGGCTTACCAAATGGGAATCAATGATGGTGATGAAGATGAGAGAGGCGCTGTTTGAACAGCTTACAGCAATAGCAAGCCGTTTGCTTGTTTATGTGGCCAATATCCCGTCAGAGGCCAATGACAATCGCCCCGGCATATCAGGACATATGGTTTTCCGGCATCTGTGTCATTCGGAGCCTCATGCATCCCTAGGACATAAGAACTTCACTGCCTTTAAAATAAATGTCAACAAGAGAAACTGGCTGACATTTTCATAGTGTCATTGGATATTTTTAGACTACGGACACAATTACCCTGCTTGGGCTAAATAAAATCTTTTCTTTTTATGCTTTAAAATCCTTCTAAAACTAAAAACATGCACTGTCGAAGATGAACAAGCCAATATCCTCCACACAGCCGCACACAGCCATTCAACAGCCCTCATGCTCACAGCATCGGCAAAAAAGTACCAAAGAGTACAGCAGGTTTCAGTCTTCGTTGTTCAGCACATAAGCCATGATACCAAAGGTCAGCACCTGATAAAAAGGCCCCCTTGGCTCTGGATTGAAGTCAATGTCTGTTATAATGTCTTAGGGATTCACTAACAGTTCGACGAGGGGCTTACAATCCAATGGGTTCTTTGGACAGCAAAACATGAGAATCGTGGTATTCGCATGAGGTCAAAAGCAGAGAGATGCTCTGATGAACAGTCGTATAATTCAGCATTCATTCTATCGTCATGTCCAGCTATAACTCGGTGTGAACAGAAGGAGCTTATGAGTTTTTAATGGCCGCTGGTGTCAGATACCACAGCTTTGTCCACAATTCTGAACAAGAGACAAAAAGAAAATCGCATGCTTCGCTCTGCACACTGTCAGTGAGTGCCAGGCATCGGTGTCAGACGCATCTATTAAGACCCTTTCTAAAAATATCAGCTCTGAGTTCAAACATCAACTTTGTGAGGCCGCAGTGTAATTGAATGCTAAACAAATGATCTCTCAGTAGGGTCGAGCTATAGCTACTGTACCGTAGGGATCCGTCGTTGGCTTCCCGAGCACTGTGTCTTTATTCAGATTCTACCCACAAATGAAGATTTATCTCTTGTCTTTGAGCCAGGACCACGACATAGATCCAACACGACTGCTGAAGCTCATTACCCATGTCTCTCATGTCGGGTGATTATTTAATCCTCGCAGTGCGAAATTTTGATGAGATGGATCTCTGGTGTTAGCAGGCGCAGCAGTGTGTAATGTTATAAAATTAAACACGGTTAACAAAATATGAATTAGTGTGGAAGTCGATGCAAAGAAGCTGTGGGTAAAATGTGTTTTTAGCAAGTACTGTCACAATATCAGATTTTTACGACATGATTAATGTATCCCTAAGAATTCACAATAAAGATACTATCACAAATAATGAAATTCAATCAAAATGATCTATAATTTGATTTAGTTTTCTCAGTTTTTGGGTCAATGAATCACAATCAAAATAGAAAAATGACTATTGTTTAAAATGTAAAAAATAGTTACAGATTCCTGTGAGATCAGGTTGAGAGGAGGCGGCTAATCTGTATGAATTCTAACGTTGTGAATCGTACAAACGCCTGCGATTACTTGAAAAAAGCAATACTGAAGCCCCGCCCCTAAACCTAACGTCACTGGCGCGAAAGGAAATCATACTCATTTCGAATTAGCCACATCGCAAAATAGTTACGTTTTCACAGAGAGATTGTGTTCGATGGCGTTACATCCTGTAGCATGTTTGTCATCTAGTCTGCCCCCACAGTAAGATGCCTTAAAGGCATCATTCCCTGAAATTAGAAAATTGTCTCATAATTAATTACCCAACGTACTCTACTTGACTGGGGTCACAGGTTCTATCCCAGTGAATGCAAATATTGATCAAATCTATGTTTACATTTATTCATTTATCAGACTATTTTATTCAAAGCATTTAACATTTTGTTAGGCTCAAATGCTTTGTATAAAAGAATCTGCCAAATACATGAATGTAAATGTGATGTGTTAAAACAGATCCTAATGCTCACCTTCTCTCTCTTTTCACAAGACAACAACTCTAATTGGCCTATTGAAAACAGCGCGACTTCTGCGATTGGTTCGGGTTGCCAGGAAGCTGGACCGTTACTCCGAATATGGTGCTGCGGTTTTGATGCTCCTCATGTGTATATTTGCTCTCATCGCTCATTGGCTTGCCTGCATCTGGTACGCCATTGGAAATGTGGAGAGGCCATACCTGGACCATAAGATCGGCTGGCTTGACAATCTCGGTGTGTCGATTGGGAAAAGATACAACTACAGTGACCCCAGTTCTGGCCCGTCCATAAAGGATAAATATGTCACTGCCCTGTATTTCACCTTTAGCTCTCTGACCAGCGTGGGCTTCGGAAACGTGTCTCCAAACACCAACTCGGAGAAGATCTTCTCCATCTGTGTCATGCTTATTGGATGTAAGTCTGACAAAAAACCTGCAAATAGCTTAAACATTCCGTCAATATTTACTCAGTCATGATGTTATGGTCTTTTTCATGAAACAAGTAAAGTTTGCATTAAGTCCATGTGAACTTAATCAAGATTATGTAATGGCTTGCATTTGAACTAATAATCACAGGTTAAACCAATCACAACCATGCCTGGTGTGCACATGACCATGGTGACCAATCACAGGCATTTAAATTAACAGTGTGAATTGCAGGTAATTATTGAGTAAATGCGCAGAAAACGAAACTGTAAGATCTTTTGTGTAAAAGCATTCAGTGAATTCTCTTCTACATTTCAGAAATACCTGCTAAACAGCACATGAAATAATAATACCTCTCCTAATGGTTCTTCTCCAGCTTTAATGTACGCCAGCATCTTCGGGAACGTTTCGGCCATCATCCAGCGGCTGTATTCAGGTACGGCGCGATATCACACGCAGATGCTCCGTGTCAAAGAGTTCATTCGCTTCCATCAGATCCCGAATCCACTCAGGCAAAGACTGGAGGAGTATTTCCAACACTCGTGGACGTACACCAATGGCATTGACATGAACACGGTGCGTGTGAAGTTATTTTTCTCCTGGATATTATGTCTGTTTACCAGAATGCTCTGTTAAAAAAACGGTCATGCTGTAATAAATGCATTACAGAATAACTGCACGTGTCCATCAATGTCTTCTGTAGCCATCTGGTGCCTAGTCAAAGAGTTTTAGTTTTGAGAATAAAATGCTCTGTTATTTCACAATGTCATCACAAATCTCTGGATTCATGTACTGAAAGCAACACGTGTCTCTCCCTGTATCTGCCTCTATAAAATGGAACAACCTCACCACGCTGGGAAGAACAGGAGGTATTTATATTATCTCAGGACTCATCTCCATTCATGTCTATGACTATAATTGATTATCATTTTTTAATAACTCCATCTCAGATAACATACATTGCACGAGCATATATTTTGCATCCGTTACTGTTTTTACTGTTTTTTTTCAAAACTTTCAAAAGCGGATTTAGGGTTGGGCAATACAGCTAAAACTACTTGCTTTATAGCAATATTCGTTTCTCTTTACAACAAGGTTGTTTTGTTTACATTAGAAAATGCATGAAATAAAATGATCAATGCATGTTCCTTTCAGCAATTACTAACACCTTAAAAAAACTTTACTGGACGTTTGTATCGGCTAACAGTATTTGCACAGAGAACTAACATAACTGTGTTTTAAAGGGATATCTCACACCAAAATGAAAATTCTGTCACAACATCCTCTTGTCATTTCAAACCTGCAGAACAAGATATTTTGAAGAATGTTGGTAACCAAAAACCGTTGGCCTCCATTGACTTCTACTGTATGGACCGAAAACCATTGCAAGTCAATGGGGACCAACGTTTTCTGTTATTAACAGTCTTCAACATACTGTCATTTCTATTCATTTAATAATGTTCAAATTAGCACAATGCGTCTTAATTTAACTTTAATTTGATTTAACTCTCAAGCTATATCGCCCAGCCCCAGAGGCTTCAACGCTGGCATGAATAAACGTGCATTAGATGCATTAGGGGCCTTTTTTCATTCTCACTTCAAGATAAAAGTTGCACATGTTTCAGCACGTCTGCATGTTGCTAAGAAACGGGTTTGTTTGCCATTCTCAAAGTCTCCTTATTTTTTTTTTTGAATGAATAATTGGACTTATTGCACAGGACTTCTTTTCCATTTCTAAAGTAGTATCACCATGACAATCAAACCCCATGATGCATTGAGAAACGATTATAAATACATGAATCGTTCAATATGACGTATATTGATTTAAAACCGACCCGCACATTCACCCATCATTTGTATTTTGATGCTCACGGTTCATCACATTTTAGATGTTGTAGAAAGCAGCACACTAGATATTGAAACCGAGCCCATGTCACCTCACAATAAGAAGACTGTATTTGTGGGTAATGTTATGTACTCATGCGTTTTCTTTAATCTCTGGTGATAATGGAAAGAGTTTAATGATGCTCACCTTCTGCTCGTGTTTACCTGCAGGTCTTAAAAGGCTTTCCAGAGTGTTTGCAAGCAGATATTTGTCTGCATCTAAATCAAAGCCTGCTTGAGGGATGCAAAGCATTCAGAGGTGCCACTAAAGGCTGTCTGCGTGCACTCGCTATACATTTCAAAACTACCCACGCACCACCTGGAGATACTCTCGTGCACTGTGGGGACGTCCTTACAGCTCTATACTTCTTGTCTCGGGGGTCCCTCGAGATCCTTAAGGACGACATTGTGGTGGCCATTCTGGGTAAGAATTAAACATAGTTTTAAAAAACTATTTAATGCACAGATACAGTATATATATATATATTCACACGGCAATCGCTCTCCATTAAACGATAGATCGGCTCGATACGCACCGGTAAAAAGAGTTTCTGTCATCATTTATTCACCATCGTGTGATTCGAAACCTGTATGTGTGTGTCAAAAAAGAAGATATTTTGGGAAATGTCTCGGTGGCTTTGCGTTCATACAATGGAAGTCAATGGGGTTCAGGGTTACTATCTTCTTTTGAACAGCAGTATGTGATAGTGTGTGTTTTGAAGGCGTTACCCCGGTCACATCCTTTGCAGAACTCTCAGCCTAGACATGCTGTTTACCGACACGGCGTTTAGCAACAAAAGAGAGGGTATGCGCCGTATCTCCCGAGGGCAGGTGTGCCGTTGTCCTCACATGCTTAAACACAGCAGCCGATAGCAGAGGTGCCAAGGGTGCAGTTTGCTGTGTGTTGAAATCAAAAGGCTTAGTGAAATGGCTACATTATTTTCTTTCAGAATATGATAAAATGTCAAACAGACTATCCTTGAAACAAGCCTGGCCTGTCTTTGGGGATTTTGCTTTGTGTTTCATACTGCGTCTGGAACCCCAGGACTTGGGATATCTGATAAGAGACATCTGACATTTCTATTAAGTGGCGGCCCCTGGATGTGTTTGGCATCTTCAAAGCGCAGGAGAGAGAGAGTTCAGAGCTGGACTGGGCTTTTTATAGCTCACATTGCTAATGGAGAACACATCAGAGAATGTACTTGAGCAGTGGTTCTCAACCTTTTCATAGTCGTGCCCCCCTGTAAACCCATTTTAAGAACTGCTGCTCCCCCATACCGTACTGTACAGATAAAATGAAGTGTACAATATGGTAAATATAGTTTATATATATATACTGTATACTGTATACACGTTGATTAATACGCCCCATAGACCACAAAACCAGTCATAAGGTTCAATTGTTTGAAACTGAGATTTATACATCATCTGAAAGCTCATTTCAAGCTTTCTATTGACGCATGGTTTGTCAGGAAAAGACAATATTTGACAATTTGAAATCTGAGGCTGCAAAAAAATCCAAATATTGAGAAGTATTTTTTAGAAGTTGTTAATCAGAGGCTCTGTAGCAGGCCGTTGTTAGGAAGAAACAAGTTTCTGAAATTCAGAAAATTTTTACTTTACATAGATATCAAACTTGAGTGGGTAATTCCCATAGAGCAGGCAGCAGCGAGCAAAGTTTGTAGGCGTGTATATAGACAAATATACTCGTGCTAATGACTGGTCCAGGGTCACATATAGTAAAATAATTTGTCATTTATTTATTATATAGATTAAAATGGATTTATAAAGGCAAGTGGTAGATCTGGTAATCTTGACACCCAAATTAAAAAAAAAATTACTATACTTTACTATAATAAACTGTAGTACAATTCAGTTAACATTACCATACTAGTTTATCAACTCACTTTAGTTTATACCGTAGAAAACATTCACCACGTGTAGCAATCACTGTAACATACCACAGTATACTAAGATTTACTACAGTTTACACAAAGTCTGTTTATGGAAGTCGTGCCACTCGGCGGTCATGTTTGCAATGTATTGTTTACATCATAGCAAGTCCACAGTCCTATCTACTTGATAGGAGAAGGCAGATATTTCAAAAATCGCTGGCCAAAAAATCACAATTTGTTTAATTATTAATCAGAAATAGGCTATGAACTGTATCATAATTTTGGTTTGCTAAGCTCAAATTGCTTTAAACGCCCCTCACGAGAGCCCCGCCCCACGGAATCGTTCGTCTTTATTGATTGACGATTGGCTGGTTTAACCGGAAGGCGGGACTTCCTTCACTAGAGCATTGCATTCCTCGCCATTCATTTTAATGGCAGTGGTGCATCTTAATAACTTTGGTTTACTATGGTTAATACTCAAGTATACTACAGTATTCATGTGGTTTGACCAAATACCAGCCGATTTATCCGTCTTTAATTACATACTAATTGCTTGACATAAATTGTCTATATTTATATTATTTTAATATACTATTTTACGAGAGTTATTTTAAAATAACTTGCTCGACTGAAAAGCCACACAATGATGAAAAATAGTGAGATGAAAATTTTTATTTACTTGTTGTTCCGATCTGAATATCTATCTTTCATCTATGGAGCACAAGAAGCACAATGATATTCATCTAGACGGTTTCATCTTAACAAAATAAACAAACGTTACTGTGCATGCTCACTTTTGTGGAGACAAATGAACGCCCGGTACACATTCACAAACAATACAGTGCCTGTAGATAATTTCTGATAACAATAAAAAGAAACCGAGAAGAACCTTTACTTGGCTAAACTTGTCTCTCCAATATTTTGAATTTAGAATCTCATACCAAGCTCAACCGCTAGATGTCAATGTTCCATACGGTTCATTTAAATGTGACAAAACTACATGCAGGAGCCATTCAACAAACTGTTTATTTAATAAAATGAACATACAACATAATTTTGTTTCATACAATTATTATAAAATAATAATGCTAATTAATATGAACATAAATTAGATAAAATATAGTTATGTTATTAGAAAACCTGAAATAAACGGAACGGAAACCTGAAATAAACTCGGGGTCAGGCGTACGTGACTCCGATTAATCGGTCTATTCAGCCTCAGGCATTTTTTACGTTCATTGCGATGGTTCAAAACGTTACAGTAAATGGTGATTAAGGGTGTCACTAAGGCTAACACGAGAGTGAGTAATGTTCTTTGGACCCATAGCGAAAAAAAATTGAAAATACCCACAATGCTTTGTGTCTTCTTCATGGAGAGATTGTAGAGAACTGTCAACTCCCTAATGAACCGCTGAGTTTGAACCGATTCAGTTCAAATGTCACCTGCAGCTCGGTCCGTACTGAAGACAGAATCACTCTGAGGGTCTGACATTTAACCAAGTGGCTAAGCTGAGAGACCACCGATTTTCAGAGAGAAACATCGACTGCTAGATTGCCAAAAGATTTGTTAAATAATATAAATGTTCAAAATGCATTTGCATTTTGGTTTTAAGATGAGGAGGCAGGGGGCAAAGAAAGATGGAGTCAAGGTGTTGCAGAGACGATAAATGATATGAGGTGGACGAGGAGGAGAGGAAAAGGAAAAAAATATATATGATGGAAACAAAGAGGAAAGGATATGAGGTGAGGTCAAGAGGAGGAGTATAGGAGGAAGAAGAGAGATCAGGTGAAGAAAGATGATAAAAGGAGGAGAGGTAGGGAAAAGAATCCGTATACCTGATATGACGTGATTCATAATCCCTACATGGGAGCTGAACTCTCGTAATCCACATGCACATATTCTGACCTAAATTGACCCCATCCCCACACACGCAAACACTGAAAATCCCATTCAGACATGAACAGACACATGCTGTGACATGCAACCGAACAGATCGCAGAAGATGTGCAGTCTTGTGTAGTTTCACTTATTACCCATCTGACCAACGTAAAAGCAACAGGTTACATTTGGCTTTTTTTAAGGACTTTTCGTGGGTTTGGCTATAGATAAAGCAACATGAAAAACATCAAACAATTGCGCAAAAGCTGCTTGTCTCATACCGGTGAAAACGGATGAAATTAGCGAAGATTTCTGTCTGTCCAAACGTAAACAAGTTTGAGATTATTTTACAGAAATAACTTTGAATATCTAGTTCACCTAAGTGCTCAGATAAATATGATGCCAGTTCCATATAACTTGACATTCGTATGCATCACACAGACACTTAACCTGTCCTTTATTCTTTAGGTAAGAATGACATATTTGGAGAGATGATTCACCTTTACGCCAAACCTGGTAAATCTAATGCAGACGTGAGAGCTCTGAGCTACTGTGACCTGCACACTATCCAGCGAGAGGAGCTGCTGGAGGTTCTGGATATGTATCCGGAGTTTGCCGACTCTTTCCTCACCAATCTGGAGCTGACCTTTAACCTGAGAGATGACAACAATACAAAGGTAAAAAAAAGTCGAATGGTATTCACGTTGATCATTCACTACAGTAAATGACGGTATGTTTGTCACAAACAGGCAACATATTTACAAGCCAGTGATTCTGACGGAGAGGATTCAAAGAGTCGGAGGAAGACTTCCTTCAAACGTAAACCCTCGAAAGGTAAATATTATCTGTTGTTTTTAACTTCGAATTATCGTTTTGGTTTGGGTTTCTCGTGATATGCTTTTGTTAGTTTGTGTGTGCTTTTAGGGCTGAACCCTGAAATCTGATAGAATGACTTAATTTCCAAAAAAAATTGAATGTAGCTTATTTTAGCACAACGACCAAAGAAAACCACATTTCTCCTACATACTCCTCGTCATAAACGCATCGTCTCGTGTCAAAGCAACTAAAGCACAACCTGAAGAGAAAGCCAATATTTTCATATGAAGCATTCTCTCCTTCATCGAAGCCTGTTACGAAGTATAAACAGTATAATGTTATTTAATGTACTGAAACGTTGGAGGAACAATTTGTTTAGCACCGTATTCATCAGAAATACAGTCTGAAGACAAAGTAATGAGACCAAACACATTGTTATTTTCCGTTTTGTCTGCCCTGGAGCTCGAGGACCATTCGTATCCCTGACCTGCACTGATTATCATCCCTCAGGGGAAAGTCTGAAAGGAACGCACAGCGAGTTCAGGAAGGAACGTCGAGAGTCTCGGCTCAGCTCGAAGAGAAGTTCAGAGGACCGCCACACCTCCAGAGAGGAACATCAAACTCTTCTGGGAGCAGGAATAATGGAGGATCCATCAGTACACAGCTGCACGTCCACACCCGGCTTCGTCTCTCCAGATGAACACATGGAACACGGACTGTGCGGTAATGGTGAGATAGGTGTGTTAACACTCACGAATCAGCAAATTATTTGCGATTCTCATCATCTCTCACACATTCTCATATCATTTTAGACAGATGTACAATGCAGCGATGTAAATATATAAATAAAATATTACTATTGCTTTATGGTAGAACTGTTTCTACTAAAGCATATGCATGTGTTTGGTCTTCAGGGAACACATAGATTAGGTCAAATCTACCTTGAATGCACTGAAATTTTGGATAAAAGCATCTGCCAATGCACAAATGTAATGTAAAGCAAACCACTCCTCAAACTATTATCCTCCACCAAATGACTAATATGAAGTGCTTTCTATGCCTTTCAGAGAAGATAGACTCTATATGAAACAGTTTATAAGATATTCTACGATTGTCATAACACTTTTAGACTGCTGATCTTTGGCCTCCTTTCAGAAAGCAAAGCTTCAATGCCAAAAACAAAAGGTATTGATCAAATCAGTCGGTTCCAAAATCCAGACTAAAGCAACACGATGAGAGAGAGACCGTGGTCAAACAGGGTCTTTCAGGAGCTTAAGGCACAAAACGGCCCTTTTTACAGGCTTTAGGAAAATCCGCTGGGCAGCAATTCCCCGACTCTCCTCAACAAGTACGCAATGTTCCCTCTTTCCATGCTACAGCAAAGCCAGCTAATGCCTCCCCAACCATCCACGGAAGCGCTGAAGAGGATTGTCATTGAAAATAACACACACACACACACACGTGTTCTTATATCTTTCTACTGACTGATGAATACTGAGCAATTGATTGTTTTATATCCGTTATCCTTAAACCATAGATAACCATCTACATAATCCTTTTTATATAAAGCACATAATATGTATTAAGACCAACCAATGATCTGGAAGGAAAATGCCTTAAATGTAATAAATAAAGTAGATGATTTCAGGTTTTACTTTGTTTGTGAGAATAACAGTGGGGGTGGGAATAGTGAATTTCCTTCTACAAAAATGTGTCTTTTTACCAAGAAGAGAAACACATTAAGAAAAACAGACAAAAACGTTGCATGGATTTCATTCATAAATTGTGCCTACGATCAAGAACGACTGTATGATGCTTACAATTTTCTGCCCACATATCAGGATTGTAAAAATAAACTTGGCTTAAAAATGACGAACCTTTTTTGTCTGAACGGTTCCATAGAGAACCATTAACTTTTCTGATTAACAGAAGGTTCTTTGTGTTGAAAAAAAGGTTCTTCAGATTATACAAATATACGAAAGAAACTGAATGAAGAGTTCTTTGTGGAACCAAAAATGATTCTTCTATGGCATTTGTTTGGCCTTTACTTTTTGAAGAGTGCTGAGGCGTATTCACATTTTGGTTCAATAAAATGCTGTCCCTCCCTCAATACCACCTACAATATCAAGAAGCAAACCATGCCAACATCCCTGTTGGGTCAAGTCCTGTCCTGTCAAGCCTTTGGATAAACACCAAAACAGAACAGAAAAGCACACCTGTCAACTCCCTTCCCAGCTCTTGAATGGAAAGCCTGCACAGGTCACATCAGACCATCTCAGATTTCGACTATCTATACAGCTGAATTTGTTTAGGACGAATCTACTTCACTACATTGGTCATTTCTGGTTCCTTCGTAGTCTCTGATCAGACGTAAATTGCAGTCTCGCGCGGAGGCAGCTGTTCTGATGGGTTTGCTCTTGGCTCTGAAAGGAGCAGGTGTGTTTGAGAGATAACCACAGGCGTAAGTGTTTCTATTAGTCCCGAGTCTCACTGATACAAGAATCACAGCAATATAACACCTACACAAGCGCCAACACCGAGACAACACCCTTTATACGCAAACACACTTTCGCGGTTTCTTCTCACTATTCAAGCTGTTCTTAACACAGTGGTTTCTAGCTGGTGGGTCACAGGTCTGTTCTGAAAAAGGACAGCGAGGAAAAACGATGCAAAATTTCTGCGTATACTGGACAAGAAAACACAGTTTAAAGTTCTCCCCAAAATTCTGTAATCATTTACTCGTCCTTGAGTTTCAAATCTGTATAAATGTCTTTGTTCTGATGAACACAGAGAAAGATATTTGGAAGAATGCTTGTAACCAAACAGATCTTGTACTTTTAAAAATAAAGGTGTTTCACGATGCAAAAAATAACCGTTTTGGCTTAATGGTTCCATAAAGAACCTTCTATGGCAACGCTGTGAAGAACATTTAAGCGACTTTATTTTTAAGAGCGTAGTCAAACGTGCCCCAGGACTGTTTTTGCTTGCTTACTTTTTGTAAAATATCTTATTGTGTGTTCAACAGAACAAAGGAATTTAAAGCAACTATGCTACAGAACAAAGAAATGTATTTTGTTTGATGAACAATAAAACATTGACAGCCAGTCCAAATCCATTCAAATTGAAAGGACTCGTGCATTTAAAATGTAAACCTGCATCGCGGGAGTTAATATTAAACATAACAAGTAAAAGAAAATCTGTGTTTTCTATTAAAGGAGTAGTTCACCTTCAAAATGAAAATTCAGTTTTCATTTACTCGCCCTCTTGTCATTTAAAACTTGTATGACTTTTTTTCTTCTGCAGAACACAAAAGAGGGTATTTTGAAAAATGTAGGGAACAGAACAGCACAGAACAACATTCTTCAAAATATCTTCTTTTGTGTTCTGCAGAGGAAAGTCATACAGGTTTGAAATGACAAGAATGCATATAAATGATGACAGAACTTTTATTTTGAAGGTGAACTACTCCTTTCATGCATTTAAAAACAATTATGTGTGTTAACATCTATTAAATGCATGTTTTAGGTATACAGACCACTAGATGGTTAGCAGACAGAATCAAACAGCGTGTGGACACGAACACGCCGGAGCAGCGCGGCACGGAAGACGACGATCTGGACTGTGAGATCACATATGGAGAAGTGGAGCACAAACTGGACCAGCTGCAGCAACACCTGAGCAGGTAAAACACGACTACATTAACAGCCCCTTATATTTTTCTGCAAAACAAATGTTGATTTAATGTTAAATTGACACACCACGACTGTTACATTTTGTGAAGATTTACCCACGCGTGTACATTCTGTAAATTCAATGGTTCTCTGTAAGACAGATGTTGTGTTGTTCCGCTACATTACGCTCTGTTTCCAGGAGAGATGAACCTTATGGGCTTCTGTACACATAATAAAATTCTCTAACTACGCACACCTAATCTGAGCAGCGATGTTTGCCCTGTAATAAACATTACAAAACAAAACATTGCAATTTGTTATCATTCACATGAAAATTAGCCTCGGCTGACAAAACAAGTTTAGATAACAGCAATTACACCATGCACACGCATGAGAGACGGAAACACACAGAAGCAGAAGGGTGGGCAGAATAACAGCAGGTGGTATTTTTAGCAATAATGCAGGCTTGGAGAGACTGTATCAGCCAGACTTCATATCACACATCCAAAGCACCGCGCATCAACTGGTAACATGCCAGTGGAAGATCAAGTTAAATCTCAAGTAAATGATCCCGTCCCTTTCATATTTTCTCTTATTATATTGACTAAAATACTGAATTAGTTCATATATTCTAATAAATATCCACGAAGAACAGCCAGAGATATCAAATCTCTCCTCCATCCTTCAATGACATCATCTCTTTATTTTCAGAGATCTGCAGTTAATGGTCTCTCTCTCTTTCTCGCACACACCTTACGTTTCGTATGAACTCTCATTATCCTCATCTCACACCATTGAACTCGAAATGATCCCACATCCTCGCTGTTACCTCCTCAGACCTCCATTATCCGGATAAAAATATAACACCTTCTCTGTGCCAGTTCTGAGGAATATTAATAACGAAAGCCGTTGCTTTTGAAATGTTCATGAATGGCCAGCAGGCAGTTTTAATGGAAGAGTATTTATGGATCAGTAAATCCTCACAAGAAAACAGAACTAAAATGGGCATCTACCTAGCTCTGATCCGTACAATACTGTACTGTACATAATGTCTTTATTCAAATTCAGCAGATAAAGCTGTGGACTTTAAAATGAGAATTCAGAGACGTTGACACTGACAGACTACATGCATCGGTGCAAGATCCCCCCCTAGTGTACAACAACAGTGGACATCAATGTATTTCACACAGATGTATTTTCTTTGACATGGAGCTCGGTGTTCACAGTTCAGGATGTCTTTTCCTATTTAAATCTAGGTGCAAATCTTCTGAAAAAGCGTATGTGTTCATGTGGCTCATTTGTGAGAGCGTTGCTCTTGTTGTGTGGGTTCGATTCCTAAGGGACACAAATACTGATAAAAAAATACATAGCCTGAACGCAGTGCAGCCGCTTGGGATAAAAGTGTCTGCCAAATTCACAAAAAAACACAAATTCGATCATTCATCAATATGTCGTCAATTTAATTCCAAACTCATTTATAACTCACTCCTGACATTTTGAATATTTTAGATCTATGATGAAGAATGCCAGCTGTTGAGACACACGAAAATAATAGATATTAATAGATCTGTTTATATATAGATATACCATTTACAGTATATGACAATCTTTTTAAATCTTTGTTGGTGAATTTGGAGTCCCATAGCACCTGTCCACATTCGCTTAGTTATATAGAACGGCCAGACAGAGCGTTCTCCACAAAATCCAATATAGTTTCAAGCCTAATATTTCAAAGACCGAGGTCAGCTTTTTCACAGAGCTCTACTCACTGTCCAGGTTGGAGTCCCAGATGACATCAGACATCCAGAGCATCCTTCAGCTGTTACAGAGACAGACGTGTTTAGGACCTCCGGCCTACAGCAGCCTCACAGACTACAAGAGACCAGCCATCCGAGTACAGCCTGTAGCTTCTGAACCCACCTGCCAATCATCCTCCACGACCTCAAAGGTACAACACAGCATTTATTAAACACAGTATAGCCATCCCATAAAAACGTAAACTAGCAGAGGTAGTGAAGCAGTCTTAAAGGAGTGGTTCACTGAAAATTTAAATGTCATAATAATTCACTCACCCACATGTTATGCGAGACGTCCGTGTGTTTATTTCTTCTGTCGAAACATTAGCACGGCTTGCACTGCCTCCACGACCCTCGGCTTCCATATTATGCAATCAGGTTGGAAAGGTCACGCGTGACGTAGATTTCAAAAGACGTGATATGCACATGAACCGACCATTTTAAGCAATACTCTAGCACAAAGAGAAATGGCGTGTCATTCAACATCCAAGGACTTCTAAAAGGTCTTCTTTCTCCACACTCGTAAACACTGGGTCGGAACTTTGACTTGACCTTTCCAACGTTATTAAGTAGTATGTGAAGTCGTGGACGCGCTACGAGGCATTGCAAGCCGTGTATTTATGTTTAAAAATAATAATTTCTTATTTTTTTCTGAAAGTGACGAATGGTTTCTCTAGACAACACTGTTATTCAACGGCTGGTGTTGTATAGAGCCTTTTGAAGCGTTGAAACTGAAATGTGGACCTTAACCAAAAGCCCCCTATTTAAGTCCGTATGGAGAATATTGTTTTCGACAGAAGAAATAAGCCCACAAACAGTACGAGTGGTGTGAGTGATTCATCATGACATTTTTATTTTAGAGCTAACCATTCCTTCGACTTATATAACCGTGTATGGCGCTGCATAGGCCGTCCTTACCAAATACGGTTCATGAAGTTCATTTTAACTGTTGATGTAAAAACATTAAAGACATTTTTTCTTTACAGAACACTGATTTTATGCGGATGACAAACGTCCATTTCAATTCTAAAGACTCTCCGTCTGGTCCGGCTCTCATGGACTCAAATCCACAGCAGAGATGTGGGACACTAAAGCCATCACAGGACTCCGCTCCTACATACGGCTTCATAAACAGTCAGACTCTTCCACTCACACATTCGAAATCTCAGCTTCTAGTTCAGCAATCTTCCCCTCCAGACATGCTGCTGAACAGCGTAGCAACTGGAACTGTGGATCTTCACAGACCTCTGTCTGATCCAGGACTACTAAAAGAACAGCACTGACTCTCCTGTCTGCAGTAGGAAAACTGAGGACATCACACAGCACTTCCTGAGAAAAATTCTGCATTTCCAAGAAGTTTAACAGAGAGAACATTGTAAAACATGCATTGGTCTAATGCAAAATATATGCTTCTCCACTGCAACATATATGCTTCTCCACCGACACTCCTTTTACTTGACATTAGCTTCCTCCGTGATGTCACTTCCTTCTAATTTGTGCTCATCAATGCCACTGAGGAAGATCTGACCAACCATGGACCAAACTTCCATTTTCAGGAAGTTTTTTAAAGACAAAAATGATTGAAATTTCTGGACAGGTTTCCTTGTACTTCCACTATTTTGGTGTAAGAATCAGGATATTACTGATGGCTTATATAAACCATACAGCATCTTGGGGGCCCCGTTACATATTTCAGATGATCAAGTTTGAAATCAATCGTGAATATGCTTTCATTTTCAAATATTTTATTTTATTTGAAGTGAAAGTTCCGAACTTAAAAATACATTATTTTGAGAACTCTGGGTAACTGATTTAAACCACTTCAACCAAAACTCGATTATCTACATTATCCAGCATGATTTGTGTTTGAATTTAAATCCAAAGTGGTTTTGACTTTTACTGTAGCAAAGGATTCATATGCAAATGTCATGCTAAAGTAAACGTTTCTGCAAATGGAAACTAGCAACTGCCATGTACATACATTACTCACTTGTTAAAGTAGTTCTTGCCCAAGTAAAGGATGCATGGTTGAAGGTTTGACTAGTTGCATGTTTACTGCAACATATTGGGAAGCAGGTTTAGTGTTGGCATGCTCTAGGGCAAACAACTAAAACTGCACTGTTCTCTGATAATTTGCTTATTTATTTGCACCAAACTCTGCACGCCATACAATATTACACGGATTAATTTCTTCGAAAATCATTAGCATACGGGACGAATCAGCAGCTCCCCTTAAAGGAACATGACCTTATAAAATAATCTAGCCAATCAGAAACACACAATCAAAGGAAACAACTGGCATACAGCAAGAGTTTATAAAGCACCTAAACATTCTAAATAGCATAAGGTGCAAAGAAAACACTTAAACTTTACGAGAAAACTATAGAAGAGAATTACACAAAATAACAGTGTTTACCTGAGCACACACGATTTAATTTCCACAACAAACTGTCACGGGTGGGCTCTGTTCGCAAGGTACATTTTAGTCTCACATGTAGCTCTATGTACTGTATGCATATTTATAAATAGGATATGTACACTCATAAGCTATTGATCAACTGTGATCAGCTATGATAATGTTTATTTGAACCTATAATGTAATGTCTTTAAAGTACCGAGGAAACAAAACTCACTGTTTTCCAAATATGTAGTCCACAGAGGTTTCTATCTTAAACCACACTAGCAATAACGGTCAAACACTGGATCTACACACTCATACGTTTATTGTATGGAATGAAATGTCCTCTAAAGGGTTGATATGTTTTTTGCAAAGATCAATATTAAATGCTTACATCATAAAATGCGTTACCTTTAAATAAAAGCAGGTCTATTTTGCATCTCTGTAACTTTAATTTATACCTTAAACTAATATTATTAGTTTATACAGTATGTACAACATATATATCCAGTAATGAAATGGCAGATTTTTGTATGTGCAATAAATTCTTTGGAAACCCTGTACACATTTGTATCAGTTGAAACAGGCAGCCTTTTTATTTGATTTTTATCTCACTGTACGACACTGTATTTGAGAAAATAATTTATTTGTTTTACTGACCAAATTGCACAATCAATGTTCTTAAGAACTAAGGCATTGCACCTGAATGCAAATAATCTCATAGAAACTAAAATCATGTGTATTAATTATTTATCTCTATATAAAGGGAGAATTCCTGCACTTTATTTAAAAATAAAAAGACTCATTAACACAACATAATATGATAAACGTTATCTTGTGTGCATATGTGTGGATTCTTTGCATGTGTGTTTGTCTTTTTTATTCATTTATTCATTTTTGTTGGCAGTGTGTGTGTGTGTGTGTGTGTGGCCTCATGACATAGGCAGGGATGCGTCCTTTTATTTGAACATGTTTAAAACTGTTCCAAATACTGCAAATATTTGCACGTAACCTCCAAACAAATACAAATATTAACGTTTTGTACATGTAAAGTGTTTTACTTGGACTTTACACTGTGTAGTTTTTACACCACAATGTCTGCTGGTGTATTAAATTTGTCTGTTTAAAGATTTATTATCATTTATTTCATGCATTTGCTGTAGGCAATTACTTTTGACTAACTGTATAAATAAGTACATAAATAAAAAGAATGCACATCAGTTTTGTATTGCTATTTCTGCTGTTCATTCAACGTAAATTAATTTATAATTAAAAGCAAACAATCTGTGTGTGTATGTATGTATGTATGTATGTATGTATGTAAGTACGTACACACACACACACACATATATATATATATATATATACATACATACATACATACATACATACATACATACACACACAGATTGTTTGCTCATACATGCATATACATATACATACATGCATATACATTTATATATATATATATATATATATATATATATATGAGAATACAAATTATGTGTCTAATTTGTATTCTTTGTATACAATAATTTATATATATTCATGCACACTAACTATAGAATGCATTACGTCTGGAAACCGAGCCGAGAAACGAAACCGAAAGTAAACCGTGTGAGTTATTTCCCGGCACGGATTCTTGTGGACGGTCGATCGGTGAAGACAGTGACAGATACATCAGTCGGCGACCATTAATCTGTTATTCTGATCGAACAACATGAGCTGCGATCAAGACGTCGCGACGCGTCACGCTCTGGACTCTTTCCGCGACAGACTGAAGCGTCTTATCAAGGTCCAGCCGCTTCTAGACCTGTTACATTTCCTCGAAGACGAGCAGAAGGATCGAATCAGGGCCTCGTTGACTCAGAATGGCAACATGCGCGCGGTGTCCACTCTTATCGACGAAATCATTAAAGTACGCGACGAGAAAGGCTGGTCGAGGGAACTGATCACTGCACTGGAGACTGTCGGCTGCAAACACGCCGCAAATTATGTGGAGAACAACCCGCCGGACACGACAGAAGAGTTGGAGAACGACAGCTGCATTCGGCTTATTGATCTGATGGGTCTGTCACTGGTCAACATGAAAACTCGCGATGTATCCGCGCACTGCTTCTCACTGGAACTGTTGACACAGGAGGATGTGGAAAATGTCAGTATGTAACAGATGATCTTATTATATTGAATTGGTTTTAATAGAAACTTTAATGGGTCTCTACTGGTGATGTTACTGGGATGTTATCTGACGGATGGGTATCAATAGAGCAAACCCCCAAAACGCACTACATCAAGTTTGTTTGAAATGGATAACAGCTGATGTGAATATTTTAAATATATATCAAATATATTTTCTGTTCAACAGGTAAAAGTTAAACATGGTGCCCGTGGGCACCCGGTAGCCGCATGAACCCTTAAGGTGCCCGCTAAACACAGAGCTCACCAATAATGCTCAAGACAGCTGACAAATCTGTGACTATACCGCTCAGCCAAGTGCTACATCGTCATGAAAGTTTATTATTAGCAAGTGTTATAAGCTTTAATATATTCAAGTGCAAAAATATCTGAAAGAAAACTGAATTTGGTTCTGTGAGCATTAAAATAAGGCATCACATGTTTAAAGTTTGAAAGTATGTTATCAACAAGTAGCCTTCTAGAGGACTTTAGATATGTTGGTAGGCCTCGCTTACAAAAAGGTTGGAGACCCCTGCTTTAAATGAACCCAGAATTACAATGTTTATGTAATAATTATTACGATCGGCAGAGGGCGCAATACACCAGACAGACATGCAACGCAGGTTGGGACTTTCCTCTGATCATTTTCTTTTCAATTTCACAATATCTTAATATAGTGGATCAATTATTTTACAAAGACGTAAATCCTGTTAACTGGTTTCACAACAATGGATTTAAAAGGTACTGCACAACGGGACTGACCCAAACTTGTACATGATATGCCTCTCACTCTGTGTCTCTCAATAATGTCAAACACTAACTGTTGGTTCATTATTGGTAGATTGCGTCTGCTATTGAAAATCAAGGCAACACCTCTGGTGCTCGCTTGCTCCTCACGCGGGTGATCAAAAACGAAACTGGCTGGTTTTCCAAATTCCTGAAGGCCCTGGAGGACACGGAACACGCCGGCCTAGCACGTGAGCTGCGCGGAGAGAAAATTAATGAAGACGGTGAGAATCAACAAATACCATCAAAACCTCTTAGACATTCCACAAGAAATATCAGGGGACAGATAAATTATTGGTGTTTCCCCGTTAACCTGTCACAGCTTCTCCTAAAATAACAGAAGCTGGAAACTGGAAACCAGCAGAGGTCAAATGCCACAAAGTACTGAAGACTAAACATTTCTATCCTGCATATCCCACTGTTAGTTTATATGTATACTCACAAACCAAATCAGCTCTTATACATTTTATAGTTTTGAATTTGTGCCAATAGGCAATCTTAGCTGTTTCTCTGGGAACATTTAAAGTCACATGAGGCGTTTCTACTGGAAAACTAAATATTTACCCTTTTCACATATAATATATATATATATATATATATATATATATATATATATATATATAAATATAAAGAAACTACAATAAAACTATATCTATAAAAAACGTACAAATACTTTGCAAAACTCTTAAGTAATTTCACTGAATGAGTGATTTTCATCCCATGAGTTTTAAGGACACATTGGTTTAATAAAAGAAAACATATTTTGCCTATATTTTATATCTTAAAAATTAAATGCACATTAAAATAACAGCAGCAATCACATGCAAAACAAAACTGATGTACATTCTATTTATCATTATCAAAAACAAGTATTTAATCTCACAGTTTGTGCAACAGAATTAAATGATACCTCAAATTAAATCAGACCAATCCGACACTTATCATGAAAGTTTTATTTACACCTTTAGATCTAAATAATATACATACCAGAGGCAGAGGGTTGTATTTATTGACTTAGTTTAGCCCAAGCAATCACTTAGAAGAACAGAATACAAACCGCAGGCCATGCGTGTGCAAACAACACTTTAGCTATCCCAAAGCAACTCCCTAGCAACCATGTATCTGTGTATTGATTATCTGTGTGCTGTACAGAAGCCAAGTCGGTTGACACCTTTGAGCTGAAAACAGTGGAGGAGAATAAACAGCCATGTGCATCTGCACTGGAGGAAATGGTAACAGACTTCCGTAGCTCTTTGACCTTGCTGCCCCCCTCGCTCTCTGCCAATAGCTCACTTCTGTCAGATGATCTGGACAGCAGTGTGGACAGTAGTGGCCTGGGTACATCAGCTCCTTCCACCACGGATAATGAAGGTAGAATCTGAAACTGTACCACTCACAACTATGTGCTTAAATCATCACAAAACCATTTGATTGAACATTTGCTATACGTAGAATTTCAAAGTCTGGAGAGATACATTGACCATATTTAGTATGATTCGAAAATCTTGAATCATAATTGTTGAAATTCAAAACGCAACAGCAGGCACGGCCCTTTAAAGGGAACGGTTCATCCAGAAATCGGTTGCTTTCTTTGATGTTCAGAACCCAAAAAGGGGCATTTGGGTTACAAGGCGAGAGGAGTTGACAACCTGTTCTCAAACTTTAAGACACAAAAGCGTTATAAAATAACCCCACAAAACAGGGAATATTTGAATGTCATGAAGGCATACGAACAGGTTTGGTTAAATAAAATAATATCTTTCGTATAAAAATGTTCACTGCACACCACGACTACACATCTCTTTGAAACATTCTTTGGTGATATGTGAAACAACAAGGATATAAGAAGGCGGTCACCATCCACTGTAACCAAAAATCCCCAAATCACAACTTAAAAAAGCATTTTGGTTCAGAAGATCAAAGAAAGCTATTAAGAAGTTTGAGTAAATAATGATAATTTATGACATAATACATTTAATAACAAGGTATTTCTCAACATCTTATTCTAGCCGGATATGTTCTCTTTCAGATGTCGATATGTATGAAGAGGGTGAGCAGTCGGAGGAAGAAGATCTCGCAGAGGATGAGGAACAATCAGGTACGATCATCTGTTTCCTATTTGAGTCACAGGTCGGACTACAGATGTGTATGTGCCCTATCTACGCAAGAATTATAATTTAATTCCTGAATGTGAACTACATTTACTTAAAAACAGGATGTAGAATTGTATTTACAGGAATATAAAATAATATTCATTAGAATAATTTTTACAACCATTTAAAATACCACTGTATACAGAATACATGCATAATACATATAATTTAAAAGTACATTTAATAATACATATATCCATAATATTTTTCGTTATTTTAAAAAATTTACATCCATTTCATGCATCATCATGATACAGGATTAGTTTAGAATTTTGGGGTCCTAACTAAGTTCTCTCCTCCTGCCCATTTTGTTCCGCTGTGTGGTTGTGTTAAAGTCCCCATGAACCAGAAGTTGCGATCGGTTTTACTTCCATATTCCAAGTGAAACAGAATTTTGAATGAGTAAAATTTGAAGGCGTGGCTTATTTTGTACTGCGATTTGATTGGATGTATAAAAACAACAGTTGCATTTTGAAATTAAAATGGGAGCAGACTGACAGTTGAAGGGGAGGAGTTAACGGATGCTCCGCCCAATCCATCTAACTTATGTCATGTGATATGGATAGTCACTACAGGACAGAATAGCATTTTCAGATTTTAACTGAAGATTATGAGGGCAGATGCATTTAAAAAAAATAGAATGATATACACTGATAAGCTATTTACAAGAATTGCTGCAATATTTCATTAACAAAAAGGAATTGTAATTTTTAATTTCACTGGGACTTTAAAGCTGTAATTCTGTCAGTTCCTCTCTCTGTTATTGCAATTCAACACCCTGTATGGCCTAGCAAGTTTAAATCGTAGTCCAATTTATCACCGAAACCAATCCTAAATTCTAAATCTTGAAAAATAATTGAAAAGCCAATGTTAAGAAAGTGTTAGGGCGGATGAAATTAGTCCAGTTAACTCAAATCGCACCACACAACACTATATTAATAGAGTTAATAAAACTAACTCACTTTATAAGACAGTACAAACTGCACACTCGTTAAATTATTGGTCAGATTTGACAGAACGGATGATGTTCTCCATCTATCTCTCTCTCTCTGTCCTTTGACCCCTCAGCTTCATTGTGGTTCATTGCTTTTGTACACGCATAAGACTTTTAATAAATCTAATTCAGGCTTGGCTACAGGAAACGATGTACAAAGAGTTATAATTATGAAGATTAAAGTGTAGAAGAAAAATCTCCCACTGTGCCCTCAACCGCACAAAGTTCAACCATCCTCCTTTAAAGAAGTGTGCTAAATCACACTCGCTGGAAGGGAATATTCCTGCTCCAAATGCAGGGAAGACACGTTTCCCAGACCGAATCCTGCTGCTAGTGTCGTTTCATGTAAACGCATACTAAACACGTCGAGTCATGAGAAAGAGGAAGTAAAAATGCATACGTGTCTAAAAAATGTCCCACAATGCATCATGCTCCAGTGACGGGAAAGGAGTGAGAGAAGAGGTTTAGGGTGGTTATGTAATGCTACAAAAAGGTGTGGGGGTATACGCGGTTTCTTCAAAACATCTTTCAAACGATATATTATAGCTACTTTTTATTTTTACAACTGCTTTCATAAGTATGTTGCCAAGGGCTGGGAATGATTTATCTACAATTGCTATTGCTTAATATACAACATTGCTAAATAAATAATGAAACCTATTTTAAACGAAAAAAAATTAAAAAATATATTTAAACTATTTTTATATTTTCTTGAAAACATTCACGATGTTTGTTCATTTTGAATAAATTTCCTAAATATTGTAAATATTACCCAGCCCTGTTTTAACAGATTTTATTATAGTAAATATTTAACGACAACATACATGGCTATACTATATTGTGACCATGGTAAATTTTCTATAAACATATAAGCTTGTTGATTCATTTTGCACATTCTCTTTTTCTGCCAAAAATGCATTTAGCGTAATCCTTAATGTTACACTCATAAAACAGCTCGTCGTTTTGTTCTTGGACTTTTCTAGGAACTTTATATATTTTTTAGATTTATAAACACCAGAATGAACAGTAAATTTAAACTCTTGGAAAGCTAAACGACCCAGTTGGCGTTATGAAAAGAAGCTCAACCAACCAACATCTACACAGGAAACTTCAGCGACATATTTATCACAGCAGTTAAATCCTCATAGATGGAGTTAAAACATGAGATGTTTCGTGAATCCCCTCAATGACCCTTAGCTTTGAGAATACATTCCATATGTTCTCAGAGCGTTGACATCCGATGCTCCACCTGATTGCAAACAGATGCTATTTAGATTAAAGTCACACTCAGGAAGGACGAGACATATTTAAAATCTCCAATGTTTCTCCTAGACAGCAATGAGATGGAATGTAGAGCAAATCGAGGCTTGCAGAGGTCTCCTGCGTCCCAAATTTTCCCAAGAAGTCAGTAATTTTATATCTCCTTTGCTGTTTTGAGAGATCTAGAATGTTTCTAACTGTGGTCAGTCTTGCCAAGAAACCAAAGTCAGCCTAATACAGAAATTTTAAAATAACCTCGGACATTAAATTCTCCTAAAAACAAATCACTTGAGTCCTCCTCAAAGCCCATTTGGGGAACATCAGATATAATTCTTCCGTTTTAGACTAAACAAATAGCGTCAGAGCAAATTCTTGGTCTTATTTAACAAACCACGTAAAAATGCAAAACAGCTCAATTGGCTAAGATTTTTGCCCAAATCATTTTTTAGGCTAATTGAAGCCAGATACCTTTATATTTATGCATTTGGCAGATGCTTTTATTAAAAGCGACTTACATTGCATTGTACTATACATTTTGTTTCTAAGTATGTGCAATCCTCTGGGATCAAGCCCATGACCATGGTATGCTCGTGTCTGCTCTAACCACTGAGCTACATGAAAGCGAGATACAAAATATTTAACCCAGACTAAAGCAGACTTGGTTCTATTAAGTCTTTGTCTTTCTGTAAATAAGACCATTCCCAAATGGGGGGATTTGTACTCAAATTTACTGCATTGGAGGGGCCAAAGTTGCATAAATTCTGCTGAAATTAATACTGCTGAAGTATGCTGAAATTTTTGTACTGTTTTTAAAGAGTTCCTGTAGCTCAGTTGGTAAAGCATTGTGTTAGCAGCACAACGGCCGTGGGTTTTATTCCCATGGAAAACACACTGATAAAATGTAAAGTCACCGTGAAATCAAACAGACAGTGTTTCAGTGAATATTATAAAAGATATATACGTGCATACCATTATTATCAAAATTAATTAAAACAACAAAAAAAGGTAGGACTATACTGATCGTCCAGTTGCCAAGCATTTTAATCCGTCCTCTGCACAACAAACCAATCACAAAAAGAATTGCAAAACAAAGCCCCTTTCAGAAGCCGATTCACTCACATATACATCACGACACAGAAAAGAAGTCAATCGCAACTTCCGTGTCATGGTGACTTTAAAGGGGGGGTTAGTATTTAAAAAAACTGAGTTAGGCCAAGTGCCAAAACAAACTTGTGGCCAATCAGGAGTAAGGGCGCTCATGTTGATAGAGGTGAGAGCAGACATTAGAAAGACTGTAGAAAGAGCGGCATGTTTGAGGGCGGAGCCATGCAGGAAGGGGCGTTTTCCTTTTGCGCAGTAGTATGTTTTTTTCTGTTTTCAGAAATCGCTTACCCCGCCTTTAAATGTATTGCGTAGTTTTATAAAAGTGCATAAATATAAAACGTACATTTAAAATCAACTTATAAATTGGTTGTTTTTGCACATTAGGATAGATACAAAATATCACCTCCCAGAATAATACAACTGGCACACAGTCAGCTTTTATAGGATTCAAAAGAGATTATAAGCAAAAGAAAACTTGGGAACCATAAATCCGCAGGCTGAGAGCAACAAAGTATGTTATTTTAACCACAGTAAGGGATAAAGAAAACAACTCTAACTGCAACAGTAGACACCCCCCACCGAACAGACGCTATATACCACTTCAACACTAGATGCACTCCTGTCAAGCTGCTGTATGTATGTATGTAACTCGACCACTCTTTTGGTTTCTCCCACTCTCTATCTCTCTCTCTTCTAGCGAGCAGTAGGGAAATTGTGCTGCGAGACTATCAGATGGAGGTGGCCAGACCAGCCCTAGAGGGCAAGAACATCATCGTCTGCCTCCCAACAGGAAGCGGTAAAACCAGAGTTGCTGTGTACATCACAAGGGAACATTTGGAGAGTCAGAGGCGGATGAACGAACCTGGGAAAGTTGTCGTTCTCGTCAACAAGGTGCCATCAGACCCATATGAGAAACATCACAGTGTGTTTTTATGGAGCACAACATGTATTAGTTTACATTTAGTAGTAAGAAAAGGTCTGATGAAAACAGACATAAACGGATATTAACCACGTAAGACCATGTGCATTAAGCAAGGTGAGAGCTTAAATACACAATATCGTAATATTTACAGTAAATAATAATCTTAATGATAATCAGAATAAACCATTATCATTCCACGTAATAATATAGTTTATTGGTCCAAGTGTAGAAGGGTTTGAAATTCAAGCAGAAGTAAAGTGGTTTTGTGGGTATGGAGTTGAAACTGAAGGACGTTTGTTCTGCTGACTCGGTGTTGAGTTGCAGCAGAAAACCCACATCAGTTCAACACAGTTCAAAGGTATAGCGGTGCACTTTAACAGCGACAGATTTTTCCACTAAACGGTATATTCTCTTCAGAGAAAACGCCATGTTTAAGTTCCTCCTAAAGCACCAGGCACAAAGCAAACATTCAGCCGTTCTGAAGAAGTATGCCAAACCAATTTAGAAAAATTATTTAGTCATCTTTCTTTTTAGAAAGCAATTACAATCTTAAAAGAACACCTGACCGGACAGCATCACTTATTTAATTCCGTACCAGACCCTACCCATTTGATAATAAAGCTGTGAACCGTACCTGCATTACATCTTCATTATGTAGACAAACCATTTATTTTCTGACGCAACAGGCAACAAAATATTTGGAATTTTAGGTTAATGCATTTTTAAACGTGTAGTAGCTCAATATGGCAGAGTTTCGGGAGAGACAACCAATAGTGAATCGACTAAAATATTGTTAGCTAACAGTATCTATTCTATATTTGATTATTGATGTATGAAATGTGTTTTGTATGAAAACATGAAGAATTATTTCACCCATAAAAACAAATATTAGCGGTTCACCCAACGGTACCCACCCGCCCTCGTGCAGGCCATGTATTATTTATATTTCATAACTTCCTTTTTTTATTTTGTATCTACTTAAAAAGCTGCTTTGCAACAATGTAATATTGTGAAATATTTAGGGAAGGAATACATTTAATTGAATCAAGAAATCCCTGGCAACCACCGGGTAAAGCCCTAGCAACCACTCACCATTCAAAGTGCCTATAAAGTCTATAAATCTAAACTCATTTTGTGTTTACATAACTTTCAAACAAAGCTTTATAACATCTGAATTTGACTTTTCAGTTGTCTAGTAACATTTGTGTAATACATAACATCATATATCCTTTTTGTTTTAAATCTTTTCAGGTGCCCCTGGTCGAGCAGCACTACAAGGCTGAGTTTGGGAAGTTTCTACAGCACAAATACTCTGTAAAACGGGTCAGCGGAGCATCACAGCTCAAAATCTCCTTCCCACAAATTGTGGAGCAAAATGACATCATCATCTGCACGGCACAGATTCTGGAAAACTCTTTAGCCAAAGGGAAGAAGGGCGACGAGGACGGAATCAAATTATCTCGTACGTTACATTTTCCCTTGACTGATTTAGGAGATGTACTCCACGGTTTCTAGCGTAGTCGGTTTCACCTTCTGCTAGGAATGGAAATGAGACCAAAGCTTTTCCTCAGAGGTTTCAAGTGACAGCTTTCTTCCCCGTCAGTCTTCGGCGGCAGGTTCGACTCTCATGTGAGTCTGTCTGGCATCGCTCACCGCAAGGTGGAATTCCCCCCGTGGCATATGCTGTTTGTTGATTTTTTCCAGTTTGGCTCTCACGCCCTTTCTTTTTTTGGTCTACGGGCCACACGTCTGAGAGGTTCTCTGGCTGATTGAATTCTGCAGAGATTTGCTGTCAATGTCTCAGAGTCTCTGTTCCAACGCATATCCAAGCGCGGCCCTCTGGGCAAAACAGGCAGCACCTTTAATATCTGATTTGTAAAAAGGGCCCCATCACCCACCGCCTTTGTCAGGTCTGTGAAACGCAGACTTCCACCTTTTTTCAAAGGCCCCTGGGAATGTCAGAAGGCAGCGTGGTAAAAATACTGTAAACTGAGCCAAAGGGAGTGGACTGGAGGTGTAAAGCCAGATTGGGTTTTGTGCAGCTTTGTTGATTAAAAACACATGCTGGTAAAATGATCAAGCATTCTTGTTCTTGCTCTCATGCTCCCTTTCTTTCTTTTGTAAGACATCTCCACTATTATAAGGGCATATTTGATGTATAAAGAGCGGTTAGGATCATAACATTTGGGTTGAAGTGTATTGTAACACAGATTTCATTACAAAAAGAGCCCCCAAGATTCATCTTTTTTCGCATCAAGCTTTTGTGGAACAAAGTGTGTACTGAACAGAATTTTTCTTTTATACTTGCAGAATTTAGCCTGATGGTTATTGATGAATGCCATCACACGCAGAAAGGCGGTGTATATAACCACATCATGATTCGCTACCTGAAACAAAAACATCGGAACCCGCAGCTGGTCAAACAACAGAAAAGTCCAGTCCCCATCCCTCAGATTCTGGGCCTGACCGCCTCACCTGGAGTGGGAGGAGCTAAGACCCAGCAGAAAGCAGAGGAACACATTCTACAGGTGTGACATGACAAACCCATTACGGACCTATAGGCAATTATTTTCACAGTTAGTATGTACATCATTTGTATTTATTTAACAGTACCATGTATTCTGTATATTTAATAATTTACAGTTTTTCCTTTTGCTTGTCCTGCCGGTCAAAAGTTTGCAAACACCAACTCATTCTTAATTTAGGTTTTTTACACATAAATACTTAAAAATAATCAAATCATCAAAACTATGGAGTAGGACAGTTGTACCAGGGAATTATGTTGTGACGAAAAGCATTTAAAATCATTAAACAACCCTTTTACTAGAATTTGCTAAATCATTATCTTGGCATTTTATAAGCCAGGTTTTTGAGGTCTCAACCTTGGTCATACAATTGAATTTTTGGGGGGGGGGCGCGTTTTTGCCTTTATTTGTATAAATAAGTAAGATAGAGCAGACAGAATGCAAAGTCTGTAGAGAGAAGGCGGTGAGATCCAGAAAGGACCACGAGACGAGAATCGAACCCAGGTCGCCAGATGCGCAACCGCACCATGTGACGGAGCACTGCCCACAAGGCTATCGGCTCTGACCCCAAAATATTTTTTATATATTTTTTATTTCTAATAAAATAAATACAATTTATATGTTGGCACTATTATATGTTTGCCTTTCACAAGTAATTTCAGACATTAAAAGGATTCTTTCATCATTTACTCACCAAACCTGTATACATTTCTTTGTTCTATACCATCGTAATAGTTAAAATATAATACAAAGTGAGATATGTTGAAGAATTTAAAAACAAAAACAGTTCTGGGGCACCTTAGACTACCATTACATTTTTCCTACGATGGCAGTCAAATCAATTGAAATTTTTTCCAAATATCTTTCTCCGTGTTCATCAGAACAAAGTCATTTTTAAAGGTATGAAATGACACGAGGGTGAGCAGATGACAACAGAATTTAAATTTTAGGGTGAACTATAACTTTAAGCATACTGTACAACGTGAGATTTAACAATTTTAAGATTATTAGAAACGTTTCAGTCAAGTGTTTCCAAACTTTTAACTGGAACTGTATGTTCTGTAAGTCTGCTTTGCAACAATGCAAAATTGTGAAAAGCGCTCTAGAAATAAATTTTAATTTAATTATAACTTGCGTATGACAACATCTGGCAACAATACTGGCCCAGAGAAAAAAGATGCTATGTAATTTTCTACTTTCAAAAGGGGATATAACATGTTCTCAGAATATCGTATACACTTTTCTCACTGCCAAAAACACACAAGAAACTGCTTATGCACATAAAAGAACGTCGTTTTCTCAAAATTGACACTTTCCAAACCTTTTTTCTTTCTTGTGTTTCAAATACACGCTCCTTTCCTACATCTCTCTAACTTTTCTCTTCACTGCAAGCTGTTTCCAATATTCCAGGCGGTCCCAGCGCCCGAGGCCCCCTAAAACCTCTGCATGCCTCACATGCTCCTCTGTCCAGAGTAAAAATCATTCAGAGCTTTACTGAGCCTCTGCTTTACCACTTATTGTGTTTTTCTCAGAGTACCAACGTGTACGAGCATAATGTGTTACAGGTCATTTCACAGCTCATCTGTTATTCCTCTGAAGCATTGGGTTCATGAGTTTGTGTCTCGTTATATTGATGTGTTACAGATATGCGCAAATTTGGATGCCTTCACGATAAAAACAAGCACTTCTGAGGAAGGGGCCAAAAAACCTTATAAAAAGATTGCAATAGCGGAAGAGAGGAAAGAGGTATGTCTGCTTGTCTCATAAAACTTCACAAGGAAATCAGAGCAGGTGAATTGTCTGATTTCTGGACCATTGGCAGCATCAAACGTTTGTTTGTGCGGTCCAGCTGAGCCAATATGGGCTGAGCCAATCACGTCAGAGTGGGGCGGGGCTACCTGTACATCCAAAAATGTAAGATGGGGGTGTTTGATACGCGTTTGAAAAAAACCCATCATAAGTTGGATGTTAGTTGTGGAATAGAAATGACACTTCACCTTTTGATACTTTAAAAAATCTTTTGACCACAAAGAACAATCACTTGTATCACTTTTTCTATTAAAATGTAAAAATCTGGTTTTGCTTTTTATTTTGTGGGATATAATGTGAGTAAAGGTTCTATTTCTGTGGCGTGTTAAAGGACCCGTTTGGAGATGTGATTAAGAAGATCATGGATGAAATCCACACACACGCTGAGCTGAAGCCTCTCTGTGAGCCCGGCACACAGACCTATGAACAGTGGGCGGTACAGAAAGAGCAGAACGGTAAGACAACACAAGTTTCACAACCACAAGATCTCAGATACATGGAGGTTTATTTATGCTCTGTGCATGAACATTTAAAAGTAATGTTTATTTTAAACGAATCCAAAAGTCAGAAAAAAAGAAACTTGTAAAGCACACGAAGTAGCCATGAAGTCCTATCTACAGACCTGGTGCCTCATTTATAAAACGTGCGTATGCACAGATATGATCGTAAAGTGTGCAGTGAACGCTGTGACGCAGTCAACTCGAACACATTTCTGAGAACAATAACAATTTCTTAATATGAATTTCAAATATGCCTAGAACAATAAATATACAGATTATTATGTACATCTACAGTGTCCACACCAACAGAGATTATAGATTACACGTGCATCTAATGTATATGTTTCTGTTTTATCAGCTGCTAAGGAAGAGAATCAGAAAGTTCGAGTGTGTGCGGAACATCTCCGTCAATACAACGAGGCTCTTCATCAGAGCAACACCATACGCATGTCAGATGCTTTCTGCTTCCTCGACAAATATCACACTGAAGAGCTCAAGACAAAATCCAGCCCTGATGATGACAACAAAATCACAATCACGGACACGGAGCGATTCCTCTTCACTTTGTTTAAAGGTACGCATGGTTACAACAATAAAGCCGGTAGATGTTATGCAAAATCTAGTTACACAAGCCATTTAATAAACTAACATAGCAAAGCATGTAGATTAAACAAACGTAAATGATGACAAAAACTACTGATTTAAGCTTTCATTTAGTCTACGTTTCTGTGCCTTCCACCCAACAGACAAAAAAGCCAAGCTCCAGGAGCTGATGGGGAAGCCGCAGTATGAAAATAATAACCTAGCGCAGCTGAAAGCAAACGTCCTGAAGGAATTCAGCACCAGAGAGAAGGCGAGAGGCATCATATTCACACAGACCCGCCTCAGCGCCATCGCGCTCTGCCAGTGGATTCAAGAAAACCCCAAGTTTGATGAAATCGGAGTCAGAGCGAGTCATCTGATTGGAGGAGGAGATCAGAGTCTGGTGAAGCCCATGACCGCTGTAAGCACTGTCTCAAACTCAGTCACACATTTCTCTGCTTGTGCCTTCATTTAAAGGAACGTTCCAGGTTTAATTGACAATAAAAATGACATTATTTGCAGCACAAGTTTTCAGAAGCAATAGGTTGGGATTTACCGGCATCGAAAGATAAAATATAACTTTACTAAAGACAACATATATGACTCCATTGCAGAAGCCTAACGTTAAAAACACATTTAATGTTCAAAAGTACAAAGCAATAATGTAATTTTTTCTAATAATCGAATGGTCTTTTCTTTTTGGTCGATGCCAGTGGTCCAGCGGACTGTGCGCCGACATGTTGTGCAACAGCACTTCGAGCGACCCGAGTTTGCGTCCGGGCTCATCGTGGTCCTTTCTTGTCTCCTGTTCGCATCTCTCGTCCCATAATTTCCTTTGTCTTAGTCACCACTATCCTATCTACAAAAAACCTATAAAGGCCACAAATAAAATGTTTAAACTAATCATGTTTTTGTACTTTTCACATACAGGTAGAAATGTATACGATATTGCATCCGCGTGAAACAATTGCAAATACTCGTGATATTTACTAGCATTAAAAGACTGAAAATAACTTTATCAAACACACGTCAGTGATTGTATTACAGTACTCTCGCGTTTGCAACGTTCGTTTAAGTTTTCCAGCTTTACTATTAAAACTGAGAGATTAAAAATTATTGACATTATGCCACAAATGCTGTCGATAGAGTAGTTTAAACTCTGTTTGCTTGCCTCTTCTGTTGTTGCGTTTCACGCTTTAAGGGGTTTTTGGTACTGTCTACAGGCAGAGCAGAAGGATGTGTTGAACAAGTTTCACGAAGGCGAGATTAACCTGCTGATCGCCACCACTGTAGCAGAAGAAGGGCTGGACATCGCCGATTGCAATTTTGTCATACGCTATGGCCTCGTGACCAATGAGATCGCCATGATACAGGTGTGCTTTTGCATTACTGGCCATTTGTCAGCAGGCTAAAAATTATGTTAGCACACAGTATTATCAGCCTGGTCACAATATAGATCTATCAGCAGATGTGATTAGAGACTTACAATTTGAGGTCTCTGTGATGAACGTTCCTCTTCTCCGCAGGCCAGAGGTCGAGGGAGAGCTGAGGACAGCAGTTACACGCTGGTGGCAGAGTCAGGATCTGGGGTGGCAGAGAGAGAGAGCGTTAATGAGTACAGAGAGAAAATGATGAGCAAAGCCATCGCCAAAGTGTGCAAGATGAATCGAGCCGACTATGAGAAGAAAGTGAGATTGTATTTCAAATTAAAATCATTTACACACTACAAATAATACAGCAACGAAAATAAACTGCATTAACCCTTTATTCAAATTCGATACAAGAATTAGAGACCCTTTACTAAGGTTGGAAATAATATAAACCCAATGTCTAATAGATTACATAAATACAATCAAAGTAATGCTTTAACACACATAGAATGTGAGAATGCATTATGCTTAAGCTCGGGGTAATGCAATATTATACATTCGTTGTAATCGTGTTTTTAATAAAAGAAGAACATTTCGTGCAGATCAAGGAGTTTCAGTTCCAAGCCATAATAGGAGAGAAGGTCAATAAGAAGATGAAACAGCAGAAGGGCATGATGAATGAACCGCCAGCTAAAATCAGTCTGAGCTGCAGAAAGTGCAACAAGTTTGTCTGTTCCGGAGAAGATATTGAGATCATCGACCACATGCACCATGTCAACGTCACCAATCAGTTCAGGTAAACCGACATACAAACATGTCCACTGGGACCTGATGATGATGATGATGATGATGATGGGGATAGTAATGACACATCTGTGGTTGACTTTACAGGAAACTGTTTATAGTTCGCGAAAACACCTCTCTGCAGGAGAGACTGCTGGATTATGAGACTAATGGCGTCTTCGCGTGTAAGGCTTGCGGAAGGGTGTGTATGCACTTCAGTTCGTCTTTCTATCTTCTTTAAACAAATAATTTATTCAAGACAACATTAAGAGACTGAACTTCACAAATCCAGTTTCGTTAATCCAAAGAACAGTGCGGTTTTGTTAATAACTTCAGTATTCATATGAAATGTTTTGTCTCAATCCTACACAGCCATGGGGTTCAATTATGCTTTATAAAAGCATCGAGTGCCCCTGTCTCCATATCAAGAACTTCGTGGTCGCATACGGTACTAAAAAGAAAACGTATGATAAATGGAGCGAGCTGCCCATACGCTTCCCTGCGTTTGACTACACACAGCACGTGGATCTCTTCGGGGAGGGCTCGGGAGACGAGGACAGCGATGACGACTGAACCTAAAGCGTAGCAGGATCTTTAAACTCATCTCTGATACAATGAAACCTAATGTGTAGTAAAAACATCGTCTGTTGTGCTGCATTCACATTTATTGCACTTTTATGTTCTCATGCTTATATCTGAATTCAGAATTTTATTTAGGTTAATTTACTGATGATGTTCTGTTTGTGATTTACAACGGTGGGTCTCGTATTTATGCTTTTCAAAGTTAATAAATAATAACGGCACTTGATGTACTGTACGTTTCTATCTCAGTTTAGTAATATTTGATGATAGTGATGACTCATGCATTTATGAAAATAAGACCGACCATCAGGGACGGCGAGACATTCTCATGAGGTACGGGCATCATGAGCGAACATCACCAACATGACAACAGCCGTCTTAAATCTGCCTTTCATCATGCATGACTTCAGTCCAGAGAGGGAACAGGTTTTGCCAACGTCACAGCACTTCCTTAGTCACACTGCCAGTCATGATGGACCCACCCATCAGTTCTTTACTTATCATATATATTCATATTTGGAGACAAAAAATGAAAGCACTTTGAAGGTCTTTTGTGTAGCTCTGCAAACTCTCATCCCGCTTCATGTGAATCTCTTCAGACAGTAGCTACTAAATTAAATATTGTATACAAGATATAATAAACATACATGTTCTAAACTGTACATATTAGATTAGATTAGATTAGATTAGATTCAACTTTATTGTCATTACACATATACAAGTACAGTGTAACGAAATGTTGTTTAGGTCTAACCAGAAGTGCAGTTAGCAAGTGCAGGATATACAGTTAGAATAAATACAGAATACAATAGTGAGAATATAATACAGTGGGCATGGACTATAAAAATATTTTGCAGTAGGAATGTTCTATGAAAATATGACAGTAGGTATATACTATGAACAATATATACAGATGACTATATACTATGAACATTAATGTACAGGTGGATATGAACAGATAATAATTTAAACTAAAATAGTGCAAGTGACTTAGGTATGCATAGATTATTGACATTGGCTATATACAGTGGGGTCAAAAAGTCTGAGACCACACTGAACCCTGGGATCATTTTAATCTGCAAGAAAAGATCTTTGTTTCCCGACACAAAATAAAAAATAATAGTTGTAAAACATACATGTACAACCGAGAAAAATAAATACACCATATTTATGTACTATATTCCATATCACGAATCAATGGAAATTGGAAGTCGGTGCCCAAATTCACTCCCCAAAGGATCTTCTCAAGATCTAACAAAGTTTTCATTCAGTGTTATTGCAGAACATATAGTTTGTAATAAAAACAGAAAAAAATCGCTGAGGTCTCACACGTGGACTGTATTTAACGCAACAAAGCGATGGATGGATGGATATGAAAAGAAACACCCAGTGTCACGACACTCGCTGTGATGCTCAACTCGATGCACACGCACTCAACAGAGTTATAGGAGTGAATCACATCCCAAAAGCCACCTCGACGGAAAGTTATGCGAAATGCTGAGCAAGTACTTATCCTACTTCACACTGAGGAATGACACATCGGAGGAAGCGCCTTTATAACCTGAAAAACTGCAATCTTACGGGGTTACATACGGGCGTTAATGATGTATGTTTAATTCAGTCTGTTTCCTGGACGCTTTGCATACGAAGAGGCTGAAAAACATTGACGTGAGCGCGAGCAAACAAAGATTCCTGAAGGTTGATGCGCTTTTATAAAGTCGTGCGCTATTATGGTCAGTATACATTATTTATGTCTTTTTTTCGCTTTAAAACGTTCAAAAGTTGTACGTTTAAGTTTACACGTGTTGAGCATGCTGCGTTTAACGCACAATATCTGATAGTTTGAGTCATTCGGCCGATGTTCTGGCACATCTGTTTGTTTGTGATGATTCTCCTCACCTGAAGGGCTTCAACAAGGTGTGCGTGGCGGTGGGAGGCGCTGTTGTCGTCATCACGCTCATCGTTATTCCCACGGCGATTTACGTCAACCGTGAGTGACGCTTCGCATCTTTTATTCTTTTATAGTGAAACAGGGTCCGTGTCGTTTTCCATCGATTTCCTGCTGAAGTCATTGACCCTTTTTTAAATGTGCCTTTTATCATAACTGCACAGATTTTTTTTGAGCATATTTAAACACAAATCAAGAACAAATACGTGAACTTGTTACCTCATCCAGTTCATAATAGGTTAGGTTAAATGTGAACGTAAAATGTTCGCAGCAGCGCCCTCGTGTGAACGCAAGCTGTATTGTTATTTGTGAGGAGCAGCATAACATTTGTTGATGGTTTGTTTCTTATTTTTTTTTTTAAGTAGCTGCATATTAAATTGCATATCCTGTAATTGTAAATGGTGTTCAACTTTTCTAATGCTAATTTTATTTATTTATTTATTTATATTCTTATTTCTAAAGTATTGAACTTTCTCCCCTCAACCTGTGGTTTTAGGAGCAGATTCGGTATCAAAGAGAACATATTCTTTCGACGATTTTTACAATGATACTGTCAGGTATAAAAAATACAACCTCCGCTGGATATCAGGTACGACACCTGAAGACACCTGGTTCGTGTTTATCGCAATAAACTGACATGGATGCTCAAACAGTCTCCTTCCCCAACAGACACAGAATACCTCCATAAAACAAGCGAGGGCCACGTTTACCTGCACAACGTTAAAAACACGAAGAGTTCAGTATTCCTAAGCAACACAACATTTGTAAGATGATTCATGGTTCATTCTTCTTTTTAAAGAATGTCAAACATATCCATCGTCCCTTACATCTGTCACTTTTTGATTCGATTCACAGGCTCAAGTGGATGCAACAGATTACATTGTGTCTGCAGACAGACAGTTTGTCATCTTTGAGAGCAACTACTCGAAGGTAAAACCACTAAATCATTATAACCTTCCATGTAAATACAGTAAAGGAGTACATCTCTTACCAGTCAAATTGCCTCAATAGCAATGGAGACATTCTTTCACCGCATCCTATCATATGTACAGCATTGGGACTCAGTAAGTCAAAAATCATATTATCACAATACAAATATAATTATGAGTCATTTACAGGATGCAATATATCACCTGCACATCAATGTGTCTAATCTTCCATTTCAGGGACTTTATCTCCGATGGTCAAATACCACCTGTTACACAACTCTTAGTCTGGGCACCAAAAGGAAATAAACTGGTAAATTACAAACCTCAGACATTCTGTACTGTCCATCATCCATCACAGAATAGTACAAATAAAACATACCAAGCACTTTTTGAAAGAAGGTGAATTCACATTGACTTATGATCGAGTGTGTATCGATGCCCAACCACCTCAGAGTTGATCTCAAAAATATATACATTATTCCAGAATATGTGTCTAAGGATAACTGGGATCCTCTGATCTTTAATACCTTTATATTGTCTGTCCTAAAGGCTTATGTCTGGAATTATAACATTTACCTCAAAGCGAACGCCACCGCTGAGCCAGTACAAGTCACAAATAATGGGAAAGTAAATGAGATTCTCAATGGAATACCAGACTGGGTTTATGAGGGTAACCCAACCTCATTCATTCACAACTTTCTTTGTTAACATGTAGCCTATTGTTGTCACCTAATTCTCTCATTTCTGCTCACAGAGGAAATATTCGCCTCTAATGAAGGCATTTCGTGGTCTCCAGAAGGGGTAAACCTGGCGTATATACAAATAAATGACACTGGAGTTCACAACATTGAATACTCAATGTATGGAGATGAGCAATACCCCACCACCGTATTTATCCCCTACCCAAAAGTAAACATCTCACCGCTTCGTTAAAAAAAGATGACACGATAACATTTTGCATGTTGATGTCTGCTGTCCATATAGCCCGCTTAAAATAAATTTGTAATATGATGTCCTTTCTTTTCACGCAGTCAGGCAGCGTTATTCCCAGAGCAAAGCTGTTTGTGGTCGATACTGAAAATCCATCCAAACGCTCAGAAGTCGTGGTCCCGAAACCCATCGGAGTGGGGTGCGTCCTTCTTACGTTTTACACTAATAACGTGTCACGTCCTAAACCAGCAGATAATCCACGGGATTGTTTTGCTCTTTCTCAGAGATCACTACCTGAGCTCGGTCACATGGGTGACAGACACACGTCTGGCCGTTCAATGGGTGCCTCGCAGACAAGACCGGGTCCTCCTTCAGATCTACGACTACGACGGCACCAGCTGGAAAGAAATCTCGGTCAGATTCCAGTTCTTATGTAGGTATCCAGTCCAGAGGAAACTATTTGAGTACTTACAAAATTTTTCTGGTTTTTAAACAGAAATTTGAGCAGAAGAGCAGAACTGGCTGGATTGGTCGGGTGAGTTGCAGCGATCACATTAAACCTTTAAATTGTCCCAATGTTCACTAAAGGCTTGATGCGTGTGTGTTTACAGTATTACCCTTTACCTCCATACTTTGCCGAAGACAACATGAGTTTTTACAAGGTGATGAGCGATGACAGAGGTTACAAACATCTCCACTACGTGAATGGGGTGAGTTTTCTTTTGTTTTGAGACATGAGGATATCTGAGCTGAATGAACAATGAAAGAAACGCCGTTGCTAAAAGTTGTTGATCAGTCAACTCTGTTTTGTAGGGCAAAGCAGCAGCCATTACCTCAGGCAAATGGGAAGTGATATACATCTCTGTACTTACCAAAGATGCTATGTGAGTATGACAAAGATGAAAAAACACTTCTCGTGTGTTTTGTTGCTCAGATGTTCCCATACACCTTGAACATGTGCTCTTTTCACAGATACTATGTGAGTAATGAATACATGGGAAGACCCGGACAGAGAAACCTTTACAAGTAATCATACTTTGTCTTTCTTATACGTCAGCCTTTTGCTTTAAAAGAAGTTAGTTCAAGTGTGCCAAAGTTTCAGTCATGGATACTTATGAACATTTCAGAAATATGCACTTCTGAGATGGAAAAAGTAGTTGTAAACTAGTGTACTCAAAGTGTTACCCTTAACATCAAATATGATTAAAATGGTACAATTCCAAGTATAAAATAGTACACTTCCAAGTATACTCGTATGTACGACATAAAGAATACTTAAGCTTAAGTATAGTTAATAAAATAAACAATTTATTTTGTAACGAAAGCATGAAATGTTTTACTATCATACACTATAAGATTTTTAATAGAATTTTGTGCAAGGTTTTATCATAATCATAAAAAAGTTTCTTAATTTTGATTCTGGTTACCATGGTTTTGCTAAGTAAATGCCCGGTTACACCAAAACTAAAACTATGAGAAAAACATTTTAAACATTTCCGAAACATAAATTTTTTAAACATAACCTAAAACCATAACCCAAAACATAACCCCCCCCCCTTAAAACAGAGGGAAACAATACATTTCAACATTTGTTACGATTCTCATCTCTTCTTGCTTTTATAAAACCTATTAAAAAACATATAATCTGTTTTCAGGATTTCCATCACCACAGATGGTCATTCGTCTCCTGAGTGCATCACCTGCTCTCTGCATCCGGACAGATGTCAATATAACTCGGCTTACTTCAGCACTAGCGCCTCATACTTCCGCATGGACTGTTACGGTTAGTGAACACGCATTTACACCTGCTCGCATGAAACAACATGCAGTGAGATACCTTAGATGATCTGAGGAGACGTTACAGGGTGACACTAAACTAGATCTAATAAACTCATCTTACAGGACCTGGACTTCCACTATTTATACTGATGGACAACAAAGGTCCCGTTAAAGGTTTGTGTGACACAATCCAACCATTTCACCCAAACATGAGCGTTCTGTCCTTATTTACTCGCCCACGTGCCGTCTGATAGATGTTTTATGTCATTTTTTCATGTGTGGAGTCTGCTATAGAAATGTCAGAACTCAGATTTGGAAATAGGAATGGCTTGAGAGTAAATGAATGAATGATGACAGAATAGTTTTGTCATGTTTTGGGGTCGATCTTTCAGTGTTACGAAATAAATGTGTTTTGTTCTTTATTAGAAATTCAGGTTCTGGAGGACAATAAAAAATTGGACAGCATTCTGACTACTGAACTTCTCATGCCCACCATCAAACGCTCTACGATGAAGATCGCCGGATTCAGTATGTAAAAAGATTTAAAGTTAAAATAGAGTTTAAGAATCGGATTGTCTAATGCGGTTTGGTTGTCTTCTTATAGATCTCTGGTATCAGATGATGTTCCCTCCAGATTTTGACTCCTCCAAAAAATATCCTCTTTTAATTGATGTGTAAGTTTCCATTGTTGTGCCGTGCTTTTGGAGAAAACACCTGGCTGTGTTTGTCTTCGTATGCCTTTCATTATTCCCTGTTGCATGATATGCATAAAAAAATAATGACAGGAAATATGTATTTTGGTTTTGGTTCAAGAGTTTGGTTCGAAAATGAGATAACTAACTATTGTTCAAAAATCATGTTTTTTACTGTGCTTTCCAATGAATATCAATCTGCAGTTGGTTGGTTTTGATTTAAGCCATAAAAACAGACAAAAAATACAGTCAACTAACACAAATAAAACATGAAAAAATAATATAAAACATGTTTTTTTTATTCTTAAAACTAGAATTACCTCATTTTGGAGCCAAACTCTTCAAATGTTCCATCTAGCTTTTCTACAAATGCATGCAGCTCCAGAATCAGAAGAATGCCAATTAAAATGTTGGTTATAAATAAGTTACCCATCTCTTCATCATGAAAATAAAATATATTTTTATTAAAACAGCTTTATTTTTGTCTTTTTATGTTTAAAATAAAGGTACGGGGGTCCGGCAAGCCAGAACATGGACTATGTTTTCAGACTGGAGTGGGCCACGTACTTATGCAGTACAGAGAAAGTGGTCGTGGCTAGGTTTGACGGCAGAGGAAGCGGTTACCAGGGTGATGAGATAATGCATGCCATCTATGAGCGACTGGGCACGTATGAGGTGGAAGATCAGATCTCGGCCGTGAGGTGAGCCAAAGGGAGCGATGTGCACACGCTCGGCACTGACACCTGCTCACACCTGCTGCCTGTGAGTCAGACGGGTGACGACGAGCATTACATTTAGTGTGATGTAACACTCACAGATGCGTGAGAGACACAAGGCCGGTGCTAGTCAAATCGGACAGATTGAAAGAAATTGTTATGTACCCTGCGTCAAAAAGATGTTAAGGTCACTTGAGTTTAATTGAATAATATTAATAGCTATACTACCTATTACAGTATGTACATTAGATTTGTGTTACTTTCCCAAATGTTTTGTTTTCGCTCTATTTTCTTGGAACTAATTGCTTTTCGCGCATGTCTGTGTCTCGTTTCAGAAAATTCATTGAAATGGGCTTTATTGACAAAGATAGAATTGCAATGTGGGGTTGGGTAAGTGGAACTTTTTCCCCATGCAAAGTGCTTACAGATCTGCAAATTCTGACATTTGGTTTTATTGTGTTGGCCTGAGGAAATATCAACATGTCGTTATCGTGGGGAAAAAAATCAAAATCCCTAGATGAAATTGACCTGGCAACCATTCAGAACACCCTAGAAAATGCCAAGCGACATCATAGCCAGCTCCCAAACCACCTGATCGATGTCCTAGCATACGTACCCTGTTAGTACCCTAACAACTGCTTGGCAACCACAAACCTGTCTTCAACCTTCTGTTGCTAAATAAGGATACGATTATTTGAAATGAAATGATGGGATGAAGTCAAGTGTCATTGTAAGATGTTAACATGCTTTCATGTTGTTGACAGTCATATGGTGGATATGTGACGTCTATGGTTCTGGGATCAGGGAGCGGCCTGTTTAAATGTGGAATTGCTGTGGCTCCTGTTGCTAAGTGGGAGTATTATGGTATGTGACGTCACTGATTTCTGATTCTTAAATAAGTGCATTTTATGAATGTTTTTAGACTAATTATGTATTTTGTAACAGAATGAATGACAGTGATTTTTTATCTGTGTGTTTGACAGATGCTGTTTATACAGAGAGGTACATGCATCGGCCTGAAGAAAACCCAGATGGCTATAAAGTAATGTAACCTTATGTAGGCTAAACATGTCTTTAAATATAAATTCAATTATTATCGGAATGGTTTGGTATTTTGTACATTTTGTTTGTAGAACTCCTCAGTGACCAGCAGGGCAAAAAACTACATGTCAGTGCAATACTTACTGGTACACGGAACTGCAGACGGTAAACACATTTTCATTTAAACATCTGTAATGTTTATAGAGGTCTGCTTGTTATCTGATGGATTATATGATGTTTGATCGTCTCTAGATAATGTCCACTTCCAGCAGGCCGCCCAAATTTCTAAAGCGTTGGTGGAAAGTCAAATTGATTTTGAAGCGATGGTGAGTATGACAACATACTGTACATGACAAAATGTTTTTAGAGTAGGACAAACAATAATGAGAATATATCAACATTGTCTTGATGAGATTCACCTATTCACCTGTCTGTTTTTAGTGGTACACCGACAAGGATCACAGTCTGTCTGGTAAAGCACGTTACCATCTGTACACACACTTAAATCATTTTCTGCTAAAGTGCTTCTCTGACAAAAAATGAATGGACATGAAGACAAAAAGACTGTTGAAGGTTCTCTTTATGTTAGTGTGTACTGTATACATAACATGTCAATGGGATAAAAGAAAGTGTAACTAATTTACATGACATTTACATTCATTATTTTTTATGTGAAATTTGTACTATCGGTTGTTTTTTTACCATGAAAGTGACCATATGTGAATGTTGGCATGTTTCTTTTATATTTTTATATTTGTGCTGTTGTGTTTATGCACTGAATTTAACGTGTGATTTGAGCATGTGGTTTGTAAGAACACTGATCAAATGAAACATTCTTGGTTTGGAGTCCTTTTACTCAACATTTTGTATTTTATTCAACCGATAAAAAAGTTACGAAAAATTTCTGTGTCTTAAATTATAATTCGGGGTCTTCTACAGCATTTTTATATTTCATGTGTGTATTTTTGTATATACAAATAAATGACTGTATCATATTTTATTGCCATTAGGAAGAATGCCATTTAGTGGTAAAACTATGGAACTTGCTGGTTTAAAAGTCAGTAAGAGCTATATATAGTAGGCTATATAAATAAGGTTTGATATCTATACTTTAAATCCAAGTCATAAGCACATTTACATTTTTTTCCTCTGGGAAAATGGGCCAAAATGTTCTCTCTCACTCACAGGTGTATAACCAAACCAAAACAGTTTTTATCGATGTATTAACTTTAAAATCTTAGATCTTGGGTCAAAAGTCCCTTTACATTAGAAATGTTTGAGTTCATATTGAGATCTTCAAAAGCATCTTCAATAATATCCACAAATCTGGGCTCAGTTTGAGATCCTTTCTAAAACTCTATAGAGGAGACGTGAATGATCTGTTTGCTCTCCATTATAGTTCATTTCTAGGAGACATAACGGAGATATTAAAGGAATCTGGTCTGTGATTTTTTGAACAGTTTGGTTTGAGTACTCCTGAATGTTTTACATTTATTTGATTCAGATTCCCATCTCCATCATAAAGGTAAAAACCACAAAGATCACATCTTGGTACTCTAAACGTCTGCTCCCTCTTCCTGTAAGTTGTCTCTCCTCTGTATTTTTAAAAGGACAGAATGCTGTTTGATTTTCACTCTTAAGTAAACCTTTTTAGCTTGTTTGACTATTGCCCCATCTCTCTGTTAAACAGCTGAAATACACTCATGCGTTCAGATGGAATCTCGATTAATGGATTGAAACTAATATGTGTGTGTGCGTGTGTGTGTGTGTGGCTCTTGCCACCTGGGCATCCCTATATAAGACTCTGAATATCAGACAGGGGCCATGAAATCTCACTGGGAGCCAAAGAGGAGAAACCAGCGGCAAAATCAAGATTCACTTGATTTCTCTGTGACAGCCCGAGACAATCCAGGTGAGCTCAAGGATGATCAATGCTATTGCACTATAAGAAGAGACTAAATGAACGATAATAACGGGTGATCTGTATCCTCAGGGAAAAATGATGAAAAGGATCTTCTCTTTCATTGGACTTTTAATTCTGCTGTTGATCCAGAGCAGCCTTCAGATTCCCATCGAGGACACAGAAGAAAACACCAGGTAAAAAAAAACTCAATCTTTATAATGCAATCTCTCATTCACGTTTTATAAAACAAATTCTCAATACAAAATTGACACCCGGTAGAATTATATGGATACCTTGAATAATTACACACTTGGGGTTTTGATGTTATATGTTGAAGTCTGCTTTTAGAATGATTATAAAGATTTTTGTGAACTTTTGAACATCAGTTTTTTATTAAGCATCTCATTTCCTCTTCCAAATTCGTATTAATGCAAAAATGCATATTTTTACGGTAATAAAGAATGATAAGTCCTATTTCTTTGTAAATAAACGTAGTTTTACTGTTTATACAGTAAAGTTTCTGCATTCAATTTATAGTTTATAATATAATGCAACATATTCACTTCACTTTTTCATAAAAACAAACACTACTGTACAAATCATTTTAATACATTCTAATGAAGAAATGTAATCTTGAAGATATTTTCCTGACTTTTAGCCTTATGTCCAATGACGTACTATTCAATGACCCGCGGGAATTAAACAACATGAAGAGACATTCGGAAGGAACCTTCTCCAACGATTACAGTAAATACCTGGAGACCAGGAGAGCGCAGGACTTTGTTCAGTGGTTAATGAACTCTAAAAGAAGCGGGTAACTTTCTTACATGCAGAAAATAGAGTGACTTTTAAGTTTATGATGACAAAAATAAATTCTTGTTTATAAATATTTTTTTCCACTTAGAGTTCCTTCACGACGGCACGCAGACGGCACATACACCAGTGACATCAGCTCTTATCTACAGGACCAGGCGGCAAAAGAGTTTGTGTCCTGGCTAAAAACAGGGAGAGGAAGACGAGAATGAAGATGCTCGAGAACGACAGAAAAACTCCATCCCCCATAGTGTTTTTTAATGATTTGTGCTGTCAGCTTTGTTCGATTATGCAAATAAAACTTTTCAAATGAAGCATTGTGGTTTCAGTGTCTATTGGTGATTTTATTTTTAAGCTGTTGTCTAAATGAAATGGCAAGATTGGAAAATGCTCTGTAATATGAAAACAACGAAGCTAAAAGAGACTCTGCTGATATCCAAAATTTTAGATTCTAGAAACTAGATTCGGCGGATGGTTCAAGACCTAAAAATGGGTTGCAGTTTGTTCTGATTGTCTTGCAGTCTACAGGAAAAAATAACGCTTAATGCAAATATAAATTGCAAATGATTACATACATTTACTGTTATATACAATTATGCATTGATAAGTTTCCCTTGACGTTGTTGACATCAAAGGCTGAACATCCAATCAAATTCTACAGTATTTCACAGAACCATCAGAAATGCATCTGTCACTTCAAATCATCATGGATGTGTGTAGCATGGATCTCATCCTCAAAACTCCTGAACTACAGCTTACAAAAATCAGACTACAATCGACTAGTCTTGTTGCAACATATGCATTTGCATTGCTGGTACGCATCGATTTTGAGAACAGTTTTGTACTTTAAACATTTAAGGAATTGATATCTGAACAAAGGTAGGACCAGCGAATATCTAAATTTATGCTGGACCGAATGCTGGTTCGAGTAACACGGTGTTCAAGGCAAAACCCTCGAGGACACATTCAGAAAGAACCTTTCTTTAAAACAACACGTTGGTCCTGATAATTCCTCACATCCCCTTCGAGAAAACAGTCAGAGATACCATGAAAAAAACGAATCCTTCAAATCAGACACAACTCATGAGGGAAACCTAGAATCAATCAGAATATCCATGTGTCAAACGCATTCGCTTCATTCTGTCAATACAAGCGGAGTTCAGAGTTCTGCATGAGGGAAGCTGTACCTGCACTCATCCATCCGTTTCAGAAGATCTATCCCATAATCCCTCTGGAGCGGTCTACAGCGATGTGTCATTTCTACCCACCTCGCGGAATCTAACATGACACTGACAGACGCTTAGTGGAGATGTGTCAATTATCCTGCACACGGGGACGACGCGTCTCCTGTCCTTCAACAAGACAAACCGGTACAAGAGCCAGAGATGCCAGCGAGCACTGGGAGCACACATCTCTCTGAGCTGTCAGCTGCTGGTACAAACCATCTGTCTAGCACAAACATCAAGCCAACAATATGCTCATTAAATAAAGAAGAACCTTTATACTGTGATATGTGAGATCATTGGTCAAGAATTTAGCAAATGCATTTAAGTTGCGTGTATTGGCCTGACGTAGGCCCACTTTTTAAAACGATAATTTGGGGATTATACTTATAGAAAGTAATAAACAAATAGCAACCTGAACCAATAAGCCAACAAAATTAAGCGGGATATGTACACACCCTTGTTCTGTAAGATTTGTACAAGTGCAATTTAATATTTTGTCTTCCAAAGTAACAGAGACTTTGAGTAACAAGATGATGTAAAATGCATGTCTCCTGTTAGACCACGCCCCCTTTCACTGAACAATCAGATCTGATGCATGTATGCATGTCATTTATGCACTTTATCGTTTTATAGGGCTGTTAAACGATTAATGGCATCCAGAATAAAAGTTTGTGTATACATAATTAACGTCTGTGTGACTGTGTCCTGTGGATATTCATTTTGTATTTGAAGACTTTGGTTCCGAAATTATTCTAGTAAGTTTGATTGAGAGTAATTGTAATGCATAATAAAAAACATAATTTTTAATTTTTTTCATTTTGGAACCAAACCCTTTTATTTTTATTCATAAACACATACAAAATATATACATTGGTTTATTTTCCAATAATTTACAGTATATATAAACGTTCTAAAACGTATGCATGTATGTGTGTGTTTAAAAATACAAAATGAATATGCACAGTACACACACACATATATATTATGTAAACAAACTTTTATTCTGGATGCGATTAATCTAGATTACTCGTTTTACAGCCATAGTAATTGTATATGTTAGAATGGGTTCTCTTTTATATATATATATATTGCAGTTCTCTCCGTTTGTGAAATGCAAGTGTAAATGAAGGAAATGCAAGTGTCATACAGACACCAGAAATAAAAACAATTAAAGCACACAATAGGTTTCCATTGAAAAATCACACCACACGCTGAGGAAGAAATCTTGATACTTTAGTTTCATTTTCACACCAAGTTCATTTACAGAAACATCAACACACAGTCAAAAGAAATGTATATTTTCCAGTAGGACTTCAGCTAAAGTCAGAATATTGAATAAACTGATCCAATAAAATATGAATAGAAAAAAAGACAACAGAAAAACAGATGCTTTGGTCTTCAAATTCAGACTGAGTGTGAATCCCCACTAAACAACAAAAGCAAAACATTTGCATGTATTTATGCTATTAATATTTGTGTTGCATTTCAATTCTTGTCCGTTTCATTATAAATACTCGAGCAACAGACATGGTGTAAGTGCATGACAATAACTGCATGAGCATCTCAACATACAGTAGAAATGAGTCTATTGCTGTTCTTAGGTTGTAATCTGACGTGCATCGATGCAGTTACCTGACGTGCAGGTGATATGACTTCATACACTATATATTTGTCCAGTACGATTAGCATGAAAACACACGGAGATATAAAGTCTTATCAGGTTTGATTAAAATATTGACACTTTCACACCAGCAGCTTTCTTAGTGCAAATATTAGCAAAACATATCAGGTAAATGATTTTCTATTTTAAAGCATGTTATCTATTATGCAAAACAAAAGTGGTCAATGATCCTCTTTTTATAATATTGCAGGTACAGTATATGAAGGACTTAGAGTACAGTCGTTTTTATAGGTATTATGGTGGTATACCATTTAACAGATGCTTCTAATTCAAGCAACCCATAGGACACAGTGATGTAACTTCAAAGAAAAAAGCAAATACATAGTAAATTCAATCTTAACAGACAAATGTTAAAAATATAGTTATATTTTACTCAGCCCTATGATTTTATGCAAGCAGGCAGTTCCTCACCCCAAAACAAATACATACACATTAATGCATGCTGTTTCATTGTAAAGTGCCTTTAAAACACTGATAGCTCTAGATATTATACATCTGTTTGAAATATTTAGAGACGAGTTGTTTCAGAAATGATGTCCAGGTATACTGTTTTTCAAAAATACAAAAGATTTATAACAACATAAAAGAAAGGTTCAGAACAGTTCTTTAAAATCTGTCACTCTCTTTCTGGCTCACATCCTTCACACAAGACAATTTCACGTCTGTATTTACTGGTATTACTAACTAGACTGGATACTGTATATTTCTATAAGCGTCAGAGTTTATCATTGTGATACACGTTAAAATGCGGAAACACAAGACTAGGAATAAGGTGTGTTTGGGCGCATCCTTTAAAAAGCTAAACAAAAAACGTTGTACACACAGTATATATAGCAATATTTTTGTGTAATCATACAAATGTGAAACGCTCAGGGTTAGTCTGTAACGGTTATATTTAACAAGATTTAAAGCAATAGCTCACCCAAATTCTACAATTCCTAATGTATTCAATACTGCTGGGTTTTAAACCTGTATGCTGGTATTTCTGATATTTTGCTGTGGAACACAAAAGGGGATTTGAAAATAAAGATAATTTCCATCAACTCACTGTTCATAATGTCTACATCGGTCAAGCTCACTATGAACCTTTACTACATCATAGATGTATTCATACCACTACTGTACATCAAACCTCCTCGAATTGTGAAACCGAGCAAAAGCACAAATAAAGTTTAAGAGATGACAGAAGATCTGGAATATGGAGCACGAGTCAAATCAACGTGATGTGTCTAACAGCAGGGGTTACTATAAATCTTGTGTGGAAGAAAATTTTCATTTTTGGGTGAACTATTCTTTTAAAAACAATAGTATTTGTACAGCTTTGGGTAAACAAGCATGTGAGAACACAGTGAGAGAAGTCTTCAGTTCTCTTCATCTTCGCATTGATATTTGTTGTGCGTTCTTACATTAAACAGGCTGTAAAATCACACAGAAAATAAGAGTCACTACACTAAAATTACAGTATTGTAGAGTATGTAATTCACTTTGTCTGTATCAAGGAAGTTTTTAGTGGACAGATGAGGCTGGACATGATAGAGCTGGACAAAGGACGTGGCGACTCTACAAAATGATTAATGATCTTAAATGTAATTATTTTGTTTATTTTGTCATGTTGTGAAAGCACTGTCGAGCTTGTGCAGAGGCTGCAGCTTTTGTCAGAGGGGAACTGGAATCCCCTGGTTAGGCCTGGTTTCCCCCTGAGGTTTTTTTCTCCTGTTTTGACTTGCATAACCTTATATGTTTTGCTTATAGTCAATGTTTTCTTGTACAGCTGCTGTTTAACAATGAAAATTGTAAAAAGCGCTATACCAATAAAGCAGACTTGACTAGAAAGATAGTATTAGAATGAAGATCTGATTTGTACCCTTTACCCTATAGAAAAACTGATTTAAGCTTTTAGAAGTTGTTTAGTAATAATTGTTTTTTTACTTTCAAACTTGAAACAGCTCTGTTTAACACCTAGCAGACCAGACACACATTTATTCTTCATCCCCTCACAGCTGATTACGGTTTCCATTCAGAGTCGTAAAACAACAACAACACATTATCACATGCTGTCTGTCTTTGTCTGACACATACGTGAGACACGTGAATGATTTATTGTTTTCCACTGACACGCTGGATTGTGAATTGGGGAATATTCAAACATTTTTGGAGAGAGACACAATGGTAAAGGGCCGTTCCAAACGGAAAACAATCAGATGTGTCAAATGCAGCCAACACTTGTTTTCATGCGAAGAAAGAAAAACGTTTGCAATGAGAACAGATTAGTGGCCGATACACTTACCTCTGGAGCTCAGCTTCTAAAAATTTAGGTAGAAGGGCTAACAACAAAGAAAGAATAAAGACTGATTTCAAGATGTGTTATAATGCAGAATACATAAATAAATATAATTTTTTTAAATACAAATAATAAAAAAAATGGTAATAAAAACATTCAACATTCTAAACATAATATCTACAATCACTGTAATATGGTGAAGCTATTTATATATAAATGTATAGTATATTGAAACTAAAACTAGTGTGCCTGAAACATCCTACAAAAAAGTATTGAGCACCTTTTGGAGCTTGGATCGTTTTTGGAGTCCCAAGTTTTTCCAAAGGAACCTTTGGCCATCTCATCAGTAATGTTGACAGTGGAGGGATCATCCCTAAAAACATCCCAAACACCAGCAGTTGTAATTCACAAACCGGATTGTGATCACAGAAAGGAATACTGAATGAATAATAAAACAGACTCTAAATGGACGAGCCGAGTGAAAATTATTTCTACGTGAACCTATAATCAGTCTGATGAATTATTCATTTATTTTATCCTACTTAAACGGATGTTACACATAGTAATTGACAACATTCACACCGCATGCTATTGTAAGAACGAGTTGGGGAAAGCTGGTGCATACTTGCAATGTCCCTCCAGTGGCACTTGTACGATTGCTTCTTCCTCTGCCAAAATACTTTGCTCCTCCTGGCAGTAAACACACAGAGAGAGTTTTATTCCAGTCTAGCCAAAGAGAACTTCAGAGACCCTTTGAGATATAATAACTCTGCTGAAGGACATGTTGGCAGACCGATTCATGTTCCATTTGTTTGGCATGAAGAAAATGCATTCAGACACATAGGTGGGTGAATCGGGGTCTCTCTATAAGAAACGTCTTTTAGCATGAGGAAAAATATGAGCTCATTTGCCAGGGGGTCAGAAAGTCTTTGAATGCAGAAAAACAAACTCATCACTCAGCTCTTATCTCATTAAAGCAGAACCTCTAGAAAAGTCTTGAGAACTTGCAGAAGAAAACTTCTCCTTTCATTCAGAGTTCACAGAAATAAAAGGCAAGCAAAAGTCATACAGTCATATAGACATTGTCTTCCAAAAACTAATTACGCGTGTTATTAGGGGTCTAAGCTGAGACGCTTTCACAGCGAGCCATTATTTTTCTTGTTTTTCAGTCAAATTTTAACACGCAGGCTATTATGGGATGGATTGGCATTGCGGTTGCTTAGCAACGGATGGGGGTTTAAGACATTTTCAAATTTTCTCATGAACTGCTCAGCTAATTTCGTTTTAGATTTGGCATGCGTGATTTTCAGGCATAAATCCAAGTAAATTGCAAAGCATAGATAAAAAGAAAAACATTTCACGAAGAACAAATTTGCCTTTGCCCTAATGATATGTAACTCACATATTCATACATTACTAGTAAAAATATATTTGTTTAACTCTTTTAATATATATTTATATATTTAAAAACATATATAGCCAAGGTCATGGGTTCGATCCCAGGGGATTGCATATACTTAGAAACACATGTTTAGTATAATGCAATGTAAGTCGCTTTGGATAATAAAAATGCATAAATGTAAAATATTTATTGTCTTTCATGTTGTTCATTCTCTCCCTATAATCCTCCTAGTAACATGGCCTTGCAAACTATAGGTGCTGTTTAGCGTGGTGATATAAGAAAATGTTATATGCTCTCCTACTTGCAAGTCGCTTTGGATAAAAGCGTCTGCCGAATGATTAACGTAATGTAATGTAACTATTGAAAAAGCATTTATATTTAGAGTTTAGAGTGACCATAAGAAAGAGAAATCACAGTTGAGCAAATAGATCATTTTCATTAAATCTCATCTCAGCGTCATTTCTTCTAAGAAAAAGAGTCAGAAATCTCACAAATGTCATTAGAGTTTCAGAAGAGATGTCAACGATGTGTCAAAGTGAGCTCAGATTTGTCAAGTCTGCAATCAGAAGTCTATATTAGTGAAGATGCCAAACATTTCCCATCAAATTGACCCAAATCAACATAAATTTTACATTTTTGTTAAGATAATTTAGGAGACGCATATGAGACCAAGTCAATACACAATTGAGAACGCCATCAAATCGTCTGCTATAAAAGATCAACGTCTGAGCAACCATTTTTTGGCAAGGTATTTCATGACTGTAGAAACCCTTTATACAATAGACGCTCACCTCTCGCTCAGCGTCCTCCAGTTTCTTCTTCTTGCTCTCGGGCATGAGGTCATCGAGCCAGCTGAGCTCTCTTTTTGTGAAGATGAAATCAAGCAGCTTGCGAATAAAGAGCAAAGCCAAAACCTGCGAGCAAGCAAGCCAGTTCATCGCTGATCACATATGACTGTAAAGGCAAGTTTGATTTACATCCACACACATATCTGTAATATAATAGGTAAAGTTAAAAATAAATTAACCATCATGGGAAAGACGATGGCGGCCCTGGAGGTTTTGATGACCCATAGGAGAACCAGACATGTCAGCTGGATGATGGTGAACAGGTGAACCTTTCTCAAGGGAACATGTCTCAGGTAAATAAAGTCCGGCTGGTGTTTGGCCGGCATCCCGAACAACCGTATACGATCGAAAAACTAAAGAGAATTGAATACATTAGACCTCGTGTTAACTTTCATGAACGATAACTGCTAATGTATGTTCTTAAATCGTCATTACCTGGATTCCTCGCAGAGAAGATGCTCCCATGTAGAGGAAAACTCCATACAGAACTGGCATGGGAATGAACTGAGGAGAATAAAAGCGACTTATTTATTTCTCTACAGCAGCGTGTTTTCACTTGGCTTTAAAATCTTTAGCATTTTTTTTCATTGAGCTTTATCATTTTGCAGGTATTTTCTATGCTCTAAAAGCAACATCACACACTAACTAAAGGTTGAAAAATGGGATTACGGTGATTGGGACCTTTAAGAAGTGATAACAGGTTACTATACAGCTGCAGACCTTCAGCACTGAGGTCATGAAGACAGAGCAGCCCATGAGGAGAAAGATCATGAGTCCGGTCACACGCTGCTCTCGAATGCCGAGAAACTTCGGCTGCTCCCCGGGTGCCGAACACTCCGACTCTAGTTTCAGACTGTTCACGTGAGAGATGGACAGCACGGTCGCAGCCACAAACCACGGCAGTCCCATCAGAGAGCAGACGCCCAGCATCACGCCCACCACAAACAGATCCAGGTGATACCCACAGCCTTTCTGTAGGGACCGAGATTGAAAGAGATGACATTATACTAATGAACAAAGCAAATATATTGATGACAGTAGAACGTTTCATAACATTTCAAACCTTCAGCTTGTGTTCCTTTCTGTTGATGATTACAGCTGTGATCTGCTGGTCCATAAAGATGAGGATGGTGCAGAGGAGAGCAGGAATGACCGTGATCACACACGTCCACCACGGGTTCGGACCCAAGGGGTTAACAAACCAGCCGCGGTCATCTCGGGTCGGCTGAAAATATGTTGGAAGACAAAGTAAGATTGTTAAAACATATAACCTCTAGTCTTAAAGATGCATGTGAATACAGGATCTTTATAAAGTGTTCGGGTGATTAGGCCACACTTAAAAGCTATTTAATAATATTGTGTAGAAAAGAAAATATGAAACAGTGATTATTTCCTACAGAACGCACAAACCTTTCAGGCACAACTTGTCATTTTACGAGTTTTTTTTAAATCCACATGAAAGCAAAAGGTTTACTATGACACCAAGGGGAACTGATGCTATACAATCCCTAAAAATGTTCACAAAAGTAAAGTTAGTTGCAATGTTTTTCCTTAAAACATTTGCAAATGGGGCACAAAAATCATCAAAAGGAAAAACAGTATTATTTTTAACCAAATGGAAAATAAAATGTAAGCATAAAAAAAATCAAGATACAACTGCTTCAACATGTCTTCTTTTGGAAATGATTCAATAATTAGGTTAAAAAACTGGAAAATCAGTAAAATGAGTAGACACCCGTGACCTCATTACATCAGTATTACTGCACCATTGTAGTGTTGCTGAGTCTGTGTTGCTTGGCAACCACTCTGCTTCTGGAGCCGGTCGCACCAGCAGTGCGTAACTTACAACTTACCCTTGTTTTGACTTAAATGGACACAAAGTTACAACTTACGCACTACTAAATATTTTTGAGTCGGACCATTCAACTTACATAAAACTAAATATTCACAGAAGCCTCACGTCAGGAGTAACTGTAGGAATAAATAGCAGACTCACTGAACTAACTAAGCTCCAGTCCTAGCTTTGCAATTTTTGTGTGTCTGACTGTGTTGTGCCCGTCAAAATAAAATGTTATATTTTATTGGCGGTTGGCAGTAAAAGGAAATCACCCGTATTACATGTCATTTACTATGATTTCATTGTGCTGTATTGTATTTAATCTGCATTTGTTTATTAATCTTATTTTATTTAATATTGAATAAATTACCTAATATGTTATTCATGATTAGGTAGTATTCTAGTTAATAAAATTAAATTTTTAACGTTATAATGTGAGAAAAATCTTTTTTTTGTATCAAAATCATTACATTTTTGTTGCAAAGTGTTTATTTAATGAAACCTTGCTAGGTATATGGGGATAAATATATGTTGCATAAAGTCGAGCCTTAAGGCCTTAAGTCCCTCAAAGGGGTGCTAATATTACCCTCCACTGTTTTATTGCATATTTCATCTATTGAATGTTCAATTATATATCTCTTTTTCCAAGTTTATAAAATTCCTAGAAATAATTATCCTGCCCCATTTGTGACAAAATCCAATTACACCATGCTTTAAAATTTCCATTAAACTACATTTTTATTTAATTGTATGTACTAGTCAGACACATACCTTAAACTCATTGGGAACCTGCAGTTTGGGTGAAGGCACCCCTATAGCATAGTCCATCAGAACCATTGTAACAATAGTGATGAAGACTGCAAAATCACTGATGATGGATCTCACCTGCAGAAAACATGCATTAGGCTGCAGTAACACTAGGGGGCGCCAGTGCACAAACATCTACACCAGTCAAGGGTTATAAAGATTCACTGCGGTGAGGAGAGAATAACCACAGTACCTTCGTGGGAAAGTAACGGCTGGTCTTGAATTCTTTGAGGAAAGCTGACATGGCCACGGTGGAGAAGAACAGAACCACAGACCAGAAGAGAACATCCGGAATGTACGGACCATGAGGACCACAAGCAGACCCCACAAATTCTCCTTTCTTCTCAATGCAGTCCTGAAATGTGTTAGACAGAAAACATTTTTTTTTCAATTTAATAAATGTTTTAACATGATCATTTTGTTAGTTACTCATTGCAAGGAAGGCGATGCAAATATTCTAAGATAAAGATTAAATACTATATAATCCCCCTTCACCACTGGGTTTAATTCCAAGGGAATGCGCATACTGATGAGATAAGGATCTTAAAATGTCTGTTGCATAATGTACTGGATAACATTATGTACTGTTTACATTTTATGTAATGTACGTCCATCACACTCCTCTGGCCAGACTGACCTGAACCTCCAAAGCCTCCCAGTAGATCTCAGAAGCAGAAATGTTATTTTTCTCCCAGTACTGGAGAGTGGCATTACTGGGGCTTTCAGGCTCAATACAGGAACATCTGTAGAAACACAATCATTACAAATACAAGAAAATAACACACCGGGCCATATTATAGTCCATTTAACTCACCTGTATGAAGTCAGTTTCTCCAGATTGTTGTCCATGTTGATGGGATACGTCTCACCGAGATGTATGAGCTTCTCCAAGGCCTCATATATAAAGATGATGCAGATAAGCGAGGCGAAGGCCTCCTCTGTAAAGCGGGTTATGTAGCACACCAGGGAACTGGCGTCAGTGGCCACCAGCAGCAGACAGAGGAAGGCCGTCCACAGCCCGATACACGCCCTGAGGGACAAGTACGACAGCCCATATTCCCTGCAAACAGAGAGCCCATGAGCTGAAGGTTATCTAGGCCATATGTGGCTACTTCATAGGGCACCGCCAGCTAGTTGCTAGTTTGTTCTGACTTTGTAGGTTATTCTGGCTGGTTCAACAGGTTTTAGTCTGTGGTTGCTATGGTATTCTAGGTTGTGGGTGGTTACTAGGGCATTGCCAGTGGGTTGCTTGTTTGTTCTGGCTGGTAAGGCCTTGGTATGTGTTTGCTGCGGTTTTCTAGTCTCTATGTGGTTTATATGGCCTTGGAATTTGGTTGCTATGGTATTTTAAGTTTTCGGGGGTTGCTAAGACATTGCCAGCTAGTTGCTAGGGCCTTGGTACATGGTTGTTACGGTATTCTAGATTCTATGTGGTTCTAAGTCTGTGGTTGCTTTGGTATTCTAGGTTCTGGGTGGTTACTAGGGCATTGGGAGCGAGCTAGTGGGTTTTTCTAGCTGGTTCAACAGGCTTTAGTCTGTGGTTGCTATGATTAGATTAGATTAGATTCAACTTTATTGTCATTACACATATACAAGTACAGTGTAACGAAATGTTGTTTAGGTCTAACCAGAAGTGCAGTTAGCAAGTGCAGGATATACAGTTAGAATAAATACAGAATACAATAGTGAGAATATAATACAGTGGGCATGGACTATAAAAATATTTTGCAGTAGGTGTGTTCTATGAAAATATGACAGTAGGTATATACTATGAACAATATATACAGATGGCTATATACTATGAACATTAATGTACAGGTGGATATGAACAGATAATAATTTAGACTAAAATAGTGCAAGTGACTTAGGTATGCATAAATTATTGACATTGGCTATTAAAGTTGCAGTGCAATAGGTGAGTTAATGCAGTTGTTGAAGTAACAGTGCAGTGGATGAGTTAATGCAGTTATTAAAGTTACGGTGCAGTATATGAGTTAATGCAGTTAATAGGTTGCAGTCCAGAAGATGAGTTAATGCAGTTAATAAGGTTACAGAGCAGTAGATTAGTTAATGCAGTTATTAATGTTACAGTGCAATTGATGAGTAGATGCAGTTAATAGGGTTACAGTGCAATTGATTAGTTAATGCAGTTATTGAAGTTATAGTGCAATTGATGAGTAGATGCAGTTAATAGTTACCGTGCAGTTGGTTAGTTAATGCAGTTATTGAAGTTACAGTGCAGTAGATGACTAGATGCAGTTAATAGAATTACAGTGCAGTAGATAGGTTAATGCAGTTATGGAAGTGGTCCATTAGTGCAAATGAGCATTCAGTTAAATATTCCTGGTGTGCAAGTGAGCAGTATAGAGTGCAAATGATGCTGTGTGTGTGTAAACAGTCCGGTAGAGCAGATACATGAAGTACTGGTGTGTACAGTTCAGTCATGCATGCAGCCCTGTAGTGCAATGTAAACAATGTTGTAGCAGCATTGGAGTTAAGGGTATGAGAGGTAGTGGAATCAGTGGGGGGCAGAGTTCAATAATGAAACAGCTCTGGGAAAAAAGCTGTTTCTTAGTCTGCTGGTTCTTGTCCGGAGGCACCGGAAGCGCCTACCAGAAGGCAGGAGAGTAAACAGTCTATGAGCGGGGTGAGAGGAGTCCTTGAGAATGCTGCGAGCTCGACGCAGACAGCGTTTCTTCTGGATGTCCTCAATGGGAGAAAGTGTAGTCCCTGTGATGCGCTGGGCTGTTTTCACCACCCGCTGCAGTGCCTTGCGCTCAGCAACAGAACAGTTCCCGTACCAGACTGTGACACAGTTGGTCAGGATGCTCTCTATCGTGCAGCGATAGAAGTTCACCAGGATAGTTGAAGACAGTTGGTTCTTCTTCAGTGTCCTCAGAAAGAAGAGACGCTGGTGAGCCTTCTTGACCAGGCATGAGGTGTTGGTGGTCCAGGACAGGTCCTCCGAAATGTGAGTCCCCAGGAACTTAAAACTGGAAACACGTTCAACATCCATTCCATTAATGTGGACGGGGTCGTGTGTGTCTCCTTTTGCCTTCCTGAAGTCCACGATGATCTCCTTTGTCTTGGAGGTGTTAAGGAGCAGGTTGTTGTCTGAGCACCATATGGCCAGGTGCCGGACCTCCTCCCTGTATGCAGTCTCATCGTTGTTGCTGATGAGACCAATCACTGTTGTATCGTCTGCAAACTTGATGTAGGAGTTAGATCCGTTCACAGGCCTGCAGTCGAGTGTGAAAAGGGAGTAGAGAAAGGGGCTCAGTACGCAGCCCTGTGGTACACCAGTGTTGAGGGTGGTGGTGGTGGAGCAGATGGGGCCTAACCTAACAATCTGAGTCCTGTTCGTCAGGAAGTCCATAATCCAATTGCAGGTAGGGTTGTTGATGCCTAGGTTTCCAAGTTTGACTATTAGCTTGGAAGGGATGACGGTATTGAAAGCAGAGCTGAAGTCTACAAACAGCATACGTGCATAAGTGTCCTTATTGTCCAGATGTGTGAGCACGGAGTGCAGCGCCATGGACACTGCATCATCTGTGCTCCTATTGTTTCGATTCGAAATTGGTATGGGTCCAGTGTGAGTGGTAGAGAGTCCTTTAGGTGTGCCAGGAACAGCCGCTCAAAGCACTTCATGACAATTGGTGTGAGTGCTACCGGGCGGTAGTCGTTCAGGCACTTCGGGTTTGAATTTTTTGGGATGGGCACAATGGAGGTGGGTTTAAAACATGCACCTTACCTATGGTATTCTAGGTTGTGCGTGGTTACTAGGCCATTGCCAGTGAGTTGCTAGGTTGTTCTGGATGGTTGCTAGGGCTTGATATGGGGTTGCTATAATGGCGATGTTGTTCTGTCTGGTTGTTAGGGCCTTGGTAGGTGCTTGCTATGGTGTTCTGGGTGGTTGCTAGGGCATTGCCTGCTTGTTGTCTGAGGAATCTGGCCTATTGCCGGCTGCTAAGGTGTTTGAGATGACATGCCGTTTCACAAACCAATACAATTTATTAAGTACAAGAAAGATCATTATATTCTCCTTCATAGACAAACACATACATCAATACAATCCTTCAGTGTGAAATCTGTCGTAACAGTCATGTATGCACTAAGAAATATAACACGGGATGATATTTGACATACTTGCAGAATTTGTAGAGTATCTTTTCAAACACCAGGACAGGTCCAGTGCTGCCCAGTATAGTGAGAGGCTGGCCAGCAAACAGCGAATAAGCAATCCCAGTCATAGAGGCACCAAACAGAGACTCCATGGCACTCTGATAATACAGTATATCACACAGAAATCGCTATAATAATCAAAATCATCAATAAAGACACATTTTGAGGAATCAAACGACATTGAACCCCAATGACTTCCACTGTGCAATATTGACACTGAACCCCTGAGACATTTCTCCAAATATCTTCTTTTGTGTTATACGGAAGAAATCGTCACATACAGGTTTGATTGACATGAGAATGAATAAAAAATGACACTGTTCCTTTAAATATATACAGTGTTTCTGTGTGGATGTTTGAAGATGTGCATGTCTTACTATGCGTCCCTCCGTGGCTTCACCCAGCAGTCCTCCGAAGGTGATAACAGGGGACATACAGGCGCAGTACAGAAACAGAAAAGAGGCCAAACACTGAAGACTGAGCGCATCCGTGAAATCAGATAAGAAATGTGGAACCTTTCTCTTCACATCCAGAAACAATCCACCAAACAGCCTGACAGAAAAACAAAGCACAGACACAGAAGATTACTGTTATTGCCCTTGGAGCTTCTGAATGAGGCGGAAAACTGGCTTACAGTCAATGTGGTGATTTACATTCATAGAGAGACTTTAAACACAGTATAAAAACACTCGCCAAGCATCAAAAGCAAGTCAAAATTGGCTTTGGTAAATGAAACAAATTTGGTAAAGGAGTCACTTGCCAGTTGGCTGGTGACTTTAGAGATGCAAAAATAAACAGTTAAGTAAAACTGAATGAATGATAATTTTACCATTACATGTCAAATTAGCATTTTTTAAGCATTACACTCACTGTGCTGTAAAGATGTGATTGAAGTACATTTTTAAGCAATGGAAATAAGCTATGAAGTTTGTAAAAAATTGTACAAACCTAAAGCTCACATCCGAACTTAAAAATATACAAAAGATGAAACCTTAAGAGAAGCCACTGAGATGAATGTACGATTAGGACAGAAATATTCGTAAGGGTTGATCAGACATGATCGCTGAAAACCATTTGGGACAAAAGAGCCATCTGAGAACAGAAGGGATTATTGTTGTGAGAAGAGAGAAAGTCAGTCAAAGTTGTGAAAACTGTCACTCAACGGGAAGAGTGTGACCAAATGTCAAACATGGCGTCCGTCCAGTTCACTGGAGAGTTGAAAACCTGGTCCTCGGTGGCACGGAACGAAACCATCAATATTCTGCTGTTTAATTTGTCACTTTTATGTTTTAAATGAAGAAGAGTCATGTGACCTTTAACATAATTTGTTGAGGAATATTTTATTGCCCAGGTGTTGCTTCTAAATATCATTGGGGGAAACTAAATTAGACATGAATGAGAAAGTTGTTGACATACAGAATATAGAGCTAGATTTCAAAATAGTATATGATGAGATATGTTGAGGATTTCTAGGACTTTTAATGCAGACTGTTGTCAAATCGGACCACAACTTACAAATGTTTGAGATCTATTTCATCTAAAACACACGGCTGGGTCAAACATGGACAGTTTCGCGCCAGCGTTTGGGTTTGAAACATGTGAGGGTATATCTCAAAAGCAAGAAACCTCTACAGAAGTCTCTCAAATTGATTTCACTGATATTTCTCCTATTAATGAGATCTCATCTGTGATTTGACTTTCCTAACGGTCTCACAAGAACTGACAAAGCCACACATGACACGTTTACACACGCTCACACACACTCCAGACTGACCTCCCGGTGCGCTGCAGCTCAGGGCCTCCATGACCACCATGTTCTACTGTCTCTGCCAGCTCTCCGTTAGGCACCCCAGGGATCTTCCTTTTCTCCTATCATACCAAACAGAGAGAAAATATAGAGGCCTAAAACACTTCTGTCCCTGCATCAGACATCAGTGGAGATCTGACTAAATTTTTCGCTTGCGATTTTTGGGAGTCTGAATGGATGCTGTTTTGTTTTAAGTCAACTTTGTACAGTGAAGGTTTTTCAAAGATATACAGTTCAACAATAATTTAGATGACTAAAGAGCACAGAAAAACAATCCAAAGCTTTCAGTTTTTTTATTATGCAGCGTTTAATCTTCTCTTTAATATTTTCTATATCGGTTATTTCCATTTAATGCTTGTTTGTAATCTTTCTGATCCGACAGAGACAGATTGCGAGCAGTAAATGTTGCACTTGTACATTATAATCCAAGGATTAATGTATGTATAGTTCACATACTGTAACTGTAGCGGAGAAAATTTACCATTTTAAAGTATAAACATTGTTCTTTCCCATTAACAACCGGAAAGAATTTTATTAAAAACTCTTCAGTAAAATATTTTCATCTAGGCAACAAACCAAACGTTTTTACAAACATACTCTTTTTTTTAAATGTTGTTCAAGTATTTTTATAATTAATAAAAATTGTGGTTTAATGTATTGTGAATAGATGTTTAAAGGCATGTGTTGCTGACCTGAGACGGGACGTTTTTTGGTGGCTCTATCCTGATAGATGGATCCCATTCTCCCGGGGGCAAAACTGTGACCTGGTCAAGAAATTCATCGATTCCAGCAATCAGATCATTGCGATCTTTAGCTTTATAGGCAACGTCATGGAAAACCTGAAAAAGAAAAACATAGCTTTAAATGAACAACATAGCTTTAAATTAGTTTTTCAGAGATTACATTCTCTGCCAGTATGACATATGTGTTTACGTTTCATTCAGAAATGGTCTTTAAGACATGTTGTGCCGTGTTTAATCTCACAGGAATGATCTTCACCACAGTTGATTTGAATGAGATTTTAAGGTTTTTAAGTAAACAATTAATTTAACAATATAATGTATTAATTGTGTTCCTATAGCTCAGTTGGTAGAGCATTGTGTTAGTTTGTGGATTCAATTCCCATGCAAGGTAAGTCATTTCAGATGTGCCTGCCAAATGTGTTCAAAATAGTTCACCCAAAAACTGCTTTTAATTTGCTGTTTACTTACTCACCCCAGGCCATCCGAGATGTAGGGGACATTTCTTCTTGAGTAGAACCATAAAGAAGATAGACACACAATATATGAGAGTATAAGAGAGGCTGCGGATTTACCTTTATCTTCTTAATGGGACTACTCAAGAAGAAATGTCCCTTACATCTCGGATGGCCTGGGGGTGAGTAAATATACAGCAAATTTGAGTTTTTGGGTGAACTATCCCTTTAATGTAGTGCACTTAAAATACAGGAAGCCTGAAAAACTGAATTTATACTCCTCGGCAGCCTGAAGAGCATCTCTTAAGATGTTGCCGTAGCAACACCAACCAGCAGTCTGGCACACGGTGGTTTTCTAGCTCATTAACAGTCATTTGCATGTTATTAGGGCTGTTCTGTATCTTGCCTCGCCACCTTAAGATTAAGTGAGAGAGATTCTGCTGAGCTGCGAGAGACCTCAGGAGTTTTCATGTCAGAAAGAGCTTCAGTCAGGTTAACACCAACTCCAGTAAAGCAATGAGCTCTTTATACGCGTCTCGTCCTCGCACAGCCTCAGTCACCATTCACTTTCATTGGTTCTTGCTTAACTTCACAGAAAGAAAGTGGTGACTGAGGCTGACAGTTGTAAGCATTTGAACTCAACTCTATATCTTTATCTCTGTTTAGAGCCGTAGATAGCATTTATTCTTACCTCATCTGTCATTAACGTTGCGATTGATCTGCCAATTTCGTGATATTGTGCTCCTTTTCCAAGCGGCCCCAGCAAGATGAACAGAAACCTATAACACAATTTTTTTTATTGATCTTATGTCGTGTTTTACAAGCAAGAATCCGTTATGTGTTCACTTCATTCCAGGCTACAATCAAATTGTTTCTTGTTTAAAAAGAAAGTGAAGATGTGTTAAGAACATTGAAACGGATTATTGAGCGGAGAAGGGTCGGATATACTTCAAATTATGATCATGCAAAAGGTTTCAGGAAAACAACCATATGTAAATGTATAAACAATAGCAAAAGTGTGATTTATTCATCCCAACACATGAGGAAAGTAGTTTCTCCCCATTTTATGGAGAATCATTATCCATGTTATGCACACTTATTATATAAATAGTTGTTGTTTATTTATTTGCACCTGGTATCAACCAGAACAGACCTGAAACACATTTTTGGGTCACGTCGTACCAGTTAAAAAGCCAGTCACCTGGTAGTGATGGGAACCTCCGCCAGGCCATTCAGTAGTATGGCGGGAGAAAGACGCACAAACGCCACCACAGGCCTGTCAAGAAACTCCAGCTCACCAACCAAGATATTAGAGGCCTCTGCACCTGGAGGAATCTTCTTCATGAAGTGCAGATCTATCTATACAGAAACAATCAGACATGGGCATTCACAACACACCTGAATGTACATCGGTGAAAAGGTAGGTAGGTAGGTAGGTGGTAGGATGAATGGATTGACGGACAGACTGACAGACAGATAATGCTAAAGGCTGTATGTTATGTTTCATAATGTGATTTCATTTCTCTCCTGTCATGACCCATATGAGCTCAGACAGTACAGCATCTGTTCATGAGATCACAAGCAGAAGACCCGCTTAACACAAGTAACAGTTTCATGTTATGTACAGTAAACCTGACATTAGGTACAATGTGACTTTAAAATCCTAATCCTCCACCCTGAGCAAAGAGCTCTACAGAACTGTAAGTCCTATGTAATTTAAAGGCACAATTCATCGGACAAAAACCTCATCTCCATTTTTCAGGTTCCTCAACCTTTTTTAGAAAACACAAAAGTAGATTTCTGAGCACAGGGACAGCTGATGGTGAATTATAATGCGGTGCTCCAAAAAGGACAAAAATCACCTTTCATGTTTCACCAGGGAATTAATATTCACATGCAAGTGAGTAAATGACAAAACAATTTTGGGTTGAAAATCACTTTGGCCTCTGTGTTATCGTGATGATTGCTTCACAAATTCTTCTGCACTGTTACCTTACTGAAGTCCACTGCGCTGTTCTCACGGCTGACGTCAGTTTTGCCCTCTGTGGTGATGGGATGGGACTGGGGGGAAATCAACTGCCCTGGAGAAATAGAGACATGATACAGCTTGGGTAAAAATTCAGTAGATAGCACTTTTTCCAGAAACCCTGAGAGCCCAATCTAACCATCAATACCACCAATGCTATAGAGCGTCTATCAAAAGTAAAGAAATAATCCTTGAGTCACCCTTGAGTTGATCCAAATCTGTATGCATTTCTCTGTTCTGATGAGCTCAGAGAAAAATCTTTGGAAGAATGCTTATAACCAAACAGTTCTTGGCCACCATTGACAACCATAGTAGGAACATCGCTTTATAAATGTCTTTGTTCTGTTGAACACAAAAGAAGGCATTTTGAAGAATGTAGTAAAGTAAACACCTATAACTACCATCGCCATTTTTCCATCTATGGTAGTCAACGTTGGACAAGAACCATTTGGTTACAAGCATTCTTCCGAATATCTTTGTGTTCATCAGAACAAAGACATTGATACAACTCGAAGGTGAGTAAATGATTTTTATCTTTCTGTGAACTGTCCCTTTAAGATCATGAGTATGATGCCCAGTGAACACACATACTCATAAAAGTTGTTTTGGATAAGACTCAAATGAAACAAATGCATTAATGTAAATTGCATGAATGGGTCAGGTGGTGCTCTGGCTTCAAATACGTCGCATTGGCTGTATCTCAAGATTTCATGTCGAGTCTCATGAGCCTTGAATGATTGAAGAATATGAGCTTATTAGAGATGATTGCAATGGGGGTCTGTTATGATTCCAGACATCTTTCAACCAACACGACTGATTGAAACATATTTAAAAGTAGAAATAATCGGCAGAAAATCAAAGATTGCGCACTACTCTTAAAGCAGACTGAACGTCTCTATGCATGATGCAGCGTCACCAAACCCCTCAGTCACAGACAGGTTGTGTTTATTAGTCATTATCGCTGCTGTTTTAATGTGGCGTTGGCTCGGCACGCAGGGTGAATTAATGCATTAATGATGTTCTGAGCGAAGGGGTCTGGTGGTCTTGCGTGAGCGTGAGCGTGTGGGAAGTTGGCAAACTTCCTAAACATAAGCCTTGTATAAAGGTGATAAATTTCTGCTTAGCCCTCACCTTCCTCTCATATTTAATATATCTGCGAAATAACACTTGTAACTACTGAGACACACAGCATATTAGACATAAAGCACAAATTTTTTGGGGGTACATGCCAATAAATACATTCAGCCAGGATGGACTGAGTTTTTTTTTTACAGAATAAAATGTGTTGCACTGTTGACATTGAATGCAATTAACCTGTTTCCGTGGCATTTGTAGCAAAATTATGGAAAAACAAATGGTAAATGAAAGCGCCAAAAACCCTTTTACTATACTTTTACTATAGTAAAACCATGGTTAACGGAAAAGCTGGTTAGGTCAGATTTTATTGAAGTACTGTTTTGATGTGTTGTCAGAAAAACAGTTCAACATTAAAACTGTTTTTGGCTTTCTTTTTCATTTGAATCATCTTTGGTTTTAAAACCACGTGCACATGCATTTGCAGCAATGGTAATATTGTGCACAATTATAAATAAATTACATTTCAAAACCAATGCTTTTACATCTAACACTTTCCAGTGTGAAACAGCTTCAAAATGCAGAGCAATGCACGTCTGGTGTAGAGACATTTGTTTTTAATATATAGAAGCCCTACTCACTTTTCTGCCAAAAAGTGTATTTACATTCCACCTCTATTTAACATTCAGTGTTTACCACGTGCAACCTATTCCCCAAGATAAACACCTTCACAAGTTATGCTTTAGGAAGATCTACAGAAGAAAGTATCTCAAGTTAAACGTTGCCTGGATCCGAGCCGTCGTCTGTTTCCAGGCGCAAGTTTAGGTTCTGGGTCAGGCGAGTGGATGTGGATGAGGGGGGAAGAGGTGAGGTGACGGAGACACTAGAAGAGCAGCAGAGGAGCCAATATGGAGAGCAGGGTGAGACCTGCCTGTCACCCCCATCAGAATGAACTGATCGCCACAAAGGAGACTTAAAGAGATTAGACGAAGCGCCTGTCAGACACATACACACATATATTTGAAAATGACACAAGACAGCAGAGACAAAGAAACTCTGACAAGTGGAAAAATGACAAGGATATTCATTAAATGTGTGACCCTAGACCACAAAACCAGACATAAGGGTATAAAAGGGCATTTTTTTAATTGAGATGTATGCAACATCTGACTGCTAATTCCAAGCTTTCCATTGATGGATGGTTAATATTTGTAACTAGTGGTAAATCTGGAATCTGAGGAATCAAAACAAATCTAAATATTAAGAAAATCTCCTTTAAAGTGGTCCATCAGAGAAGCTGTTGCAGGCCGTTGCTAAGAAGAAACAGGTTTGTTTTAACACTCTCTATTGGCTTACAGCTGTAATGACGTTGAGGGTAGATGAACCGGAGAGCTTTACATAGATAAAAAACTTGAGCGGGTAATTCCCAAAGAGCGGGCAGCAGCATCCATTAACAAAAATCAAGCTTCGATATATTTAGGTTACAAAATATCTTTATGGAACATTATCTTTACTTAAAATCATATAAATTTTTGTCATTTAAGAACAATTAAAATTTTGAACCGTGCAATGTATTGTTGGTTATTGCTACAATAACCTGTGCACAATTCACATTCACATATTTTAAGACAAGACAAAGATAATGTTTTTAAAATAAAATATTAAAAGTTTGTAAAAAAAAATCTTGACAATTCCTCTAAATAGTATCATAGATATATGATATACTGTATGTTAGATTTAGCGTTAATGTTGGTTAAAATTAGTTTAGTCAGTCCTAAACTAACTAACACATTTTTGGCAAGTATAAACTTTAGATTTTAAACATATGGCCCAAATAACTTTGAACTTTTTTACCTTTTAAGTGAAAACTGTGGGATTATCCCAACTTCAAGATATTGTTTACAACAGTTTTCAGGAATTGTAATTCTTATTTTTAATAACAATAACTTTTTTGTAACATTTTTCTTAAAAGAAAGGGCAGTTAAATTATAATTTTGTGTTTTGGGAATCTTGCCCCTGAACTTGTGATACTCCACAATCATAGCAATGAGTTGGCTTCATGTGGTTGTGTGATAATACCAGTCTGATATTAAATTAAATGCGAGACCAGACACTTATTTACATCCTTTTAGTAAGTAAACAACCATGAAGTGATGGTTAAGTATGACTCTCTCTCTCTCTCTCTCTCATGTGTGTGAACACCAGACAGCATGACTGATGAGAGCCACTACAGCACACAGAGAGTCAGAGTCACAATTTATGATTTATTAACACAGCACACGCTGTCAGTGTCTCTGCATTAACAACTAGTTCTTCTGTTCTGTATTCATCTTCAATCTCACTGCCTTATGATGGCTTTAACAAAATATCTTTCAAATGGTTCACTACCTTTGTCTGAAACATCCCCACGAGCAACCTATGTATAGGTCACCTACAAAAGACTCACATTCACTTTGTTATGGAAAATAAATACCGTTTTTGTCCACGCAGTTGGTCTCAGATTGCCTCTTGCCGATGTCAGCGAACGAGCGGACGATAGGAATCCGATTGGCTAGTTTCTTATGGTTCTGATGGTGATGTTGCTTCAAAAGAGCGTCTTTGATCCTCTTCCGAACATCATCTTCAAGATGTCCAACCAATTCCTGTTGATCCAACACCATGTCTGAAACAGACAACACACAACATAACAGATAAAAACAGTGGATGCACATTTTGTGCAATTTTAAGAGTTGGGAAACAGGGTAAATAAATCAACTTTCATCTACCTGTTAAAGGTTCACTTCAAAATGACAAATCTTTCATCATTTACTCTTATGTTATTCCAAACCTGTATGACGTTCTTTCTTCTGCAGAACACAAAAGAAGATCACTTGTAGAACGTCAATAACCAAACAACATTGACATTTCTCAAAATATCTTCGTTTGTCTAATACAGAAGAGTCATTTACATGTTTCGAATAACATAAGGGTGAATTAATGATGACAGAATACTATACTGTCCAATTAATATTACCATAAAAAATGATTAAGCAATAATTAACAAAATATTCTTTCAGCGTGTTTGTGTCAATTCTAAAATGTGAAATTAATCTCCCGCTATTTTAAGGTGAAGTGTTAATTATTAATTTTTAACCTGAATAATAAATAGAATGATAAATTCCCAACACAGCATTAGTCTTGGTCATGATGTCTGGCTAATGGCTCATGTGATTATTAAAATCATAAAATAGATGTAAGGAAAAAATTTATCTGTGTCTTTTCTCCACATTGACAGAAACGTTGATGGGGATGTTGATAAATCTAAGCGATGAAACAGAGTATAAAGAATTGAAATAATGCTAAATTCACATGCTTCCGAGAGTGTTAAGTTGTGAACACTGTATAATTCATAACTGGATCTTGAATGCGATGAATTTTAACAGCTTCCGTCTTGTCACGTTGTTTGACTCCATTATAAATACTTTAAGCTAATTCACGGCATTCTGGGAAATGAAATGTTCTCTCTTCCTCTATAAAATGCAGATTAATTAAAAATATGTATATATTCATTTCTAGGAGTGAAAAGGTAAACATCCGTATGAAACGCACGTATGTGTGTAGAAGTATGTCAAAGCAACTACAGCAATTATAAAAAATGTATTTGAACTAAAATATCAAATGCATTCTCAGTTTTGAAAAATATGCAAGACTTCCCCAAATGTTGAAATACTGAATCTCAGAAGATGAACTTTTAACATATGGTGCTATTACCTGAGCTTTAAACCATGTGGTACTATACACACGGAGTGAGCTGTCTTACACAAATCCCACCGCGAACGAGGTGTAAAACTGACAGGAACAACCTGATAATTTGACAAAGGCATCACATGCGATTTTAAAATGATGCGGCCTTCTAAAACACTTTCTTTTAGCCAAAGGCAATCCCAGAATGCACTGTAACAAGCTCAGCACAAAACAAACAATCCAACACAGCAGGCGAAACACACATGAGGTTTTGACCTAAGGAGCCATCTTAGAAGCTGGAGCTACAGACATGAAGGTTGTTTTTACCAGCGATCTCCTCCAGAGAACTGGCTCTCATGTCCAGCATGACGGTTCCGTTCAGAATGCAGCTGCGGAGCTCAAAGAGACTGTGAAGAGAGAGAGTGGCCACGTAGGGTTTACTCCACCTCTCCCCCCCGTCCTCCACGTCCTCTTCAAACTTCAGCCACCTGCACAACGAGACACGGACAGAGTTAAAGAGATAGAGACCTGCAGACAGATGCTGAGAATAAATGGTGTTGCAAAATACTGCGGTTTAGATGAAAGCGTCATTGGTTTATAAATGAAAATAAAACATGTGGAATGTATTGCCTCTTCATGTGAGATTGGCCGCCAGCCATTCGGTTTTTAAATCGCCACTTAAAACACATTTTTATTCCTTGGCTTTTAACCCGGCATGAGAATTGTTGTAATTGTCTGGTTGTTGTATTCTGTGTATTTATTTTTTCATGTTAATGTAGAGCACTTTAGTCAACATGGTTGTTTTTAAATGTGCTTTAGAAATAAACTTTGTATTGTATTGTGTTGTATTGTATTGTAAAAAACTGTGCATGTGCAATAGAAAATGTGATGCCATATGACACCGTAGCAACTGTTTTAAAAGATTTATTTAGCCTTGTATGCAAACACAAACAATGGTTGTTATGTTATCCCACTATAGCTCTCTTGGAATAATGCCGCACAACAGATGTAATGTATTAAACACTATTCATGCTTTCAAAAGCAATGTCTGGAGGACATATTTGTACAATATTTGCTTTTAATGAGCCATCAGGTTTGAATAAACCTTTCAAACATGAGGGAAGCGATTTATTTGACAACATTATTTGGCAAACTGTGCGTGAGGTAATATTGCTATACATTTAATATAGAAAAATAATAAAAGCTCACAAAAATGTTTTATATAATAATGATTTTTCTATATCTGAACTTTTCGCCGATATTGTATACCTATAACACTGACACATTACAAAATAATGCCAATTCCTTAACTTATTAATATATAAATAAACAAATAAAAATCATGTTTTGACTTCTTGCTTTTTCAAAAAAACATGTCTGGTAGAATGAATGAAAATCTTTGTGTTTTGATATAATGATCATCTATACACACACAACTGTTCTGCTGCCGGATGTTTTGAGCCAATCACACGACCCTGATGATCTGAGATGACTTGGGCAAGTACCTGGCTGTTTCTCTCCACTCAGCATCTTCTCCCTCGCGGAGACAGATTTCATCCAGCTCAGTGAAGAGGTCGTGTGGCATGTGTTCTTCATCATCATCTTCAGTGCCCAGCAGAAACTGAACCCTCTGTGATGGAGTATCTGTGCCAGAATGCAGAACAGAACCAGCTGCAAAGGCTAGAGGTCACACAACATCAGCATACGGCATCCGAGACCTATTTAAAACGATCATGCTAAACTCATATGCATTAATAAAATGTACATTTTGTGGGTGTACTTTTGTATTTAAATGCCTGGTCCAGTGTACTTCCTTATAAGTGTTTGTTATTGTGATCTTGTTTTAGTCGGTAATCGAACTAATGAATCACTGTAACATCAAACCCTGAATCCCTGACTTCTTTCTGACCTCACTGAATAAAGAGAATATAATTCTAAATACAGTTAAATAAGCAAGTAGTGACATTTGGTAGGCTTTTATTCTGTATTATATCTGAGTCTTCTGCCGCAATTCATGTTCCCTTACAAACTGAGTCATAAGCCTCCGATGGCCTGATAAATGAGCAACATGCACTTACTAACTAGATCACAAAGTGCACAAATTAGAGCGAGAAACAGAGAGAGAGAGAGAGAGCAAGAGAAAGCGAGGGGGAGGAAGGAAGAGAGAGCGAGAGAGAGAGAGAGAGAGAGAGAGAGAGAGAGAGAGCTTCAAAGAAAAACAGTCGAATAGAACAAAGCATCAAAGAGAAAATAAAAATGTGAAAATAACATTCAGTAGAGTAGAGAGTGCTACCGGAAATAATAAAACATAAAAATCTATTTACCACATTTAATATATCTTTATCCCTGTGTGATATGTTTAGTATTATTTGTTGAACAATGAGCGAGACATTTGTCAGATAGAGAAGTAGAGCAGATTACTGTAGGAAGGGGATTCTCGTCCATCCTCGACCCCTGAATCTCTCTCTCTGCTTCTCTTCCTATGTCTGTGTCCATGGTGACGATGTCGTCTGTGGGTTTTCCTTCCAAGAGGAACGTGAACGCCGATATACAGAGTCCTGTGACCTGTTAAAAAAAGCAGACTTAGTCTGTCACAATGCATTACGGTCTTTGAACTTGTTGAAAAGAACGTGTTTGAGAATGCATAAAAAAATTATAAATATATACTTCATTATAAAACAACTTCAAGCATGCAGCTGGGATTTCTTAAATGATGTCTAAGAAGGCACTTGAAACGTTGTTCAGGAGATAAACTGGTTACACATTGAATGTCTGAATAGTACATTTTTAACATTTAATCAAAATAAATGTTTTGTGTCAAATATGAATATTTCCGAATGGGAGTATTTTTCCACAGGAAGTTAAAAACAGACATTATTCATTGTAATCCTAGATCAGATTTCCAGACATCAGCATGTGAATGAGAGAGAGAATTGAACCACCTGGACCACTAAATGACACTCACAGAAAGCTTTTTTATCAGATTTTATCATCGAGGCTGAGACGTAACATCTGTTCATGGGCTTACATGGAAACACACACAGATGCGGAGCTTTTAAAGTATATTAGTGAGGACCTCTGAGAGACACAATGCTTTTCATTCTGAGATATTTATTATACCCGACACTTCAGACGATCCTGTTGACATTATTGGATTCAAAGGGAAATGTACACACGCACACACAAATATACGATATAAAGCCTTTATATGTTTAAAATGAAAATAACTTCTGGCGAGTTTTAAAGTTTTGGTGGTTAATGTTGGGATGAGATGAAGGCTTATATTACATCTATATATTATCTTGGTCTCTTTGCGTTATATAACATCCGATAAGGAGCAATACATCCTCCTGCACTGGCTCCAAACATTTTTTTATCGAGATGAAGTTCAAGACTCAAGATGCAAATGTAGTAACTTTATGTACCTCTGTAAATATCACAACACTTACTGACACTCGTCCTAAAGAGGAGAGAAATCTGGGAAACGAAATGCCAGCCTGTATTTTCTAGCAACGAGGATGTGAAATGCAGCGGAACAGAGAGGCTATATAAGACCCCTGCATCAGCACCACGATAGTCATGACTCGCCATGATGCTTTGGTACTGATAAACCTTAGCATCTCAACAGTCCGCCTGGGTTTTGTGGTTTTTAGTCAACGTCTGTAAGCTTTGACATGCTCTTAAAGCAGCTGTAAAGATGTACAGTAGTGGTCAAAAGTGATATTTAAAAATGTATTTTTATGTACAAAATGTTGCATGTGTGGCGGGGTGTACTGAAGCTCAGCTTTAGTACTTAGAGAACTAATTAGGGAACAGTGAATGAGGGTACAGTGAGCGATTTCGGACACAGCCTTGTAAATCGTACTTCTTCTGTGTCCCATATTCAGAGTTTCTGAGCGAGAGCGCCATCTGGCTTTCGGATGTGGCGGCATTTAACCATAAACCATTGAGAAATGAGCTTAAAAATTAAACGATATATCGTCCCGGCCCGTCGACTCAAGATCCAGAAGAATGACTGCTGTAGTCAAAGGAAATCAGTAAAACATGGAGCTATAAATCTACATCTATAAAATTGCAGTCATTTGTTCGTTCTATGTATTTTTTGAGTATTAGAACAAGACCCATATTCCCCGACACACTGTTGTTTTTGGGCCAAATCATTTTGTGAGGTAAACAAGTGACAAAAATAAAATGGAGCATACTGTTAATTTTAGAAATGTGTAGGATATGGAGTCTCTATTTAGAGATGCCAATAGCCTGGCAGTCCCATTTATTTTTATCGTTTAGATACTGCAATTATTCTCTTTGTCAGACAAACACGCGCTGGATCTTTCTCGATGACGGACGGCAGAGGGTAAAAATATCACACTGGGGCAGGAGCATCGCTGATGTCACGCGTGTCCTTTGAGAAGACGCTTGAAGTAGATGTTCATTTTAATTCGGTCCCTTGTGAAACACTCTTAAATACTAAGTGCAGTACATCTACCCACTGTCAGAGAGACAGTTAAATACATAGGCTGTTGGTAGGTTGTCCTCTTGAATTCCCACCCACAGACGTTTCTCTCAGGCTAACATGAACCGCTTGGGTTGGGTTTGGAAAATAATGCTAGCTTGCTATGAAAACAGCAGTCCTTATCCATTACACCTACTCTGCAATCTAGCAAAACTAACCTGTGTGTGTGGAATAGACCAAATGGACTTTTTTCTCTCTAATGTAAAGCTTAAGGTGTACGGTTTAGGTTTAGGTGACAGAATATAGAGTCTGTACATTATAAAAGTCATAAACATCCCTCACATTGTGTTTACACTGGATCATCCAATGTCATGTCCCTTCAGTTGTTTACATTCGTATGTTAAAGATGGACTATTTATTACTAACAAATAACAGATTACAAAAAACAAAAGGAAGTTACCACTCCAAGAACTAAAAATGATCCACAAGACCACTACACAGTCAGTAATGCAGCATGTTCAGTGCACAGACTGTGATGAAATATTGTATTTCAGGCGGATGGGGAAAATATAGTGTCTGCTGTAGCTCTGCAGTGCGTCAAAAATAGAAACAGGGCATCCATCAGCTGACGGCTACAGGCCATTACAGAGAGATTATAACACCAGTGCTGATACTGTACATCCAGTGTAGACACATGTGATGTTCTGAGCTATTAACAACCTGTTATCGCCAATGAAGAATTGTTCTTTCCACGTGTGTGTCAGTGTTATTTAATGAAAAAACACGTGCCCTGTCTCTACCTTCTAGATCCTCTTTCTCAAAGGTGGCTTTAACCAAGTTTCCTCCTTGATCCACAATAGCCTCGTCTTCATGTCTCTGTGGAAGAGAGAGAGCGAGAGAGATGTCAGTATCGTGGTCTTTCTCAGATTGACAGGGCATGATAAATGTGTATCTCACCATCAGTGTTTTGGCCCAACAGATTTTCACAGACACTCAAACACTACATCGGTTGCTATGGAATTTTTTATATGGTTTTTAATACATTCTTGGGTGGTTGCTAAGGTGTTCTGGGTGGTTGCTAAGGTGCGGGGTGAAACAGCACACAGGTTTGGAGGGATGAGAGGGTGAGTAAATTTTAACAGACGTTTTATTTTAAGTTGCACTGTTACTTTAAAAGAAGACAAATAATACTTCTAGCGGGCCATGGGACCAAACTGGATGGCGCAACCTTGAAGCCCATGGGCCCTTGAATATCATGACCCCAAGGGGGCCCTGGGCTTCAAGGTTGCGCCATCCAGTTTGGCCCCATGGCCCGCTCACTAATCCATCCTTGCTCATGTAATTCCAAACCTGTATGAGTTTCCATCCTTTTGTATGATTATATATATTTCTCATATTTTGAAGAATGTTGGTAACCCAACAACTTTTTTTATTTTGGGTTTGACAGAAGAAAGAGTCATATACAGGTTGTAATGACAAGAAGGTGAACAAATGATTTTTTTATCTTTAGTTGTGTGTGTGTGTAATTTTAATGTTCATGAGGAGCCTAGAACCTTAAATAAGATGCTAATTATAGGCATTAAACAGACACTTTTGTCCAAAGCCACTTACGGTGCATTTAAGCAATATACTAGGTAACACTTACAATAAGACAGTATTATTACTAGCTAACACGATCTAACAATGAACAAAACAGCCTTTATAATCATAGTTCATCATCATGTTCATTTCAACACTTACTGCAAGATGGATGAATGAATGCTGAAAACTATATTTCTCATTGTGGTTCATAACTAATGCATTTACTACTTTTAACAAACACTAGGGACCTTTGAGCTTCCAATACTATAGATCATCATCTGTTATCCTATATCAGTGTCGAAGGAAGCCATCTAGCTGACTTCATATTTTCTCATACTTTACTATTTTCTTTTATAACACAGTCAAGACTTGTACTCAGTATGCACACACACCAACCATGCTCTCATTCAGATGAGTGCCTTTTCCCTTCCAAAAACACAAAGAGCGTGAAATCTGCATAAAGTCTAATCCCTTTATCCTCCTATGTTCAACCACAACATCACAATCGCTCCTGCTGTGTGGAGTTCTGCACACATCCTACAGCGTATCCTGAAAGAAAACAATGTGACACTCACACAAGCAAAGATGTGCAACAAACACAACCCACAGAAAATGTAAACATCTCTTCAAATCGTGAGGTGTTGATGTATTTCTGACTTTATATGTAGAGGTCAAGTTTAAGACCGTACCTTTATAATAGCAAATAAGAACTGTTTATCTTTACATCCTCAAGACAGCAAAAAATTGTCGTATTCATTGCTCCATTGAAGACTTGATCAAATGCATAAATGTGTTTGCCATGTTGGAGACGGAAAAACTCTCTCCGTGTCAAATCTGTCTTTTAATAAACTTTATGATACACAACTGAGAATTTCAATAAGCCCCGTGAACACAGAAGAACTAAGCAACAAATATGGTGTCTCAACAAAAACTAGTGATTTTTTGTATGATGGCTACTGTATAAATAGATGCTTTGCATCTTTCGGTCAATAGAGAGCAACGGTTCTGAACATCCTTCTGTCAAATCAATAAACAGTGCGGATTCCATGTCACTAACCCAATACTTCAGGATGTCTGTCTACTCCGATTAATGTTCAGATACAGCACGACGCTGAACAAGCCTGTTTAGGTTTTTTTTTTTTAGCTTCAAATAGTGTAGTTTATAGTAACTTTGTATTAGTACCTAATGTACTATTGCTCTTTTATGACATATCACTTATTGCTCCCCGAACTCTTTGTAAGTCGCTTTGGATAAAAGCGTCTGCTAAATGACTAAATGTTAATGTAAAAGTCCTGATGCACATAAAAATGACCACAGCTGGATGAAGTTACTGGTTTCAGTCTGTTGAGTTTCCAGGTGTTGGGAAGTGCTTTAATTCACCTGAACTTGGGAAAGATGTGTGGGTCATCAATAGATTTGTTAGCGGCTTCGATTAAAAAGATATCCAGAACTGTTTATTTTAGGATTTAACAGGCTGCAAATTTGGAGGATAATATAAATCGTATTCCCTCTTGGATCAGATAGATTGCAGTTGGCAGGACCGCTTTGGAGTTATTTTGTAAACAATGGGTGTTAGTTTAGAAACAAAGTTTCTCTGTATTAAGGTCCATTATTCTCCAAAGTAATCTCACTTTCAGGATAATATATGCAAAGAAAAGACCTTTGTATTTCTACCCATAAACCAAAAGAGCAATCGGCTTCATTTTAATGCCGATTACAAAAACTGACAGGAAATGAGACATGCAATGACTTGCGAAATGCGAAATAAACAATCATTTTTAAAGATATCTTACAGAAATGTTGACATACGGTACATACTCAATAAAGCTCTAAATATAGACGGTTTCATCGGCAACCACAAGTTGCGAATATATACGAAATATATTTTTCTATAAACTTTTGTAAAGTCTGATACACTTTGGTGAATCGGGTCATTTCATTTCATCTTATTTATATAGCACACATAAACACAACAGAAGTTGCCCACTGGGCTTCACAAAGTATAAAACAACACTACAGGATGAACTGAGAAAAAAGGAAGAAAAAGAGCAATAAGACAGTACGAATAAAACATACTTAAGAATTGTTTTCAATTTAAACTCATGTACAGAGATCTAAAAACAGAAAAGTATTCCAGAGCCTAGGTCCAACAGAGGCAAACGCAAGGTCATTCTGAATGTTTAGTTAAAAATGTACAAAAACAATTCACAGATTTAGCGTAGCTAAGATTTGCTGTATTTGAACTACTTTGCCAGCTGATGAATAAAAGTGGCTTCTTGTTAAACACTCTACATCAGGGGTCTCCAACGTGGTGCCCGTGGGCACCTGGTAGCCGCATTAACTCTGTAAGGTGCCCGCTAAACACAGGGCTCACCAATAATGCTCAAGACAGCTGATAAATCTGTGACTACAACTATCAGCCAAGTGCTACATCGTCATGAAAGGTTATTATAAGCAAGTGTTATTAGCTTTAATATCCGAAAGAATATATAATAAGGCATCACATGTTTAAAGTTTGAATGTATGTTACCAACAAGTAGCCTTCTAGAGGATTTTAAATATTTTGGTAGCCCTCGCTTACAAAAAGGTTGTAGACCCCTGCTCTACATGTTTTGATTCCTGTCCTCCGGCTTGCTCTCCCAGAATGTTTTAGATGTCTATCTATTTAAAGCTCCTGATTCAACTCATCAGCTGTTAAAAAGGAAGACATATAAAACATTCCTCAAGCCAAACATGAAAACCGCTGCTTTGGAAGACTAACGTCACCCTGAGCAGTTCCTGTAGCAAAACTACTGCCAAATACTGTAATATGCTGCAATGTACACTACATACACCGTGGCCTCATATGTGTCTTGTTTGTTGTCATGGGATCTAAATACTGGACTACAGCATTTCAGAATGCTGACTGCTCAGTTCGGTTGCATAATACTTTGAGAATAATGAGCACTGATTGGTCAAACCGTTTTAAAGCGGTCATTTCATAAATTATTATCTGTTCACAAAACATGCTTGTCATCAAAACTTGTCTCTTAGTGGTTATGACACAGTGCTACAGCATGGTGTAATGTATTTTATCTCAAAAGATCGAAGAACATTTGGATTCCTCATGAGCACTTTAAAAAGCATGAGGACGGAGACTAGTGAACTTCCCTTATGAATCCCATTCATTTAATTGGATGAAGCAAAAAACAACGTCGAGCATCCCGACGGGGCAGATGGAGGAGAGTGATGCTGTAACTCAGAGCACTGCACATTTGCAAAGTCCACCTTATTATACACACCTGAACAAATGGATCCGTTACAGGTCGGTTTTTCTAAGATTCGCTGTAATTGAATGCGAGTGTTGTCATGAGAAAAACAGACATGACGCTCAATAGCATCCTAGATTTGTGCTGGATTCGGTTTGTCTGCTGTGTCGCAGGTCTTTGCGGACATCTGCAGCATGCTAACCTGTTTCTCACTGTAGCAGCTGAGTCCTCGCGCACCCCTCCTCCACAACACACGCCGCACATCTGATCAATGCAGCACGATACAGAATAAATCAAACCATAAACAAAGCTCTGCTCACTGCTGTTTGAACTCTCTTTATCGTGCATTTTATATTTAATTCATAGTAGAACACGCTCAACGCATGAAACAATCAAAGTGCAAGCAGCTACAAGGAAATTTAAGTTAAACGGATTGCATCTCAAAGACCATCATACTGTATATGAAGCAAATTTTAAACCTCTCTCCGGCTGAACTCTACAACTTGACAGTTTTTTAAGTTGGAGATTCCCTCACCAAACGACTGCAAACCACCGAATGACGCAAAAGCAGAAGTCCATGCAGGTAATACCTGAGACAGCAGTTTGGTGTGAAGGTCTGAATTCTGCATGTCTCCATTAGACAGGATGGTTTAGCTCATGCAGCGTCCACGGATCCGGCTGATCTTGAACTACAGCTCACTCAAGCAGTGATGTCCGCACTGCATGCAAACTTAAAGTTCTTTATTCTTTAGTCTCTCTTTCTGCATCTCTTACTCTCAGGGTGTAACTGTCTCACATTCTGGTGTAGCAGCATCTGCCCGCCTCCTCCCCAGAGGCATGCTAGGATTGCTTGCTGTGGGCTGACCTGTCAGAAAAAGGCCTGACCTTGTGCGCTCTCTCTCTCTCTCTCTCTCTCTCTCTCTCTGTCTCTCTTTCTGTCTATCTCAACTAAATTCCTGCCATTTTGTCCAACGAATTATCATGACTTTCCCATGATCTTTCCAAAGAAGCTTCATGTGACGCATGCCTTCTCGGACTTTTTGCCCGTTCCATTCCAACTAGGAAAATTTCTAATAGTCCAGAGTATAAAATTTAGCGACATCTAGTGGTAAGGTTACAAATTGCAATGAACGGCTCACTCGTCCCTCTCTTTCAAAGCACTACGGCGGCTGACACAAAGGAGTTGCTTCTTTGCCAAAGGAGATCATGTATTTAGGAAAGCGCTCTGTTGAGCAGTTTGTCTCTTTTGGGCTACTGTTGAAACAACATGGTGAATTCCATGTAAGGAGACCTGCGGTGTATGTATACAGAAATAGCTCATTCTAAGATAATAAAACCATAATGCTTCATCATGTAAGGTCTTATATATATTATACTGCATTTCTTTCAATAGATCCTCCAAAAAAGTACACACCGGACGAGCATTATTCTTCCCATCACGCATCCTTTCTGATGCTGCAAGCAACAACTGTGTCACAAATTTAGTTAAACTATCAAAGCTCTCAGACAACAGACAGTATTGCATTTCGAGTGCCAAATTCGGATGATCTTTTGTTTCTATCCATTAGAGACTTCATAAATGTGTTTTACACCAAAGCAATGTTTATTATTTGTCAGAGCTCCGTAGTGCATTGTGCATGGGTCATGGGTTCCAGTTTCAGGGAATACACATATTGATAAAATGTATAGCTTTGGATCAAAGTGTCTGCCGAATTAATACATGCAAAGTTTGATTGTAGGAAAATACAAAAAACAATGCAGCTCATCTCAAAGCAATGCACAGTTAAATCAAAGGTCACGCTATAATGCTGTGGATTATTCATCTCTGATACCAAGATGGATTACTGTATCAATGCAAAAACTGACGTTAGTAAGGATTTTTGTGGCTGAAATCCTGCAGGAATGAGACACATGAGCGTTAGGTGACTATTTGTCTTCTTACAGCTACAGTATATGACAAACCTGTAACATCTGCCCTTCTGATATCTAGATGCAGAAAGAGTTTACAAGGGACTAAAGTTTGGACATGATGTTGAAATGCTGTCAACAGTTTATTTACTGTGGTTAGTGATGGACAGTGATGTCAACAAAAACACTGGGAAGACCAAATGGAAACATAACCCTTTTTAAGGACCTTGGTGACGGAAAAATAAAAAAAATGACACTATAAATACAAATACAATCATTGAAAAATACAACAAAACATTCCACTCACCACACTTTGTCCTTTAGTGGGGGTGACCACCTGCAAAATGAAAAATTTGTTTTCAGATAAACATTACTTATAAGTGTTCGGATAAACCAAGGATTCTCTCAGGGTCATGATACGTTCTGCTAGAGATATTAAAAAAGTGAATTTCAAAGTGAGCAAATAATGTTACGTACGTCTGTTATTTAAATGCATTTTAGGACCTTTTTAACAGCTAACAGCGATGCATATATTTACAGGCCAGGGTGGACGACGGCCAATACAATACAGCGTACAAAAAAGTTTATCGGTTTAAAGAAATCCAGTGTGGCTGGATTTATAAACACGCATTCAATTGATACTAGGTCAATTTTGGACATTAAGAAATTTGTATTAAAAAAACAATACAAATGTATTGACCACGTACAATCCCAGATTACGCTATACCCTTATACATATAGACCCCTGGAAAACTGTGGATCCATTCAAGAGATCAAGAGATCAAGTGGACAAGATGAGGTGCCAGCACATCTCTCCTTTCAAGCATAATAATCCTGAATATCCAAAGAGCATCAATTAGTTTTAAAACCATCTCAGAAGCCTTGACGCTTAATCTCACCATTACATGAGCATCTCTGGAGGATTATCAAAAAGGGACATATTCGACTACTGACACATCCGACAGCAAATTTAATGATTTCTAGCCAACAATGGAATACTTGTAAACAAAACACATAATTGCTTCCCACCTACAGTATCATTGTCTTGGAGGCACAATTTACCCCGACATAATCACTGTCATCACACGTAAATCTGAATATAACCTACTGTTTATTTTCCATTATGCAATAATAAGCTGTTTTGTTGTTATGCTGGGCTCACGCTGAGCAGAAATTGTTTTTTTTCTCTTTAATCTGAATAATAAAGCTTAGCTTTGTCTAAATGGAGAGAGCTTTGCTTAATCCATCATTATGTTGTCCTGTGATTGCAGCGTGTGTACTTTAATGGCCATCATATATAATGCCAATAATAAGAAGAATAAAATAAGATTGTCCTTTCTAAGGCACCAGGTCGGCACCAGCAGATATAGACTGTTGTAAATATAATAGAAATGCCTTTAGAAGAGAATTGCAATATAAAAGTATTATATATACTATATAAACCAACTTATAGATAAGTCAGATACGATAGCTATTATTCATGGAAGTGTGTATTCAAGTCAGCGTCAATTTTTTATAAATAAATAGATAAATACATGTGATCCACAAGGACTTTGCATCTGCCAGTCTTACTTTACATAAAAAGCAATTCAGTACGGTGTACATTCAACTGCATTCTCACATAATCTAAACATATTTGGACCACAAATGTCACCAACCCATCTCAGAAATGAACTTCAGCCAGGCAACTTGGGCTGTGAATCATTACATCAAACAGAAAGAGAGCAGAACATGAGATATGAGTAGGAAAACCAAAGGCTGTGACTGCGGCCCTCATGACGAAGTGACAGTTTGAATGCGAGTAAATAAAATTTTTGTCTTTAAATTCTGTTTATTATGTCCCATTTCAGCCTGAGCTCGAAAGAGGCATCCGCATCCTCCATCCTCCATCCAGACTGACCCAGCAACAGCACAACTGCATGTCCCTTTATTGGTAACCAACAGCAGGGTTGTGACACAAAAATAATAGTCGCAGATCGCTTCTGATAAAATTGCACTCGCTAGAGCAAAAACAATGCCAGATGCATAGATATTACCTTTAAGTAATCAAAGTGGTCAACTTTTCTATTCATTCATCTATCCCTCAGTCATCTTGCATATTGGGTATACGGTGTACAGTAATGTTAATACAGAGAACTGTTTACATAACAGCACTGTTGCTTTTTACCAAACACTGAAACTACTATTAAATAAGTGCATAGGCCATAACGTCACGACTGCCAGTGAGACACTGCTCAAATATATAAAATAAAGCATAACACAAAGGTAACCAGGAACAATGTGGCAAAGTATTAACCCCTGCGTTCAACCTTTATTCGTAATCAAGCAAGATTTTTTTCCTGGTTTTGTTTTAGACATTTTTTAATTCAATAATATTCCATTGAAACCAAGGAGCTGCTAAACTCAACAATGCTCGAGTGCGTGGCGAACACGTCCGTCCTGGTGCGCAACGTGCTAAGACGCCAAATGTATTCATACAGCGCAGTCATCTGCATCATGTGAGCCCTATGCTCTTCTATAACTGCAAACGCGTAAATCACCTAAAGGCAAACGAGAGCACACAAGCTGATTCAGACGTGCGTGCCAAAGTCCAGAACATATGATGCGCGCCGCGCTCGCATTGCACAGATGCAACCCGCCGCGGGGATGATAATCAGAGCTGCATTTAGGAAGGCTCAATAACGAAACGCATCTTACCGTCGGCAGCAGAGGCTCCATTTGTGCGCCTTGGTCCTTCACGTCCATCTTGCTTTACCTGTAGAATATGTGTCGGCTGTTGATGCGCGCGTCTGGTGTCCGCGGATAATGCGAAGCTGCGTCTCAGCGCACTCTCAGATCCGCGTTCACGTTGTTGAGCAGAGACGATGCTAACATATTTTGTGAAATTATATTATAAGTGTCGAGGCGACGGAGAGATTTTATTCTCGCTCATAAGCGCGCACGTTAGCCGTTGTGTGACGCAGTAGCGGGGAGGGGGGCATTATATTGTTAAAGTGCCTCTCTGTTTTCTTGCACTGGACCTTAAGAGTCTGCCTTAAGACTCAAGTCTTTTTCACTTGGTGAGTCAGAGAAAATCAGAGAATAAGCAATGAAGAAAATAAAAGTGCTTGAAAAGGTTCTTGCATCTGGGCTTAACAGGAGATTCATTTGGTTCCGTAAGGGTCCTTTTAAAGATATGCGTTTTCTTGTTTAAATTCTTTCGAACCTTTGCCACAAACTTTTCGAGTAACAGAAATGTTCCGTCGACCTTAGTTTTAATTGTGTATAAAGAATTGTCCTGAGGTTTTAACACCTAAATAGTTCTGCTTTCAAGCTCAAATAGTTTTTTATATTTCCTTATTAAGAGCCAACAAAACTCCAGCTGGCCTTTAAAATCTGCCATTTGCAGTACCACTGTCTGACATGAACTGTAGCTGAACCTTTTTAAACTATGTGTGAGTGAGGCCAGAAAAAGATGCATTTTCCATCAGCTACATAATGACCTCCCACACATATGTATATTTTTGGGACTGCAGGTTGTTTTTCACTTGTGCTGAAACAAATAGAAATTATGTATTTTCCTGAAAAGAATGGATAATGACATCCTTATTAAGGCATATATAATTAGACCAAAGAGTATAGATTTTGTTTTAAATGTTAAGTTTAACAACTAAATTGTGACAAATATATTTGTAATGGTTACAATTCAACATTATTGTATTGAATGACGTCTATTTCATTTAAAAATGATTATATTGTTAAATGCATTACTGCATCATAGTGGGTCCAGGTCTATAGACTTCATCAGAGCAACGTCGCTCTCTAGTGTTCACGGGTGTGTAATACAGTCTTGGAGGTTTACAATGGTTGAAAATGGCTTTTTTATGGCATCTTTTATTTTCAAATCAAACATTGTTCTTTCCCAGAGAACAAACACGTAATTAAACTAGACCATATATTGCTCTACATTAAATGTACATGTTTTAAAGGTTGTCTTATTTACCAGAAGAATAGCCATCACCAAACCACAAGGAGGCAGCAAACCGCGGAGGCATCATCCAATATTTTTTAATGAGTCATTTTCTTTCTACGTTGTGTACCAATAATGTATTTACGATTCAGTCCAAAGAGATAAATAACGATGAACGAAAACGAACATTCAACCTAAAATGCAAAGCAAAGCGACCACGTGGCTTTCCAGAGATTTTACACATATTGGCTTTTTTAAATAGCCTGACTTAGTGGAAGAAATTGAGAAATAGTCTAAATGTTACGTCTGTGATAACCTGCACTCCTTATTGGCGTGTCACGTGCATTTACATTTATGAACTCCATGACCATTAGACAAAAATAAAGATGAATGATTTGTTGATTTATTAATTTAACAATATATTTATGCTAATGTTCCATTATATATTATTATTGTAGAGATTTGTAGCCTAATATACAGTAGCCTTCTAAATGATTGATATCTTTGGACACTTAGAATTTATTTCATTGCATTAATAAAAATCTAATCGCACAAATGATTGTAATTTTTCCGAATTACGACTTACGACTTACATTAGACCAAAGATAAACAATTTTTACATTTTTATTTTGTTTACAAAAAAATCTAAATTAATTCGTTTTGAACAATATGCAGATGGTTGTTCACATTGAAAAAAAACATCTTTAGCTTAATTTTACGCAGCCTAATGTAATGTTGTGCCAATAGTGACGTGTCCCATGGTTTGAGGTTGTTTTCTAATGCAAAGAAACTCACGTGTCTAAATATTTTGGGCCTATTTTAGGCTAAATAATATGGCCTACAGCAAGACGGTCAAATAAACCGAGTATCTTATAATAATAATTGCTTTTCTGAATAATTTGCTTATTTGGTGCATTTTATTATGCAAATGCGTCGTACAAGCACCAACACTGGAACAAAATGGACATTGACTGATGCCATCGATGGACCTCTTCTGAAACAAAAATATCTGAATTGGGAATCTTATGTCTTTGCCAGGGTTTCACATTCGGTCATATTTATTGTAGATAAGCACACCACAAGTACATTACCTTTACACATTAGCAGGCCTAACGCTTTTTTTACATAAGAAAACAGCCCATAGTATACAAATGAAAATGTTTTCGTTGGCTGAACGTGAAGTGGCCGTCTACGATTTTTATCTCTACAAAAAAGTAAGGAGGTAATGGTTTTACGCACTTATGTTTAAAAACAAACGCCCTGACAACTTTACAACAACGTTCACAAAATGAAAATGGCACTAACAATAAAACTATCGACTATGGTATTTACGAATAGACAACGCGACTCTAAAAAGCAACATCATTAAATGCTTACATAAAAATGGATCTCTGACAGACATGCGTCAACCAGTCTGTCTGCCACACTCTTAAAAATAAAGGTGCTAGACAAACTTTTATAGACTTGGATCATTTTCCCAATAAACAAAGAATTGTACGTGCAACAGAGAAGTGGACATTATAGGTTCTTTATGGGAACCATACAGGCACCTTTATTTTTAAGAGTGTAGACGAACTCTTTTTGGTGGCTCTTCAACAGGTGAGCAGCTTCTAATCCAACTAGACCATTAAGGTTTTTTATATGGAGCCTGTACGAGTTGGATCCTTTTTTCTTAAACATCGAAATATTGAATATATAGCTGTTCGAACGAACGGCTTCTAGGTACAATAAAACATGAAGCTTATTCGTTTTCCATATTGTACATCGACATACAACGAGAAAACCACAAAAGGATAGATAAGTACAAATATGTACAGTTCCTCTCATACTTACAATAGGCTTAATGGGTAAACCCTTAAATAAATCGTTTATTTGAAACGAAAACGGCGTACATCTCTGCTCAAGTGTCCAGATTTGTATTTAAAACCGAAGCAGGCTTGAGTGCGTCCTTACGCACGCGGCCAGTTGTATTAATAAATAGCCAAATTATAAATGAATACGCACATAAATAGAAATAAATAGATTATAAATCACGTCTGAGCCATGCATTAGTTCTCTCCGGATTCTAACTGTGGGGGTAAAAGCTGTAGTAGCCGATGTCCTTGGAGCAGTTTTTCTCGCATTCCCTCGGCGTTAACATTTCAGATTTTAATGGAGACGAAGTCTCTGAAACCGGCGTGGCAGATGGTGAAATCCTCCTCCGCTTGGCTTGCTCAAAAATCCCAGAATCGCTCGAATCGATCGACTTAATTGAAGATGGGGTTTCTATCCAGCTGGATTCAGACAGGTCCTTCGGTTTGGATTCGTCCGCCCCGCCAAGCGGCGACCTTTCTGGCGCGATGGCATCTCCATCCTCAAGGCCAGGTAGCAGGTAACCGGAGGAGGTCGTTCGGGTCCCTACGGAGTTGGACGGCCAGCACGACAGGACGGAGCTGGACTTGCTGCAATATTGCGGAGGGGTGCGCGTGCCCCACCCCGGCGGCTCGCCGTAATACCCCAGAGGTCTATTGGAGCATCCCGCCCCGGGCAGGGGCAGCGCTTTCACTCCAGCAGCTGCGTACGACAGAAGGGTGGCCGCGTTACCGGCGAAATCAGCAGCCGCGGCGGCGTCGTATGCCGAGGCGGCAAAGTCCAGTCGGTTGTTGGCAGGGGTGACAAACCATCGCTGCGGGGAGGCCACCGTGGTCTCCTCGGTTTGTTGCGGGGAGAGCAAGCTGTTACTAAGTGGGACGCTGCGGTCCGTGCCAGGAGCGCCTCCGACGCCAGGGTGAAAGCGGGACTTGGCATACGAGCTGACAAATTGGTCCTGAAGGAAAGAACCAGTCATGGCATATCTCGCGCTAGGCATGATCTGAGAGCGCGGAGAGTCACCCGGGGATGGCGTCAACCGATCGATGTCGCAACCCGTGTAGACACTGGAGAAAGACGGTGGACAAACACGTTAAACGTTGCACATGACAGGCTGTAAATAAAGCTGCGTGAATGCGTTGGTAATACACGATCGTTTCCTTTCCATTCTGTGCGTAATTGTGCTAAAAAAATACCAATTGTCAAATATCGAAAGCTGAAACAGTGAGAAGTCTCAAAACGAATGCGTAAATAATATTAAACATTTAAGATCACAATTATTTGATGTGCTAATAGTTATTATAATATGACTTTCTGAGTTGATGACAATTTTTTCTAAAGTCAATACAGATACATTTTAGTAGAGCAAAAATAATATGCATCGAGAAAAATAGACTTACGTGTCGTAATTATCACGGAATCCTTTTGCAAATGGATTGTGGTCAATTTTTAGCTGTGTGATCTGTAAAATAAACATACATTTTTTACATAAAAATACATAAACTCTTTCTAGTCCTGGTTTGATTTGAACCGAATGTGACTCTTAATTTTAATATTATTTTATTTACGTTTTTTAATTCACAATATTTACTTTTAAGGAACGTGACACTTTTGCGCGCGTTAGCACTTCATATCATAAGCAATATTTCAGCAGTGTATTATTAAATGCAACTATTTTACAGGAAAGTTTTTCTTATTTTCTTACGTCAGTGTTTTGATAAGCGGTGACCGCGATAAACTGCGTCTCGGGGAAGGTGAAAGTCTGCACCCGGCCGGGTTGGCTCGTGTCCTCAGTTCCGTCCTCGTTCACCTGCACCACATGCAGGCGAGGCTGATATTTATGCAGTGACTGCAGGACCACCATCTGCATGAATTCAAGCGAAAAAACGAGAGTCAGACGACATTACTTCACCCTCAACACGCCTTGGACGCCAGCGGACGAATGTTCGATATCATACACGACATGCATCTAATTTAGCTTTAAACACTGACAGTTAGCGGACATTTTGAATTGCATTTTGCATTAAACAGAAACATGTAAAAATACGCCAACATTGCAAAATGCAATACAAAAGTGTTCAATTTGGCTGTTTACATTTTTACAGAAAGGTGAATCAAATTGTTAAATCTCTGAATGATAATATAACCGACCTGTCCTGTATTATTAGATGCTCCTTTGTTATTGGTAAGTTTTAGTTTTCCAAAGGATATCTCTTGACGCATCCAGTGCGCGCCGGTGTTTGGTGAATCTGGGTGCATATACACCCTGTTCCCTGTAGAAATAAAATTATAAAATGAAAAAGAGCATATTCTTTCAGATAATAACCAATTACCTCTAAATTGAAGAAATGTATTATATTGAATGATACAAATTAATTATACTAATGATACAAATATTGATACAGCCATTATTATCAATAATAAAAATGACCTCCACTAAACTCACCTGTTACATTTGTGTCCGCCTTTCCGCACGGGACCCACTTTCCTCCCTGAAAACGCCAATGATTTGGATCCGCAAGAATCACGTCAACAAATATATTGTAGTGAGCCGTCGGGTCAAGTCCAGATATATTGAAACTCAAAAACGGGAACATTCGCCTAAGGTTAAAGAAATTAAGGTTAGCTTCAAATAATGAAGACCAAGTATGGTCAACTGTTCGACACTGAGAATTACTTAAATTATTAAAGGATTCAAATATGTTTTGTAAAAACAAACCTGAAGCAATAATAATAATAATAATAATGTAAAAAATAAAAGTATAAATCACTAACGCGTAAAGAAAATAATGAATTACATGGGCAAAATCGATAAAAAGGGAAGTTGGTCTAATTTCAATAATCGAATAAATGTAAAATTGTTCTAAACAAAAAAACACACGCACACAAAAACAAAAGACTACTATAATTAAGAAGAATTATGCCGTGATTTAATTAAGGCTATTGAGCTAAATTACCAGTGAAATATGTAGGCTAATGCGTTACACTGATAAGAGATTTAGTCCGTTTATCACCTACCGTCCTTGCTTCGTAATAATCATCTCTGTTTGATGCCTGTGAAATTTAAGCCACAGGGCCCTGTTGCAGAGATAAACCTGCGCTTTACCAGGCACGAGCCCGGCCTGAGCGGAGGAAAACTGGTAAAAAGCCGTGCCTTGATACGCGTGTCCATACTGCTGCGCGTACGGGTAGCCCGCGGTCGGGTAGCCTTGAGGCGAAGAGTTGCTCAACAGAGTGTTGTAGGCTCCGTTCGTTATCACCGGGTGGTGAGCCATGTACCTGCTCGGGCTTCCGATGGAGAAAGCTGGGTGTGTCGGTCCATGCTGACTCGGATAGGGAAACATGGTGGTGGGACTCGGCTGAACTTGAGTGGACTGAGACAGGAGATACCTTTCTCCTGCAGATCCATCGAAATGATGACGACTGTCGGCGACTCCGTCAAGATCAGGAGAGAGTTTGCCTCGCTGGACGTCCCCCGATGAGTCCTTGGAGTCGCCGAAACTGTCTGCCTCCGACTGATTCGTCATCCCTACGGAGTTTTTTTTCAGAGGTGAACTTCTCTCCAGGTTGTCGCTGATGGATATAATAGGGTAGTCCTGTAAGGCGAGCTCAGATCCTTCTGCGTTTGGGTAGCCACTGCCCACAATCATGCAATTCTTGGAGCGCGCAAGAGCTGGAGAGATGCAACGCTCGAGCTGCATCGCTCGATGACAAATAGCAATTAACGCTACCGACGTGAGAGCGCGAGAGAAAACGCCTTCCTGCGGTTCGAGCTACTTTGTGCAAGACAGCAAATTAGCCAATTGACACCAGCCTGTAAATCAGAAAAGGCTTAGCTTTCCATTCCTGGGTTTGCATCCTTAATGAATCAACTTTTGCTATTGGTTAACACGTGATGATAATTTAATTAGACAGAACTTAATTAGTGTAATAAAGGAGGCTTGCGCGGCGCGGTGTATTCACTTCTGTTGGTCATCCGTGTTTGTATACTGTAGTCTGTGAAAATTGAAACTCGTGTCGGGTTCCTACTTAGTAGCGCAAATAAACCATTTTTTTCATGCCGTGCCCTTTTGTCTTTCATTTAAATGTACCCAAACGCAAGCCCTTGTGTGACTACATCCAGGCTACTTATCTATGCGTAAAAGTAACTCAAGAAGAAAGCCTGTTTACAAGGAAAACTTCATTATGCATTATTAAAACGTCTGAAGTGAAAGGCAACGCGCGTCGCCCCTCATTCCTAAAATGTTTGCGTTATAGTGTGAAATAATTGCCTCCTTTTGAAGATCTGTTTACTGGTCCCAAGGCAAATAAATGTTTTATGTGGATGGACTACATCGAGCTCAACGCTTAACGCTTCAAAACACACCTGAGACAATAAAACCAGGCATGAGTTCTGATGTAAAAAAAATCCAACCACATTTTGGTAAATACTATTGTACCTTAAAATGTCATTTATATCTGAAATGACTTGGCAATCTAAAATAACAAATAAAGCCATTTTATGTCTGATCAAAATGAGCGTTTTATTTTTTTACAGCTTTTAACAGCTCTAAATTGCATCTTGTGTGCCACTGCCAATATAAGACACGATCAATCACAATCATTTAGCTGGTTATTAAATTACAAACGCTAAACAGCATTAAATTACAATTACATGACAATACATTCTTCAAAAATACTCTTTTATTTATAGAGGATTTTTATATTGGCCAGGAGAAAGACTTGTTTATGTGCTGACTGTTGGACAGCTCTGGGCATTCTGGAGACGACAGCGGCGCAGACGCAAAGTTTTAATAAAGCTTTCATGGAGACATACATTGAATGAGATTCAACCCAAAACAGAAATGCGTTTGATAACTTTATGTAAAACAGAAATGTTTTTACTATATAGAAAATTATGGAGATGACGTGACAATTGCGCGCGTATTATTATGACTGGTTTTATTGAATTTACAGAAAGAGACATATTCACTGTCATTTTTCATAAATCTCAGTTTACAGTTAGTTTCTTAAGTTTGACCTAATCATCTGTTCTAGTGTAACAGTTATGTCAGGATCACAGCGGTCATTTTATCTTCTCCTCACCAGACTGAAATAGATTGTTCTTATCAGTTCATCTCACCTGTCTCACCCCAACAGACTCTCCACACGACCGATTAGAAAGCATCTCTGAAGCCTTTGATGAGCCTGAACGTGTCTATAGTGTCACCTAAATCCAACATGCTCTTTTAATTGCTCAAAAACGTTCTTTATCTTAATGAAGTTCAACACATGACATTAAATCGTTTTGTTCCAAGATCTAAAAATGACATTGGGTGGTGAAACAAATATACAAAAGTAAACAAAAATGTCCTTCGCATCAAATGCTGAAATTCATTAATGCTACCATGAACTTCTTAGGCCCAACAATATGCTAAATTATTAACATGCCATAGGCTGAATAGGAAAATTGACAATTTTGTAAATGCATAAACAACAGCAGAAGTGTGATTTACCAGCCTAACACATGGAACAAAAACAAGGCCAAAAATATATTAGTATTAGCCATATTATCTCAAGTGACAGATGAATTTGCGCCAAAATATTGTACAGTTTAATTGGCTGCACTGCCTGACGTCAACAACAAAAGATATGAGAAGTGTTTTCCCTCATATTCTTTTCCTCATTCAAGATTATGTATTATTTGCATTACGCTTTTTATTTGACATCAGAACAGACCTGTGACCTGTGTCCACTAGTTTACATCTTGGAGAGACCAAGTATTAAACGATTAAAAAGCATGCCAAAATCGTCTTATTGTTGTGTGCAGTATAGCTAAACGCCTGTCAACTTATTTATTTACTATGGTTAGATCGGCCTCAAACAGAAGCATTATTTTAAGACAAATGCTGTTGATCAAAAGCATCATTTCCATCTGTAAAAATGGTTTTCATTAGACCAGAGGAATCAAAAGATATGGTTCATTTTTTATATGACTGATACTTATTAATGCATTTTTTTTATTCTCTAGGATCATAATCTCAACATAACAGATGATCGTTCCTTCATGTTTACAATAGTTGTCTCATGAGTGAAAGTCTACATAAGATACGGTTATTATATGTAAATGCACCTCGTAACGTCCCAAATGATTCGCAACCTAAGAAAATGTGTTTAGGGCTGCAAACAACTCCTCTTTCTTGAAAAAAAGGACGCAAGCCGAGGCGAGTTGTTCTGATTTCTAATGAAGAGGCTTTCTTCTCCAAGGCTACTAACAAGAAGGGTCATTATATCAGGGCAACGGGGTCCAGTAATCTCTTGAAACATGCAAGCACGGACTTGTCTGCACCCTACCAGCAGGACAAGCGGCCATCTTCTCCACCTCATTACAGGATTATTTGCCTTCCCTCTTTCCTCCTCCTCTTTAATGGTCTACTGCCAGGCTTCGCTCCGAGGCCTTATTGTCGAATTATCCGTGCGATCACTTCCCCGAAAAGTTTGTTTTTCTCCCCGTACATCTTTTTTGTCTTCTGCTTTTGTTGTGTATTAGCTCCCTGTACTTTGCACTTATTAACGCAGTCAGTGGCCACAAGCACCGAGGGGCCGGCGTGATTAGGAACGGCAAGGCCAGTGGCTCCCTCGGGGAGTCATTGTGTTGTATGGAGAGCTTTTCCATCATCAGGTGAGTACAAACAAACGGCACTGACCCACACGAGCAGCTGTTTTGTTCGCGTCACACATATGTGTCTCGGATGGCTTTGCGGGACGAATTTTGAAACGTTTTTGTGTGATACCAGAATTTGAGAGGATGATGAATCTGATAACCTAATGACCCGAAGGTGATGATAACGGTGTCATGGTGATATTAAAGAAAACACAGTCTGGTGGGTCGTATCACATATTCTTCATCGTGGCGTTTATTAGAAAAAGTGCCAACAACACTCGAATGAAACGAGTTCCATCCACTAACCACCCGACATCTGCCGATTCGACCCAACGCACCCTAGAGCCGCGTGACGCCACAGACAAGGACAAAATATTACCGCAATATATTAAAGTTTCCAGAGGTTGCTTGAGGACCACAGAAATCACAAAGCTTTGTTTCGAAGTCTCGCCAGCGAGGAACACGTATGCCAGCCGGGTCTAATCGAATCACTGTCAACGACAGAGCCAGGCAGCTTCTGTAAGTGAGCACCAGTCCTGGGATTTTACCTAATGCCCGGCACTGTCACATCAATGATGTGGTCACCGCACAGCAAAATGACAACAAATTTATTGCCAGCCTGGATACAGGGACGGGGAAGTCTGCCCCAGTCAGAAGAGATTGCTTTCCGCGAGAACACGAGAGAAAGAGCTCGCGCTGATGGACAGCAGGGTAAACGCGGCGAGAGATGATAGAAAGAAAGGCCAAGGTTATTTGCGATTCATGACAGGTAGTGGCTTACATTACAGTGTCGCTAAAAATTTCATGGGAGTGCATTTAAGATGGCCCTTGAGTTATTTATAAGTTGTTTGCCGGATGCCATTTTGAAATTCATATGAAGGAGACGGGCTGAAATACGACGTCTTTGTCAAATTCTGAGCATCTTCTCGTTTCAGCGACATATTCCAATCAACGCCTGCCTTGTTTTAAAGGTGCAGGCTGCATTGTTTGATGCTGACATAACCGCTGACCACCACGGTCCCCTGCCGCTACAGCTGAGGCCTGTCAAAAAACATCAGCCATCTCTTTGGAAAAGAAAGACGGGCGGTGGGCTGGCGTGGGCTGTGTGGACAGTTGTGGCTTTTAAACCCTTATTAGCCTCTGTGCAGTAGACTCGGGGCCCGTGTCGTCCCCTGAGATGCACTCCCACACCTCTCATTATTGATGTCCTTTTAGGTCCCCTGCTCAGGTGTCACTTATGTTCTCCTTGTCATATCTACCTCAGCCTAGTAAAAGAGCCAGATTTACCTGCGACGGGCACGCGTGTAGTGAATATGCTTTTCACTACAAATGAAGAACTTTCCAGTCTCGCTTTAATGATCCGTGTCCTTGTTTTGTGACAAACTTAAGTCAGTTTGACAAATTATTAGGTGTATTATTTGAGAAAAGTGATGAGTTTGAATACTCAGTGCATGAGCTTTAAGAGGTGTTAATTAAAAGATGCACCTAATTAAAATGAATCAATAAAACGTCTTTAATACAAAGGTGGATCGCAGAACGCAAATTAGAGCAATTTATTACCTTTATTTTCCACACCTGAAGCCATGAACGCGAGGCTAATGAGGACAGTGGCCTTACAAGGCAGGTAAGGGTCGCTTTGCAAGACTATAGCTTCTTAGTTGCACTTGAACCTGTTCTAATTATATTGTCCACACAATCAGCAGAAACAGACCAATGGACACATAATTAATTTGCAATTTAATTAGGAGCCCTAATAAATGTGTGTATTAATAAAGAAAGAAATAATCTGTTACCTCTAGCATTGGCTTGTTCCACTTTTATCTTCCTTATGGAAGTCACCTCCGGAGGTGATGATGCATAAGGAAACGGTGCAATCTTTGACTTGCTACTTCCGCAAACAACTGAGATAATGACATTTTTACATGAATGCACTTGGTTTAGTTCTGTTTGTATTACACACTGGCTCTGGTTCAAATCCAAGTGAGCTGACAAGGTAAGACATCAGGAGGGATCCCAATACAAAGCCTGTTCCAAATGTTAGGTAGCACTATCATCTACATAAATTCTAGGGCAATCCCATAATGCACTGCGAATAATATTATATAATATCATATAATATCATATGATATTATATGATGTAATGTAATGTAATGTAATAATATCATATCATATCATATCATATCATAAATCATTTTGACAATTTCATCCATAATTATTTCTGAAACATTGTATTTATTAAATTAAGAAATGAAGTATTTTTATTTCATTGAGAGTATCTGGTCACTATCGTAGCAATGCCGAAATATTACAGTTTAGTTTAGCATTATGTCTTTAACAAATATTATTACTTAACTATAACACTGTTTAGCAGTGAAAAGTAAAATAAAACCAAATAACCCTTATAGATACAATTGTAACCATAGAAACCATGTTTTTTGCAGTAAAACTGTGGTTATACAAACGGTAATCAATCAACCAAAATAATGATATTCACACTCTTAAAAACAAGGTGCTTGAAAGGTTATTCACAGCGATGCCATAGAAGAACCATTCAGTCAGAGGTTCTTTAAAGAACCGTCTCTTTCTTACCTTTTTTATAATCTGAAGAACTTTTTTTCGCCACAAAGAACCTTGGTTCCTTAGATGTAAAGGTGGAACCATTAAGACAAAAAACATTCTCCTATGGCATCGTGAAGAACCTTTTTTTTAAAGTGTACTGCACTTTTACTAAAATACAAACACGGTTCATTTTCATAAGGGATTTGTGAGCAGAACTGTCTTCTGAAGCTAAACAGGGCTAAACGATGGTGAAGATATAATATCACGTACCGAAGAAATGGCGTAACCTCCCATCTAAAACCCACTTTTATCACCTGAAACTGACCCGTTATCGGTTGCTCGACGCATCGCCGGTCTCATTAAATATGGATCAGGCCTTGTGACCCAGGAAGTGCAACGGGGGTTTGTGACCATTTTGTTGTTGATGCTAGCGAGCCCTGTCAGGCGTCCGCAGCCAAGAACATCCCCTGTACGCCCGGGTCATGAAAGATTCACAGCAACTCTACTTTTTAAGCCATTTCCAATGAAAATCACAAAAAAACGAAACCGACTTATGCCAAATGAATATCAGTGAGTCGCTGTGATTGTGGCCTTCAATGTTTGCGGGGTCGAAATTATTTATAAAACATCAATTTTAGCTTAAGACAAGCGATGGCTTGAAGCATGTGCATTTTTCATCAGCCTCCTCTGAGAATTTCAACATATCTGGGTGAACCCTATGTCAGAGAAACCTTTCTAGCCCGTGTGTTGTGCCTTTAAGTGACGCTTGCGCTGTATATCGGGCCCTGACCGTCATGAAGACTGTTAACAGTACAAAACAATGAATCCCATGATTCAAGACTATGTTTATAGTTCCTCTGGAATTGTAGTTGCAAATGCAGAATAGCAAATTTGTAGAAATATTACACTGAAGCCACTTCTCAGGGCTTTTTAAACTAAACATACACCCCAAAATAAAATTCTGAACTTGTGTATTTAAGAAAATACACAAAACTCTTGTACGACCGTAAATGCAAATTATATCATTCACCTTCATATTGACTTCTTTGCCAAACAAAATGAGATCTTGATCACCATTAACTTTCACTGGATGGAAAAAATATGTTTAGACGAAATTCAGGATGAGTAAATGATGACTATTATTGCGGCACTATTTGCATAGACTTTCCTTCATATTCCCGTGCCATTAAAAGAGTAGCTTGCCATAAATATGTCGACTTCAATTTGCTCAACAAGATTCTCTCTGAACTTAATCATATTTTTCTATCATATAGCGATGCCACGAGCATAAATATAAAATGCACGTCTGAATGTGAAATATTTAAATGCAATGACACCTATATCTGAAACAAACAAATGTTCTTGATCTGTACACGTGTCAAAACTCATATCGAGCAATTTTCAAGATGGCAATTGTGGCAGCAGCGCAATACATTCGGAGACCCCGGTAACACAAGAGGAAGAGCGGCGTCCTTGCGCTGCTGCGTCTATAAAAATGAACCCTTAGCCAATTTCTCTGAGCCGGGTAGTTCGCCCGCCTCCTCCTCCCCATGGCAAAGTGAAATGGAATTGCCTCTCACATTCAAAGACAGCTCAGTGGAGGTGATAATAGAGCGACTCCCTGCTGTCCTCAGCCAGGAAATAGGAAAGTGGCATATGGGGCCAGGAACCAAACAGAACAGGAGATACAGCCTGGCGAGGGGAGGGGGGACCAAAGAAAAGGTTAATGATCATTCCTGAATTCTAGTGGGATAAAGTCATCTTGAAGTTGAGAGAGTGGGGGAAGGGTAAAGAAAGACTCGAGTAGTTGTTTTAAAGACTTCGCAGTGCAATTCAAACAAACACTTGAGGCTACTTGACAAATGAACATCATACAGGATAAGTGTACAACCAAAAACTGCTGTAAAAACTATTATGATTCATGTTTTACGCCTCGAGCAAAAGCACACGGCTTCAAACAGAACATTTGAGCAAGTGTACCTTTGTAAAATGTCGGAATGCACTTTAAGAGTAAAGAATACAATTTATGTGCCACCAAACTGAATTGCAGTTTGTTTGTTTGAGCGGTCAGACGAAACATGGCTCAACCAATGACTTCTCAACCAAGTTTGGTTGTAAACTGCTTGTCCAAAATATGGAATTTTGTTTTAGTTCTGTTAGAAATCACACTCTCCATCTTTAAATATCCACTACGTTGAAACGCACAGCTTTGTTCGATGATGTTGGATATATACAGTATGTGAGAGACTGTATTTTTTGAATGTCTCCATCTTCCAAATGTACATATTAATGATTTAGAGCACACTCATTTACAGACACCCTTAAAGGGATAGTTCACACAAAAATACAAATGTTGTCATCGTTTATTCACATGCATGTCATTCCAAATCCTTTATGTGACTCTTTCTACTGTGGAACACAAAAAAAGATATTTTGAGAAAAGTGTTCTTCTATATAATTAAAGTCGATGGGAGCCAATGTTATTTGGTTACCAACATTTTTCAAAATATCTTCTTTTGTGCTCCGCAGAAGAATGAAATACAGGTTTAGAATGACATGAGAGTGTTTTCATTTTTAGGTGAACTATCCCCTATTAAGACTAATATATTCACACTAAACGCCATTTAACCTTTATTTGGATATCAAGCTTGGTCGAAGAACCAAAGCCCCCGCCTTGATCCCCCCACACCTGTCGTTCTGCTCATTTGTCCGTGCAGCTCCTCAAACTTGAGTAGGCAGCGTCCAGCTCTGCATTCACAAGACTATAAGACTTGTGCAACCCTACAAATAAGAACAGCATCTCTCAAACAACTTCTAGAAGTTAAGTAGACCATTTCTAAACCACCCGGAAGGTGCAAAAAGACACCCCAAAACATTAGACAGCATTTAAAGAAATGCAAGCGTGCCGGGGCGAGAGTGCAGGAGAGCGCCGACTCTCCGCAGAGAGCATTTGCAGATGGAGAACTCGCTTGCAGTTACTCACCCTGTTACCACACCTTGGCCGAGGCGGTTTGTAGCCTCTCAGCACTTCAGAGCAGATAGCAGGCCTTTAAGTATCAATTAAACTAGCAGTGGGATTAGCCACCTCATCGTCAGGCAATTTGCACTGTGTTGCTCTGCTGCTGTGCCTTTGTTCGCATTAATTTGAGGCTTTTTTAATCTCTGTGCGATGACAAAGGTATTTGAAGGAGCAAATGACAACTGTTGAAGGGCACGGATGAACTGTTTAAGTGCACGAACAGAGCAGATATGAGGGTGTGCATGTAGGCTCGCACGTTCAGACGTGCTAACATGCTAGACACGCTTAACGCTGAACATTTATGGGGCATTTAAATATTGTCGCTGTTGGGCGTGTATCTTCATCTCGACTATCACTTTTCTTAAATCAATTATTTTCTTCACCCTTTATGTCTGTCTGTGTGGTTTCCAAGTTTTGCAAAACCTCATAGATCTACACCACCACCATACTTGTTCAACATTGCTAGATGCATTGTGGCCATTCTAGTCGAGACAGCAAGAGATTTTACTCTCACAAAAACAGAGTAAAATCGAGGTTATCACATAAAAATTATATTGGAACTTTTCCTACATGTGAACATGTCAATATGTGAACATGAACTTGTTTTCTTTACAGTATTTGAGGTCTGAAAAAATATGCGAGGTCTTTTCTGTCATTTGGACCTGTTTCTCCAGTTTTCATTTTCTCAAAATAAATGCAAAGAGAAACAATATTTTTATTTGAAATTTAGGATAAACAATGTTAGTAGTTCACTGAATTCTGGCACGATACACATTCACAATCAATTCAATATGGCTTGAATTTGAATGGGCATTTTGCACTTTTTCACATTTTCGTTGCGAATTTCCTACAATATTTTTCTCCACAGTTTATTCAAATAAATGAACAAGACATACTTAAAATGCACTTGGTGATGTGTTCACTTTCTGGGGTGTATGATAAACAGCTACCCTAATAAACGCCATGTTCACACGCTGCTGATACAATCGTTTGGACCCCAATATTACGACAACTAAGAAGATCTGACTGTGCGGGAAGTCGAACCGGATTTGGACTAAGCAATCGCACCAAGTGTGAAATCACCCTCAAAGTCTTGAAGTTCACCTTTAGATTTTCTAATCATACTCGAGGCCTCCTGCTGCTGGACACGCTGGGTACAGGTGACATATATATCATAGCAACATTCGTCTTACAAAATCCAAACCTCAACACACCGCAGAGGTGACATGATGGAGGGGATCAATCGATAACGTTCAGACCTCGTACACTCTCCGAGATCATCCAGTAAGGTTTAACTTTAGTGCACTACTGAAACCGAGAATCAAACTGAAGATTATAACTGCAATTTTTTTTATAAAATGAATTTTGATTGTTTCTCGCTCCAAAATCTGACAGCCAGAAATAAGAAAACAAGACTGGAGTTTTAAACTTGACCTTTATGGATTTCTTGAGCTCATTTTGATGCTATGGATAAGGCTTTACTTTAGAAACAATATTTCTACAATGTGAGATAATGCGTATTGCATATTGGGTTGAAAATTTGCCATCTGTGATAATGAGGACCAGATAAAGAAATGAATTGTAAACAAATAAAAAAACACAAAGTTAAAACTTGACGTTTAAATTAGCTTTCTTAAATCTTTATATCTTTGCTTCTGTTACGGTTAGTTGCAGTATATGTATAGCATATAAATAAATGAATGTCAAAAAAACTGAAACCAAAACTACTTAACAAGTCTCATGTCATTGGTTTTTGGTAAAGTATCTTTTTGGCTTCTTTGTCAATACTGTCAGGCCTACACATAAAATCCAAGCTATTGCTGAAATATTCAGCATTGAGGGTTTTATTTGTCCCTGTAGAGAGACAGTGTATTATTTAGTAATGGAGATGGAAGAGCCTGCCAGCACACATCTCTTTCTCTCTCTCTCTCCCTCTCTTTTTCTGCCATCATGGCTGGGGAGCTGAGATTTCTGGATGGCACTAACATAAGCCGTGTTTGATAGCTGCCCAGCGTCTGCGTGCTGTTAAGATATCTGCAATAATTTTGACCTAAAAATATAAAGCAGTCGCAAACATTTTAAGATCCAGTTTATTTTTGTAATATGCCAACTGTATGGCTTTTGGCAATGCTGATTTTCATGATGTACACATGAAAAAGCTTCCATTACATTTACATCACATTCATGCATGCATTTGATACGCTTTTAGCCAAAGCGACTGAGGCCAGAAACCTACGCAAATTCCTACCACTAATGCTCACGTAATACAAAGCATTCGTTTTGTGCAAATCTCGGAACTCACGAGTGCTTTTAAACTAGGTGTCTTACAATGCACATTTTTAAGGTACATTTTTGACAGAACCCGGCTTTTTGCGCTCTACAAATCTGCAACAGGGATCAAATATTTTTCAAAAAAACTTTGGGATGAAAGAAGAGAATAGATTTCTCATAAATTTTCACACCTGCTTCTCAGCTTTAAATCCAGACTTGGCTTTTATGGTTGACGTTGGTTCACCGCAACAACAGAGAGGCTAGTGAAACATTCACAACTCCTGTTTTATCGCCTTGCATACGTATTTGCGCAATTTTGCACACGTCCCATGATTGTGTGATAAATTTATCCTGACCTACAAGATGCAAACACAACAGAATGAAGGCAGGACTCACAGGAAAACAACACAAGCCGTCTGTGCTCGGGAGGTGTGGGGTCCCTGACGGGCAGATTAGGGTTGTGGGAGCACTTTGCAGGTTGTTGTCGCGGTAGAGCCAGCCGAGATTTGCACGAGCTCATCCCCTGACAGAGCCCTGTGCGAGCAGAAAAGACAGCAAATTTGTTTTGCATTAAATTAAAACCTTTAAGAACAGAAAACATCAAATGAATGTGGCTTGTATATTCAACTGATCTGTTGCACGTGAAACTTTGCTATATACACAAATCAAGACAATGTAAAATTACAAGAATTGATTATTACACCTTACCAGCGTATCACTGTACAGCATCCAGAGAGGTCAACCATTAACCTCAGTTCAGATCTTGGCGGCTACATATTTAAGTCGAAAGATGGCACTTGGTTGAGAAAATGATAAGAATTGATATTCTTCATATCTTTACTAGTAATTGAGTATTAATGCTGCACTGGAAACTGTGCTGTATTGCTTACCAGGCCCTGTGGGCCATGACTTCACTAGAGAAGACAAATCTGACAACGAAGTGACTCACTACACTAGAGTAAATTTAACCTGACCTCGTATTTTGTGAATTGGAGATTGGGAGACTTTCAAGAATCGATGGGATTTTTACATAGTCAGTCACTGAAAAGCTTGTGCTGCTTCACTCGGAGCATTAATGATTCCGCCCTTCCACTAATACTGCAGGAGGTGCCAGTCATACACTCCGGCGACTGCCAGATTACATCCACTTTCAATTTCTCCGCGGCCAGATGGTTTGTTCACACTGCATAAATAAATGAATGCGGGTGTGTGGACCTCCCTAGCACGGATCGCATTCTCTCGGCCCGTCTCCTCGACGAAGCGAGCTACGATCTCGCAACCTCAGAGGTGAGCCGAACTAGCGCTGTGACGAAATGGCACCGCGTCCGTGGCGCGCGTAAAGGGTCGGTGGCGAGGCCGCCGACGCGTGCACGGCGCGCAAGGCAGCGCTGTCACCGACGTGTTAACCATGAGGCCTGCGCTCCTCATCCGAACACAACTCGCACCTCAAAGTGTTACCCTCCTAGAAGTAAGGCACAAATTTGTGAGCATTGTTAGACAGATTACATCACCTTTGGCTGCGGTGTGAACCTCTATCAATTATGTAGCCAATCTTTCTTTTGATGATCGCATTCCGTTGAAATAGCTGCAAATGAATTGCGAAACAACGTGTGGAGCGGTAAAACGGTGCATCCAGTGGTAACGCGGTTGTAACCACGCGCGCGTATTCAATTACGCGACGTTTTACCAGCTTGATGCGAGGACACGGGCCGAAAGGTGTTTTCAGATGGTCCTCTCTATGCGGCTCAGTCATTAGGACCTGGCAGCGGTGTCTCTCTCCTACCTGTAAATGGACTCGGAGGAAAAACAGACCCGGTGCCCGGTGAGAATTTCACTGGGGGCTTGAAAATTCACACCCGCCCAAGGTGTTGTTTAGTCGTCTGATAAACATGTGAGAAAATAATAGGCTGGAGAGGAGTGGGTGCTTCAACCAAGGAGAGCAGAGTCAAGATCTAGATTTTTGAATAATTAACTTTGTGATCAAGACGATATCAGTCTGTTAGTCTTCATTTGTTCAATAGGAGCAACAAAAGAGAGAAAGAGGGAGAGGAAGCCAGGCAAGAGAGAGGGAGAGAGAGAGACGGAGACGAGTGTCTTGGAAACTAGAATTGTGGATCTAATTGAGGCTGCAAGCGGCCATATGGGCTGGTGTGAAAATAGCAAACGCTTCAGTACGGAGAAATAAGAGGGAAAAAGAATAAGATGAACACGCCATCTCTCTTAGATATGAATATGCAGTGGAAGCCAAATATTTTCTCCGAAATGCGCTTTATTATATAGCCATTTATTACAATTGTTTGCCATCCCTTGAACTGCTTCTATATGTTCGGCCTGACCGTGCGCATCACATGACTGAAGCAGTCTCCAAAACCTTAAGACGCTATACAACACACGACTCCCAGCTATAGGAAACAGGCCAAGAATGGAAAACAAAGTGCATGTGAGCCTCTCCTCCCAACGCGCCTGATGTTCCGAGGCTGCCTGTTATCCGAGGTGTTAATTGGCAAATTCGGTACAAGTCAAGAGCGCGTTCCCTGCCGTCCTCGCCCAGCCAGGCTCAGGTCATTAAGCCGAGAATGGATTCTCTCATGCTGCCTTAACCCTTGCAGTGCATCAAATCTCTTCTTTAAAGCGAGCCTGCATCGAAGCAAATAAAAATTCCCTTTATATCACGTCAACGTAGAAAAAGCCGTATTGCTTATATACTTTATGATTGCGTTTGTTTAGTTGTAATTTTATCTATTTACAATTGCTTTGGAAAGGTCAGTATAATGATCATCACAGCGGCGTTACGTAATTATGGAGAAAAAAATCACAAAAATAAATACTTTTTTTGTTCGAGGTGAGCATGAGGATAGCTAACATAAAATACCACGCCCTGCGGTGTGACATTTATTTATTTATGCATTTTTAGTCCGATCCTTTGTGATATTTGTAAAAGTCGTTTTATGAGCATGACAATAGAGGATACAGGGAATGTTTGTAGCGTTAAAGTCACACCAACCATCTAAATGTAAAAATGGCAAAAGACACATTTTCAAAACAGAATCTAAAATTATACGTTTCGCGTACACGCCTCTAAATATTTAGATATTTTTCATATTTTAATCTTTCTTTTATAATTACGCATAAATAGACTACCTGTTGTTTTTGGGAATGCGTCCTGCAAGAACCAAATAATAAAAATGCGAGAATTTTTTTTTAAATAATGCTGTTTTTGTTTCAGAATATCAATTGAAATCCTTATTTTAAAACACAAATGACACAATATAAGCCTCATGCATGCATTTGGCAGACTCCTTCATTCAAGTCACTTATTTTATCACTACGTGTGCGTTCCCTGGGAATTGAACTTCTGATCTTGGCCATTCCAGTTAAGAGCACTAAATTGCTGACATGAACAATACAATACCCCATCTGAAGCCTATGAGGCCTTATACCGCTTCCTTAGAAACGGTGGCGTCCTCTGGGGTTCTGGGTGCGATCTCACCAATGCCTCTGTCATCACTTGCTGTGGCTGCCAAATCCGTGCTCCAGAATCGGGGGTCTCGCAAACCGGCATGGAAACAAACACACAAAGCAGACAGGACTGCTCAGAGACCTACGGAAGGCCGCTTTTCGCTTCAACACATTGAGCAAGAAGCGCGTTGCATTGAACCGAGGGGGACCGTTGCGCGCGTGTCGGTTAACGTGTAAACTGCGGGGTGGCTCCATCCTCTCGTGACCTTAAATTTGGTCTGCGTCCCATGCATTCACATGTGTTCCTGAAAGAAGTTGTTGATCGTATGCATGACTTTGATATGGAGAGATGGCCAACAAGCAACATAGGGCGGCTATAAACTGACGGCCGAGTGAACTCCAACACCTGCCGCAATCTTGGTTTACACAAATCTATGCTACTTACAGGACAAATGTATCATAGGTGTATGAACGAATGTGTATAAAAAGACATACAATAACGAGAAAGCTATTTCTACGCATTATTTATAAAAAAACACATGCAGCTGTCACCATAAAAGCCAAATGTATAGCCTATGCTAATTATAAAATCTACAATCCAACCTGCTCCTATAGATTTCACAACAAACCACAGCACCACAGACTTCTGCTAATGTATCCTCCACTGTCAGATGTTTGCATGAAAAGGTGGAGTCATTACAAACAGTGTGGATGATACTGTGGGAATATACTTCCTCTGATCAAACTTTGATGCTGAGACTGCCTCAGACTTCCTGTTAATTAACACTACATACTAATTCTGCCATCTTTCCCCCTCTCCTCTCCCAGACTGTTATCTGGCATTAGTCTCGCAGTGCAGACACTCACTTACACTCAGCTTGTGAGTATCTGGCTGTACAAGAAGAAATAATCGAGATATGTTTTCTATTATGCTTTCTTAATGGGGAACAGTGTAAAAGACGTGGATTGGCTGGTTTTTAAATAAAGCACCACAGAGGGATTTATTTGCACGGAGAAAATAAATAAATAATAAAAACCAGATTGTTCTGATTGTATACTTTGCCTTAATGACATTTTATTGAGCACGTTAGCCACCGTGTCTATCGCATGTCACAATGATATGGATGTAATTGCATTCACTATTCGTTTTCAAAGTTGCACATTTTGCTCGTTTTTCATTTAGCTTAACCTTTTTATTATTATTCTCAGCTTCTCAATTA